>NC_138974.1:86709613-87309613 GCF_055761805.1 Camellia sinensis
CTCTATATATAGAGATTACCAATGCTAGAGTAATTGAGCTGGCTGCCAGCCCATGTCGGTGGCTTTCCAGATTGAGGCTTCATGGCCTCATGGCCTCATGGCCAACTCACATGGCCTCATGGCTTCCCCACAATGTAGCTGGCTGCTACTTTCCTTCACATGGCCAGAATCTGTAGCCAACTCAACAAATCTCCACCTTGGCGAGGATACTCTTATCCAACATAGTGATCGATCAACACTGCCATGCACCCGAAGGTGCTCAGTTCCGAGAGATGTTGACCAAGTCCAAACAATATTGGAACTTAATTCCAGAAACTACCTTTGTGAGCATATCGGTCGGATTATCTGCAGTACCAATCTTTTGAAGCAGAATATCCCCTTCATTCACAATTTCTCGGATGAAATGGAAACGGACATCAATGTGCTTGGTGCGGGCATGATGGACCTGGTTCTTTGCCAAACAAATGGCACTCTGACTGTCACAAAACACCTTAACGTGCTTCTGAACAATTCCCAAGTCTTCAATCAACCCATGTAGCCAAATAGCTTCCTTAAAGGCTTCCGTCACTGCCATGTACTCTGCCTCTGTAGTAGACAAAGCCACCGTTGACTGAAGCGTTGACCTCCAACTTACCGGCCCTTTAGCAAGCGTAAATAAATACCCTGTTGTTGACCGGCCTTTGTCTAAGTCACCAGCATAATCTGAGTCCACATATCCTTCCAAATTCTGCCCGAGTCGGTTATCTCTCTCGAACTTCAATCCCAAATTGACCGTGCCATGTATGTACCTTAGGATCCATTTCACTGCCTGCCAGTGATCTTTTCCTGGATCATGCATATACCTGCTTACCATACTCACAGCATGC
Organism: Camellia sinensis; assembly: GCF_055761805.1. Taxonomy (NCBI): domain Eukaryota; kingdom Viridiplantae; phylum Streptophyta; class Magnoliopsida; order Ericales; family Theaceae; genus Camellia; species Camellia sinensis. The sequence goes on from NC_138974.1 coordinate 86,710,480, forward strand.
GAGATGTCAGGCCGTGTACAAACCATAGCATACATTAATGCACCAACTGCATTTGCATATGGAACCTGTGCCATATGCTTCCGTTCTTCTTCTGTGCATGGAGACAACGAAGCACTAAGCTTGAAATGAGGGGCCAATGGTGTACTTACAGCTTTGGTTTTCCCATTGATGCCAAATCTGTCTAACACCTTTTTCAGATACTGGGTTTGTGTCAGACAAACCGTGCCCTTCTTCCTGTCTCTCTTGATCTCCATGCCAAGAACTTTCTTTGCTTCTCCCAAATCCTTCATTTCAAACTCCCTTGCTAACTGTGCCTTGAGTTTGTCAATCTCCACCTTGCTCGTAGATGCAATCAGCATATCATCTACATATAAGAGCAAATAGATGAATGAACCGTCGGGAAGCTTACGGAAATATACACAATGATCAAATTGACTTCTTGTGTATTCTGTCTTCATCATGAACCGATCAAATCGCTTGTACCACTGTCTCGGGGATTGCTTCAATCCGTACAACGATTTGTTCAGCTTACAGGCCCAATTCTCTTTTCCAGCAATTTTGAAACCATCTGGCTGGGACATGTATATCTCCTCTTCAAGATCTCCATGTAAGAAGGCAGTTTTGACGTTGAGTTGGGCGAGCTCGAGATCAAACTGTGCAACCAAAGCTAACAAGATGCGAATAGACGCGTGCTTCCCAACATGTGAGAATACCTCATTGTAGTCTATTCCTTCCTTCTGAGCATAGCCTTTAGCTACCAATCTAGCTTTGAATCTGATGTTGTCTCTTCCTGGAATGCCTTCCTTCTTGGTGTAAACCCACTTACACCCAATTGCTTTCTTGCCTTTTGGAAGTTGCACCAACTCCCAAGTCTGGTTCTTGTGAAGTGACCCGATCTCTTCATCCATAGCCTCCTTCCATTTGACACTTTCTGCATTATGCACGGCTTCTCTGAAAGTGCACGGAACATTGTCTTCAATGATTGGAAGTGCATAGGCTACCATATCGGTCATCCAACTGGGTTTCTTAGTAACCCTTTTTCCTTTCCTGATTGCAATGGGTTCTGATTGTTGCGGAGCCTCTGGATCTTCATTTTCATCTGAACTCTCTTCAGAGCTATCCTCTGAGACTTCTTCAGGATGGTTGATTGGCTGACTAGTCTTTACTGGAGTCTCAAACTCCACCTGCACTGACTTCTTCAATGCTTCCTCATTCTGTTGAGGATCTGGTTGCTTCAGCATTGCAGACTCATCAAAGGTAACGTCTCTTCTGATGAGAACTTTCTTTGATTCAGGGCACCACAGTCTGTATCCCTTGACACCGTCACCGAAGCCCAAGAAGATGGCTTTCTTGGCTCTTGGATCCAACTTAGATTCTGTAACATGAAAATATGCTGGACATCCAAAGATACGTAACTGATCATAATCAGTAACTGGGACTCCTGACCATACCTCCATGGGAGTCTTCCCATCTAATGCTGCAGTAGGTAGTCTGTTGACAAGATGACGAGCATAGTTCAATGCCTCGCCCCAAAATGCCTTGCTCAATCCAGACTGTGACAGCATACACCGGACTTTCTCCACCAAAGTGCGGTTCATGCGTTCTGCAACTCCATTCTGCTGCGGTGTTCCAGGAACTGTGAAATGTCTCACTATCCCTGCATTCTGGCAAACCTCAAAGAAGGGATCTGATGTATATTCTCCACCATTGTCAGATCTGAGCTTCTTGATTCGTCTGCCTGTCTGGGTCTCAATCATCTTCTTCCACGTAAGAAAGATGTCTAAGACTTCATCTTTGTGTTTCATTGTATAAATCCAAACTCTTCTAGAGAAATCATCAATGAACGACACAAAGTAGTGTTTACCTCCCAACGAAGCAATCTTGGAAGGACCCCATACGTCGGTGTGGACGTAGTCTAGAATCCCTTTGGTACGGTGAATTGCAGTACCAAACTTGATTCTTGTTTGCTTGCCCAATACACAATGCTCGCAGAACTCAAGCTTCCCCGTCTTGGCGCCTTTCAACAGGCCTTGCTTTACCAACCCTTGTAAAGCTTTCTCACCGACATGCCCTAGGCGCATGTGCCAAAGTTTGGAAGTGTCTGATGCATCATCTTCTGAGCTGGAACTGGTGGAGACAGCCACTCTCCCTGTGACTGTAGAGCCATCTAGGAAATATAAATTTCCCTGTCGAGTACCCTTCATTGCAACCAATGCTCCTCGAACAACTTTAAGGACTCCACCTTCCATGGTTACTCTGTAACCTTTGGAGTCTAAAACTCCCACTAAGATGAGATTCTTGGTTAGATCTGGTACATACCGTACATCTTCAAGAATTCTGATTGTTCCATCATGGATCTTCAGTTTAATTGTTCCAATCCCCTTTGTCTGGCAAGCTTGGTCGTTGCCAATCAGCACAACTCCTCCATCGAACTCTCGTAAGCTCGAGAACCACTGCTTGTTAGGACACATATGGAATGAACATCCGGAATCTATTATCCATTCATCCGACTGGCCATATGATGAAACTGTGAAGGCTCCTCCTTCATCATTATCTCCATCTCGTGCAATATTCACCTTCTCTTCTGTCTTGTCTTTATTTGGACAATCTTTTGCCCAATGTCCCTTCTCGCGACAAGCTGCACACTCGTCTTTTGCAAGACGTCTTTTGTCTGAAGGTTTCCCCCTAGATTTTGAACGAGACTTTCCTCGCCTTGTATTTCTTCTGTTATTTGTTCTGCCTCTGACTGTTAATGCCTCGGATGTTGAGTCCCTGTTTGCAGACTTATCTTTCCTTCTGAACTCATTGTTCACCAAGGCGTTTGCATCATCAATATACTTGATCTTCTCTTTACCGTACAGTAAAGTAGTAGTGAGATGATCATACGAGTCAGGCAAGGAATTTAACAATAACAGTGCTTTGTCTTCATCACCAACGTCATCATCCAAATTCTTCAAATCCGTAATAATTTTGTTGAAATTATTTAGGTGTTCGTTCATCGAAATACCTTTAATGTAGTCGAAACGAAACAACCTCTTCCTCAAGTAGAGCCGATTCTCAATGCTCTTTGTCATGAACTTATCTTCCAGCGCCTTCCAAAGCTTCTTCGCAATATCATATTTTGTAAAGGCATACTTCTCCTCTTTTGCAAGGCAAAGTCGGATGGAACTGCAGGCCAGGAGATTCACCCTCTCCCATTCTATCTCGTCCAGGTCATCTGGTTTGTCTCCCAGAGTGAAGTGCAGGTTCATTTGGACAAGCATATCCTTAACTTCGCATCTCCACATGCCGAAGTTGCTGCTTCCATCGAACTTCTCTACCTCGAACTTGGCATGGGACACCGGGGTCCAATGCCTAGAAGTGCTTGTACTGGCTGGATTACTTACGGACTCGGTTGATCTAGATTCTGCCATTTTTTAGAAACTTCAATTCAAAAAACTGACTGTACAGATGTGTCCGGAATACTCCAAATAGTTGGGAACCACTATTGGATCGTCAAAAACGGACTCCGAATGGCTCCGATCTGCCAAAAACACTTTGGACGGGTCAGATCTGCAGAATCTGGTGCGCTGAGATGCACCGGATAATTTCTCCAGTCAACGGCTGGTCAACGGCGCGGTCAACGGCGGGGTCAACAGCGGCTTGACAGCTGGTCAACGCAGCTTGGTCAGCGGCTCAGGCTGACTGGGCTGACACGTGGCTGACACGTGTCTGACATGTGGCCTGTCAGTCGGACACGGGCGCTGACGTGGCGCTGACGCGGTGCTGGCGTGGTGCCACGTGGCTCGTCTTCTACTTGGAGACGCGCGTGTGGCGCGTGGATGCGATTAGAATCACGCGCCGGTGACTGCACGGCGCGTGTGGGCGCGTGCCGAGACTGTGGCTGACGCGCTTTGTTCAGAGAGCGCGTGAGGCCGCGTGTGGAGGCTTCTGGGCTCTGTTTTTGCTGTTCTGGACTCCTCTCGGGGAGTTCTTCCTCCTGGTATTGTCAAAAGTGGATTTTGAGCACTTCGAAATCTGGGCACTTTCGGGAAAAATTCGATTTTTCGCAACCCGAGCTCTGATATCAATTGTTGCGGATCGGGGGCACACCAGGGAACTCAAACAAGCAATAACACACAAGATTTAACGTGGTTCGGCAAGTCGCCTACGTCCACGGGCAGCGAATTCACTATATTGAACAAAATGGTAAGAATTACAATTCTCTCTGTAATTCTCTCTCTCTTTGCTCTCTAAGCTCACACCTCTCAGCTGTACATCAACTCTCCTTAGCTTCTCTATATATAGAGATTACCAATGCTAGAGTAATTGAGCTGGCTGCCAGCCCATGTCGGTGGCTTTCCAGATTGAGCCAACTCAACAATGTCTAGTTAATATATTTATTGATATATTAGTTAATGTTTCTAACAATTCAAACGTTACTCTTTATTTTTCATTGACTGAAGTATAAGGAAAATAAATTATTCATTTTACCTAGCTATGTTTTCATTTATGTGCTCCAACACTATTCTTTATATTACTTATCTATCCACACAAACTATATCCACACAAATTATTTAGAGAATCTCCCAAAACTTTGCAATTGTAACTAGCATATTGGAGAAAGTAAAAGAAAATGAAATTAACTATAATACCGAATAAATCTCTTTTAAAAAACTCATTTAAATTCATCTCATAAAGAGAGAAAAATACTCAGCTTTCACTTTCTTTGCCTAGAAAGCAGGGGACCCACCATTCTACATAGGTTAACTCTCTTCAATAAAAACTTCCTATTAATAAACATTTTGTTTGTCATTTGACCTATTGTTCATTGGCTTGGACAATCACCTTTTCACCATTGTTTTTCTTTTTAATGGCCGTCCCATGTCCTCTCGTTTGGTTATGGCCAACTGGCAAACTTGCTTCTTGTTTTGTCTTTGTCTTCCCTCTTCAAACTCATCCTTATCACTATCATTGCTATTATTTTTTTGGCATATTGATCTCTCCATCCTCACTATGCCCGTCACAGATTCTCCAATTCCATTGTTCTATATGTTTTTTTCCCTCTATGTAAATGTATGTGTTCATTAAAGTCTAATTGTTTAAAAAACTTATTTTCTATGTAAAAACATGTTCTAAATATATTTTACAGACACAAGTTGTTTTTTGAAACATTATTTTAAAAACATACAACTTTAAAAAAATGAAAAATAATGTTTAGGCCAATTAAAATGTTTTCAGAATAATAGAGTTCAATGTAAGAATTAATTAGGGAAGAGGGTAATGTTCGCTAGTATTTCCCTCCAATATAATTTTGAACTAAAGGGCCCAATTTAGGCCGTTGTGTGCCTGTCTTGATAATTTGGATTGTTCTAAAAATTAAACAATTTAGATTAATGAAGTGGGTTTGAGGAGGACTAATAATGCCTTAAACTAGTCGAGAGAGTCTCATTCTTGATTAAATAGGTGGACAAAATCAAACTCGTACATATAATTGTCAAATAAATAAATAAATAACTGTATCAAATTATGCAACAAAAACAATCAAAACAGTATGAGATGAAAGTGGGCTCAACACATCAACCTCACAACAAAAAATAGCAACCATCCATCCCTTTCAAGCAGGCTTTTCAATGGAAAATTGTCCAATCTTAGATATTTTCACACTTTCCATGATATTGTGACTTTCCAAATCATAGATTTCCTTATTTGATGGTTCCTTAATTTTTATTTTTATTTTTTTCGTGCATTTTGGTGTACCTAATTATATAGTCAAAGAAAATACATGTGATTTGGGAGGTCTCAAATTTTCCACTTCCAAAGGCAACTTTGTGCATGTGACTGTTGAAGTGAATCCCATCATGGTAAAACCATTAAATTTAGGTATGTTTGGCTATGAATAGTATGAAACAAAGTCTTCCATTTTTTTCCATTGTAACCAAACCAATTTTTTTTTTTTTTTATTTCTTTCTTTCTTTTTTTTCCCCTATTATTGAATAAAAATTCAATAACTGATTTTACATGGTATCACTATTATATTAAATTTTATTTTTCTTATCAATAAAATAAATTATAACAAACTATAACAAAGATGACCGTTAAACTATAGCTTTCCCTTCCGATCTAAAAAAAAAAAAAAAAACTATAGCTTTCCCTACTAACTCACTCTTGCTCTCTCATATACATACCCAAAAAAAAAAAAAAAAATTCACATTTCTCACTCCACTACCTTGGAAGCCTTGTAGCAAAGTTAGTTATTTTTGGAAGTAACAGAAGTAATAACAAATAATGTGCTAGTGAGTATGTATATGTTCGAGGATGTAAGCATCAATATCAAATTAGTTAAAATTTTGTTATATTTTAATTTTAAAAAGTTTTTATTTTGATTTTACATCTTTTTAATACATTGTCCAACAAATTCTTTATTATTTCTCTATACTATTTAAATGTTATTTTATTCATTTTAATTTAGAATTATTTTTTATATACTCAACACAATTAATTCCAAAATAGAAAAAGTAATACTTTTTTAATGTTTGGTTAGGATAAACTACTAGTTACATTTGTTGACTAAAAACCATCAAAATTAAAATGGCTAACTTGATAACTAGTTTGATAGAGAAAAAAATTAGCGATTTATTCACTATTATAATTATAAAAAAATGAAAATAACTAATTTAATGTTGATATTCCAAGCCATACGAGCTCTTTATATAAATTTACAGAACAATCAAAATACTTACTCAAATAGATCAATATTTTTATGCTCTTTTTAACTTAAAATTATCAACATAAAATATCTTTTATATATGACTATATAGAAATTTCGAGTTATATGAATCTTACACCCTTAATATATTTTTACATAAAAGACATTATTTAGTGTTTTTGAAGCAATGTTTCATTACGTTTAATAATTTCTCCATGAAAACTTTTGAATTAAACTTTTGGCTTGATGGATTGGTCGTTAGATTTTGTTAACTTTTTTGTCACTATGACCTAATGGTTTGTTTGATCATGTAAATATTTCTCATAATATAATTAGTTTTTTATCTATTGAAAAAATAAATAAAAATGCATAAGGTATAGGGACTTTTTTTTTTTTTTGTCACCAAAAGTGAAATTTTTGTTAAAAAAAATTAGGAGACCAATTCTTATCGTCGCAAGGTCCTCACTAAAATGTCGTTTTGAGAAGACAAAATAAGGATCTTTAGCAACAAAATTTTGAAAATGTTGCTAATAAATACACTTTTATTATATATTTAATTTTGTCATTAAAAATAAAATAATAACACTTTTTGCAACTAAAATATTTTGACCTTAAAAAGTGATAAACATAATTTTTTTTTTCTCGAAAACCGTAATTCATTGTAGTGTAAACAGTAAATTAAATGAAACATTACTCTAAAAACACTAAATAAATTCTATATACATATTCTTATGCAACTTATTAAATAGTTTCTTGTATTTTTAAAAAAAATGAATACACCACCAAAATTCTTAAAATTTGAGGATTACAAAATCTCCAAAAGTTCTATCACGCCCTATATATGTCCTAGTAACCAAGTCATCACTCTTATCTCTCAAGACAACACACACAGCAATGGCACCAACTTTCTCTTCCCTCTTTCTTTCTCTTCTTATCCTTCTTCTCACTCCTCTCTCCTCATCTGCGAGAACTCATTACAACAAACCTTCCCAATCTTCAAAAGTACTCAGTTCCCCAAAAACACAAGCACAGAAGCTCATCCAGGCCTTTAACTTGTCTCCCAAACATGCCTTCAACACGGGCAGCCCGGTACGGGAGGAAGACTCTTCGGTAGATGCTCCACTAATGGTGGAAAAGGATTTGGTGTTTCCTAATGTCGTTGGTGACCCTGCAAATAATTCTATTCAATTCTTGGGTCACCATGCCGGTTATTATCGCCTTCCACATACCGTAGATGCAAGGTATATTCAATTGTTGATTTGATTCTGATACGAATAAATGAGTCTTTTGTTTTTTTTTGGCAGGAAATTTTGTCTGTCTGCTGATAATGATCAATGAAACAGGACGGTCCTATATTTAGGAGTGTAAATTATTGTGCATGATTGAGTTTTATATTGGATAGAAATGACAAAGTGGTGTTAATAATTCTTTTCCAACCGAACTTTAATGGAGATCTTGTACACGTAGTAGTCTTTTTCCAGTAATGCTAATGGCATTTACTTTTTATTTTATTTTATTTTACTGCGGATGGTAATTTATGAATTAAGAAATTGGTCAAAATAATGGGAGAAAAAGAAAGGTTATATTATAGTAACAAAGAAAAAACAAATATATATATATATATATATCAATATTTTTGGGTAAATTTTCCGAGTATGTAGTCTTACTGAGAAAAGAATGTTGAGTTTGGTTTAAATTCAAATGATGGGAATGGTTGATGCAGGATGTTCTACTTTTTCTTTGAATCAAGAAAAAGCAACAAGAGTGCTCCAGTAGTTATATGGCTAACTGGAGGCCCAGGGTGTAGCAGTGAACTGGCTTTGTTCTATGAAAATGGTCCTTTCCATATTTCTGAGAACTTGTCTCTTATTTGGAATGATTTTGGTTGGGACCAGGTATAATATATTACTCTCTTTTTCTCTCTCATCTTGTTACATATATGACAAACATTTATATACCACTTGTTTGTGACTTGTGTTTGTTTTTTTGTCTGTGTAGGAATCAAACATAATTTTTGTAGACCAGCCAACTGGAACTGGTTTTAGTTACAGTTCAAATGCAAATGATACTCGCCACAATGAAGAGGGTATTAGCAATGATCTATATGACTTCTTGCAGGTCTGATTAATAATGTCTCTCCTTTTTGTATGCCATGAATCAATTAGAATTGATAACAATCTCATTATTTGCATTCTCATTATCATAAACAAAATTTTTTGTATCAATATTATTGTATCCTCCGTTCTCTCCTCTTCTCTGTACACCACTTATCCCCTCCCTACCACCGCAACCCCTTTCTTCCTCTTCTTGTCTATTTCGATTCTCTTTCACTAGAAGAGAAAGAGGAGATGGGGTCGACTATACCGATACCATAGTATTACCATTATACTCAATTTTTTTAGTAGCTAGGGTGTGGTATCAGATTACGGATTGGTTATGATTCAAATCTTACAATAAAATAAAATTTTAATTTAAATATATTTATAAATAAAGGTGAAGGGCCACCAAAAAAAAAAAGAGTGCTGTTGGCAGAACCTTAATGTGACTCTTGAAAACAAACGATTCATCACTAACTACAAAAATGTCACTGTTAAATTATTGCATATGGTTTTTTTTTAATTTTTATTTATTTATTTGTATAGAACTTTCGTACAGCTAGCAATTTTTTGTTTTTGATTAATTAAATATTTAGAGTGTCACTTATTTTCCACATGTACTAAAAATGCTCCAATAGATTTTCACTACTAGCAATGCAACATTTTCGGAAAAATTATTTAAAAGAATGAATTAATATTTACATTTATTATAAGTATGACTCACATCTTAATAATTTTAAATTCACACCATACACTCGGTTTGAGAGTAAGATTCAAAGTAAATTTTGATGGTCCATAGACTCAAACATGATTCATATTTATCTCTGTCATATGCGCATATGTGATTGCCAACCAAACAGCCTCCCTCACTAAAACAATACTTGACTATACTTCTTGATGTATTCTAAAGCTAGAAAGAACTTGTTAGAGCAATTCCCATGGTAAACTTACTCTCCACCTTCTGTATAACGTTAGGAATTCTTCAAGCAACATGGTGACTATGTAAACAATGACTTCTACATAACCGGAGAATCATATGCCGGTCACTACATTCCGGCTTTCGCTTCTCGGGTTCACAAGGGTAACAAAGCCAACGAAGGAATTTTCATCAACCTCAAGGTATATACCTATATATATATGTTTTTGAGATTTTTATTCTGGTTTTAAAATTTTAGTTTGCATTTAAGTTTTGATTATTCAAATTGATTAATTGAACACAGGGATTTGCAATTGGGAATGGACTGACTAATCCAGCAATCCAGTTCGCCGAATATGCTGATTTTGCATTGTACATGGGAATCATTAAACAATCTCAATACACCAATGTTACCGACTTGGTTCCTCCATGTGAACAAGCAATCCAAGCTTGTGGTAATTCTTCCCTTTTCCCTATATTTTTATCTCTTCTTTCTTTTCTTTTCTTTTTTTTCCTCATTAAATTCATCTTCCGGTGTCATTACATTGTCACAAAAGGCCCGACTAGAGTAGTATTTGGGGTAGTAACTCCAATGCACGACACTTCTGATAAAACTGGAATAAGATGTGCATAGTCTTTTTCATTACTCAAAGACATGTCATTTATTGTGCTAAAATAGCCCATTATTATTTTTTGTGTCAAAATTAGCATAGAATAAGATATACAGTCTTATTTCCCTCCTCTTACTATGGTTTACAGAAACAGAAATGTTTGGGACCCCTTTTTTTGGGGTTCCATGACTCCCAATTTGATCTTGACCCTTGATATGTAGAGTCCACTCATGTATGTATGGGCCCCACATTATGATTGATTGGGATGAGAGTGGAGATCATGTATGTGTGAGGTCTCTATCACAATTATTACACAAAATATTTGAAAATGTGACAACCACATCATATAGATTTTAAACAAAATATTCAGCTTGTAGTGTATACTATTTTTTTTTCAGTTCTTCTTGCAATTGGTCATTATTACCCTTGTTTAATTTGTGTGTGTTTTTTTACATTATTAGCTACAAATGGATCAACTGCAAGTTGCACGGATGCATTCCATGTTTGCCTCAACATATTCGACGAGGTCTTGTTTCTCAACGGCACTGATCTTAATGTAAGAACCCCGCGCCATCCCATTCTAACGCTTTGTTTCGCTAAACACCATACATATATATATATATAGGAAGTGATTAAAGTACCTTTTTTTTTTTTTTAATATTGAATATCTGATATGTTGTGTGCAGTATTATGATATAAGAAAGCAAGGCGGCTACGACTTCTCAAAAATGGAGGAATTTCTGAACCAGGATGCGGTTCGACAAGCACTTGGGGTTAACAATACTGAATTTGTTGCGTGTAGCAGCACCGTGTACGATGCCTTGGTGGCCGACTGGATGAAAAATCTGGAAGTTGGGATTCCTGCTCTTCTTGAAGATGGAATCAACGTGCTTATATATGCTGGGGAGTATGATCTCATTTGCAACTGGCTTGGTATGCTTCTTTCACTTCAATTTCAATCTTTCTTGTGTTTATTTGTTTGAAGCAAGGTCTTAAAACAAATCAATTCCGTTACTTAAACAGCTAAATTTTAAACAAGGTTTAAAGCATGGCTTTAAGCTAAATTTGAACCGAGATAGCTTGTCTCGGTGCAATTCAAGCTTTAGGATCTTTTTCACCCAAAAAAAAAAAACTTTCGGATCTATCATAAGTCTTATTTCAATTATTCAAATCATTCATTTTATGAAATCTAGTGTATAGATCATTTAAAAAAATAAATAAATAAATAAATTGACATAATAACTTTAATCATGTAATTTTACTATATTTATTTTCAAGAAAGAAATAGCATATTTTCAAAAAATGCTAGCGATACAAAAAGTTTAATCAAATTTTTTAACTCACATGGGTGTAAGAATATAGTAAAAAAATTTGGTAAAACTCTCATGTCTCTAGTGTTTTTCAAACAGAAATTGCTCCTTTTAGGAGACTAGAGACAAAGTGACCTCTTATAAATAATTTTTTTTAAAAAAATTAACTACTTGAAATTACACTCAATTTGATTAAAACTCGTTTAAAATCAATTCAAACAATAAATAAATTAAATTTGATCATATTTTAAAAATTGTCAAGATTAACCATTCAAGAATAAACAACCTCCTACTTTGCTAAACTCGATTTAACTAACTTACAAACCACGTTTGAAAACGGCAAAGAACTCCGAGAATGCCAGGTGAGCGTATGGCACTTGATAATAAGGGGCAGCTGGCCAATTTTTTTTTATTAAAACAAACATGATCGCGTACCACAAGAAATAGTCTCTTTGGCTGCATTTGCAATCACGGTGTGTTTTGGATTGGGCAGGGAATTACAAATGGGTTACTGCCATGCAATGGTCTGGTCAAAAAAACTTCACAAATGCTCCCATTGCTTTCTTTTTAGTTGATGGTGTACAGGAAGGAGTCATGCGTAGCTATGGGCCCCTAACTTTCCTCAAGGTCTCTCTCTCTCTCTCTCTCTCTCTCTCTCTCTCTCTCTCTCTCTCTCTCTCTCTCAAATTCCAACTTTTGACAAATTTCTTTGTTGCAACATCAATCAGGCATATAATGCTGGTCACTTGGTTCCAATGGATCAACCCAAAGCTGCACTAGAAATGCTCAAGAGGTGGACACAAGGCACACTTACTGTGGCAGGGGATCCAGCCAACATTCCCACCTTAGACTTTGGTTCTCTCCATTTTTGAAAAAAAGGTTGATGAACTTCTCTGTTTTGAGTCAAATACCAACAGCGGCAACCAAACAAATTGGCGCAAAAGCTTTATTTCCTTTTGATCCTCCTACAGTACCAAGAACAATCATACTCAAACAAACCAAAATAACATTGTTCAAAAAAAAAAACCAAAATAACTGTGATTCAATTCTGCATTTCCAGAGTCAATAATCTGGACATGATGTTTAAGTTTTTTTTTTTTTTACTCAAAACTGTTTCTGATGTTATGTCGAAAAAGCTCAACAAAAAAAGATCTGTTGGAACTACATTGCAGCATACAATTTGAATAATAACATGGTTATGAACCAACTGTTACTCCATACAATTCCCTCAAGGTCTCAATTGCAGGTCGGAAACCAGAGCGCAAAGGAACAACAGCTACAACTCGTTGATGCTGTGCGTTACCATTCTTTGGTTTTGATAGTGTCACTCTCAACATTTCTCCCTCTAGGACTTTGGCAGCAGTCTCAGCTAGATAAAAATATCCGCAATCAAACAAAAAGAGCCAAAAGAGGAATTTAAGTTAGTACTGAAATATGCAAGGATAATGTGGAATAAAGCTTCACACAAGAATGATTTCTTTCATTATCAGTATGCCATTTTCCAAAATATAACGTCAAAGAGTTTGTTTCGAATTTGAAAAATGTTTTCGTACAAAAAAGAAAATGATATGAAAATGTACATGTTTATAAAGTTTCAATGACTTTGTTTCAGAAAACACAAAAACAAAAACAAAAATGATAAAAGACTTGGTGTTGAAGAACTGTGACCAAAACAAAATATGAAGGAAAAGTTATCGAGAGAAATGAAGAAAACTTCAGAAATTTGAAGAAACCAAACTTCCTCTGTAAATCAGCAAAGAAATGTAGGTAAAACTTTTGGTTCAAGGAAACGGAGGTAGACTTCAGAAATTTCATCAATGCATCAATTTCTTTTCTTTTCCTTGTTGCTCACTGTTTCTAAGAACAAAATGGAGCCTGCACAGAACTTTCATTATTTTTATAGTCCTTTCCAATCCTGAAAGTTGCTAGGAAAATTGCATGAAATACATTTACTGACATGATAAAATTTTCATTTTTAGACAAAAAAGATACCAAAAATTCAATTTATGTTTTTCAACCAAACACATCAGCAGCAAGTATGAAATAATTTTTTAGGTCAGCAAAGTAATAGAACCTGTCAAGTGAACAAATTATAATTAGTTTCATGCATATCCTCCAATGTTATTTTCAAAGACACCTTAAATTGCATTTGCATCCAAAAATCAGAGAGGAAATATGAGGAAATGAGACATGTGTTGGGTACCAGTAAAAGGGTGAAGCTTGGCAAAATCAAAGAACTCATCAGCAGAGCAACCAAACAGAACCCTAGCAGCCCTATCAAACATAATCACCACGAACACCTTTGTATCTGATGCTATAGACATCTGCATAAAAACCCACAAACCCAAATCCAAGAAAGTTACCCTGTATTCTCTCAGCAACCAAACAGAACAGCCAGAAAATTATGACCCATACAATATAATTATGAAAGAAACTATTTTTCTGAGGAAACATTCAAGTCATGACTAGTGGGGGCCTTACGAGGATGCGAAAGAGGCGTTTGGAGGTGGAGCGAGAAGGGTTGATTGCATTGTTGAAATTGCAGTATTTGCAGAGTGGAAGAGACGAAGAAGAAGAAGAAGTGTTGGTGCTGGTGTTGGTGATTTCAGGTAGTGTCCTGTCGCAGATTGAGCAGACTCTGTAACAGAAATTGGTATGATCTATGGCCACCACCGTACACATTAGCGTCGATGGCTCATCGCCTTCCATTATGGGTTCCCTTCTAGGGTTTTGTTTTGGTTTCCCTCGTAATATAATTTTAACAAATTTAAAGGTAATAACATAATTTAACTATAAGAGAGGAAGGTAGTATTATTCTTAAAAAGACAAACAACAATGCTAGATAACACATTTTGCACATATAAATACATCTATAATAATGTGACAATGGTGAGAGGTCCAACATCATTGAGTGTTTAACCAATCAAAAATTGACACTTGTCAAATTATATTATTGTGGGTTAAATTGTAAAAAAATTATAAGAGTCTCAAATATTTTTCAAAAATAATTATCTCTTGTATTTTTGCCTATACGTGGATTACACATTTTTATTTGAAAACAATCATATAATCATTTATAGTTTGTAAAATGAAATGCACCGTTAAATATTCTGTTAAGGAAAGCACAATCGATTGACTTGATTGCAGCAATCTTTGTTAATAATAGGATTGTATATAGTCAACATAGTCATTTTGTTTTATTCTATATTTGTAAATACATAAGCAAGGCAATAGCTTAATTGTAAGCTTTGACATAGGATTTAGTTTCTTGAACTTCTGTATAAAGATGTACGAATTCCTCAATGGAAGATAAGTGAAATTGATTCAGTTTTTCAATTTCTTCACATGGTATCAGAGCAATAAGCTCTTGGTGACCTAGAGACTCTACCTAAACATAAAACCCAGCCGTTTCTTCCATGGGAGGCATAGAGGAAAAAGTAAGAACTCATTAACTGACCATGACTGAAACAGCCAAACATGAAGATGTAAATCATCCATTCTATCCACATCACTCAGATAAACTTGGTGTGATTCTTGTATCTCAGCCTCTGACTGTAGACAATTATAGCATCTGGAGTCGTGCTATGATCATGGCATTAAGTGCCAAGAACAAAATTGGATTTATCGATGGATCGGTCATGAAACCAGACAGAGCTGGAGTCGTGCTATGATTATGGCATTAAGTGCCAAGAACAAAATTGGATTTATCGATGGATCGGTCATGAAACCAGACAGCACCTCGGTTGTCGAGTTTCAATGATGGAATCGATGCAATAATCTAGTGAAATCATGGCTATTGAATTCTTTTTCCAAGGAAATCTCAGCCGATGTCATATATTGTGATGTGGCTCATGAGATATGAATAGATCTGAAAGACCGTTTTTCCCAAGTTAACAGTGTTCGCTTATTCCATATTGAAAGTGAAATCTATGATTGTGTTCAAGACACCAAGTTAGGCAGTTCTTATTTTACCAAGCTCAAGGGATTGTGGGATGAGCGTGATGCCTTGTGCTCGATCCCTGCTTGCAATTGTGGCACCATGAAAACAGTCATGGAATATCAACAAAGTCAAAAGACCATGAAATTTCTCATAGGACTCAATGAATCCTATGTTGCAATCCGAGGCCAAATCTTATTGATGGATCCATTTCCTACAATCAATCGAGCATATTCACTTGTGCTTCAACATGAACGACAATGTGATGTTTCAACTGGGAAACAAACTCATCTTGAAGCAACGGTACTTGCAGTGAGGAACAACTCTAATACTAATGACCACAGAAATTTCAGAGACACTAACAAAGAATCCAAATTCGGTAAGAAAAATGACCATTTCAAGTGTGATCGTAATGACAAAACAGGTTACACCATAGAAACTTGCTAAGCCCACCTAAAATGTAATTATTATGGTTGGAAAGGTCACACCATTGAGAACTGTCAATGCAAAGAACAGATCACTATATTCCCTCAAGGCCGAATTCATCAAAAGGGAACTATGTTTCTTCACAACAACCTACAAAAGAGGAGACTTCAAGTTCTTTCATGTTTACCCCAGAACAGTGCCAACAAATTTTGAGTCTTCTCCACAATAGTAAGCCTAATTCCCTAGCATATCATGTTGGGCGCCCTTCCACCATAAGTGACTTTTCAGGTAACTCTTTTGGTTTCTTTTCATGTGGTGGAAACATGTCATGGATCCTTGATAGTGGAGCCATTGATCACATGGTTTGTTCCCATACTTTCTTGACATCCTATACATCTATTTTAAATCAAACAGTCCAATTGCCAAATGGTGCTTATGCCACAGTCACTCATATAGGCAAAAATGTGCTTTCCTCCCATTTAACTTTGAATAATGTTCTCTGTGTCCTATCATTTGACCTTAACCTTATTTCCATAAGCAAGCTTGCATCTCATTCTCTATGTTTTACCTCATTTTTTAATCATCTTTGTGTAATCCAGGACCTACGCTCGGGAAAGATAATTAGGATAGGAACTGAACGGAAGGGTCTCTACTATCTGGATGTCTCAAAACAGGCAGTGTGCAATTTAGCCAGAGCGTCTCTTTTGGACATATGGCATTAACAACTTGGGCATCCATCCAATAAAACTTTACATTTTGTTTTTCTTTCCATTAATGAGATTGAATCATGTGATGCTAGCATTTGTCAAATTTGTCCATTAGCAAAACAAACTCGATTACAATTTCCATTGAGTTCTATTTCTAGTATTGCACTTTCTCAGTTATTACATGTTGATATTTGAGGTGGCTATCATGTTGCATATATTTCTAGAGCTCGTTATTTTCTTACTATTATTGATGACTTTGCTCGTTGTACTTGGGTATACTTGATGCATCATAAATCTGATACTCGTAATATCTTAATATCTTTCATTAACCTTGTTAAGACACAATTTTCTTCTAAGGTTCAGATCCTACGCGGTGATAATGGGGCTAAATTCAATCTTGATATTTTTTATTCCAGTAAAAGTATTACTCATCAATCTAGTTGCGTTGACACTCCTCAACAAAATGGCGTAGCCGAACGCAAGCACTGTCACTTACTCAATGTAGCGCGAGCCTTACTTTTCTAAGCTCGTCTTCCTAAATGTTTTTGGGGAGAGGCAATCTTAACCGCAACCTATCTCATCAATATGACTCCTACGTCTCTTTTAAAAGGTAAAACTCCCTATGACCTGTTTTTCCACATTAAACCACAATATTCTCATTTGAGAGTTTTTCGATGCTTGTGTTTTGCTTTTACTCATGCCCAACGACCTTCTAAGTTTGATGCTCGGGCTACTCGCGGGGTATTTGTTGGTTATCCATATGGCCAAAAGGGGTATCGGGTCTATGATCTTGCTCTTGATAAAGTTTTCAGCTCCCGGGATGTAGTCTTTCATGAAGTTACCTTTCTATTTTCTCAAATTTTCGCTGCTGAAAATAACAGTGTCATACCCGCTCCCCTTGATAGTTAATCTGATCATACCATCGAGTTGCCCTATTTTCAAGATGTCGAACCTCACCACAACGTGAGTGCCACACCCCCTTCCTCTTCTATTGATTCTACACCCTATTTTGAACATATATCACCTCATTCCTCACCAACTCCAACTCATGTCTCATAGTTACTTCAACGGCCTACTCAGTCCACTCGCATTCCTCATTACCTTCAAGATTTTCATGTGAGTGCTACACTCCCTTCTCGTTCTAGCCCTTCATCCACCTCAGCCGTGGTCGAATCAACAAGTACTTCTCACCCATTATCTAATTTTCTTTCTTATGATCGTTTATCCCACAACCATTGTACTTTCACAACATCTCTTTCTCTTGCCAAAGAACCACAAACTTTTTTCAGGTTTTCAAGATCCTAAATGGTGAGCCGCTATGCAAAGCAAACTTGCTGCTCTTGAAGCCAATCACACTTGGACACGACAA
The DNA here is from genome assembly GCF_055761805.1 of Camellia sinensis. Lineage (NCBI taxonomy): Eukaryota > Viridiplantae > Streptophyta > Magnoliopsida > Ericales > Theaceae > Camellia > Camellia sinensis. The sequence goes on from NC_138974.1 coordinate 86,728,540, forward strand.
CCTCTCCCACTGGATGCAAATGGGTTCACAAAATTAAGCTCAATCCAGATGGCACCGTGGTATGTTACAAGGCTCGCTTAGTTGCCAAAGGCCATAGTCAAATCAAAGGTCTTGATTACCATGATACTTTTGCTCCTGTTGCCAAATTGGTCACCGTTCGTCTTCTTCTTGCTGTTGCCGCTACCCAAGGATGGCATCTTCATCAACTTGACGTTAATAACGCCTTCTTACATGGAGATCTCGATGAAGATGTCTACATGTCTTTACTTCCTGGTTTCGGCTGAAAGAGAGAGACTCGGGTATGCAAGCTTCACAAATCTTTGTATGGGCTAAAACAAGCCTCAAGACAATGGTTCCTGAAGTTATCATCAGCTCTTAATGATGCTGGTTATAAACAGTCAGTCAAACTATTCTTTGTTCGTTCGATTCCAAGATAATTGTTTCACAACAGTTCTTGTTTATATTGATGATGTCATATTGGCAGGAAACTTGCAACAAATTCAAGAAGCTAAACAATTTTTGAGTAAACAATTCAAACTCAAAGATCTTAGCTAGTTAAAATATTTCTTGGGAATAGAAGTGTACGATTAGCCAAGGGAATTTCATTTTCACAAAGAAAGTATGCTCTTGAAATACTTGAAGATGCTGGTTTTCTAGGACCCAACCTCCAAAATTTCCCATGGAACAAAATTTGACTCTCAATCAATCAGATGGAGAACTTTTAAAAGATCCTTACTCATATCGGAGACTTGTTGGTCGCTTCATATACTTAACCATTACACGACCAGATCTAGTATATGCAGTGCATGTCTTAAGTCAATTCAAGGACAAAACACGAGTGTCACATCCCGATGCCACCTATAGAGTCCTAAGATATCTCAAACAAACACCAAGCCAAAGAATTTTTCTCTCTGCCTCAAGTCCAATCCAACTAAAGGCTTACTGTGATGCAGATTTGGTACGTTTCTGGGACACTAGAAGATCAATAACTGGTTACTGCATACTGCTTGGTCACTCACCTAGTTCTTGGAAAACCAAGAAATAAACCATGGTGGGTCGATCAACTGCCGAACCAGAATACCACTCCATGGCAGCAACTTCTTGTGAGATTACTTAGCTAAAGTATGTTCTTAATGATTTAAAGATCAAACATCCACAACCTGTCACACTATACTGTGACAATCAAGCAGCTCTTTATATTGCTTCGAATCCAGTCTTTCACGAACGGACAAAAGACATTGACATTGATTGTCACTTAACTTCATCAGCCAGCTGACTTATTTCACCAAAGCATTGAGCTCATCGCAATTTGAGGCTTTACTTGGCAAGTGGGGTGTCATTAACATACACTCTAACTTGAGGGGGAGTGTTAAGGAAAGCACAATCAAATGACTTGATTACAACAATCTTTGATAATTATAGGATTGTATATGGTCAACATAGTCATTCTGTTTTATTCCATATTTGTAAATACATAAGCAAGGCAATAGCTTAATGGTAGGCTTTGACATAGGATTAGTTCCTTGAACTTCTTGTATAAAGATGTACGAATTCCTCAATGGAAGATAAGTGAAATTGATTCAGCTTTTCAATTTCTTCACATATTCTGTTCAAATTAAGAGTAAATATGAAATACATGTCAGATATAAAGGAATTAGATGCTTATTTTTTAAATTTTCAAAAGATAAATTATAAATAAAATAAAGCACAAGAGTAAAATTTACATCCTAAACAAAAGATAAAAATATTTGTAGTTCATAAATTTAGATTACACTTAAATTACTTATGTATGTATAAGTATTTTAATTTTTTTTTTTGTTAAATCATTAATTTTTTAAATAAGATAGATAATTGCACATGGATCAGATCACAATGGTAAGGTGGTGAAATTTGCCTTTTTTCAAAACATCAAGAGAAAATCTGCAATAGAGGCAAATTTTAGGATGTTAATGTAATTTACCTAATTTGCTGCAAAAGCAAAACACAGTGGGCAGCGGCTCAGCTGGTTAATTTTTGGAACTAAAAAGTGTGGCTTATGCATTCCTCCTTATATCACACCAACGGAACAGTGTTCCCTGTAAAAAAAGAAAAAGAAAAAAGGACTTTCCTCTCTTCACACGCATTGCTCAGTGACCCACTCAGTCTAGATGGATTACAGGTTTGATTTAATTTTTCTTGTATTTTATCTCCTAATTTCCATTCGGTGTGATTAATCTTTACGATTAATGATTTGGGTCTTTTACCATCTGTTTTTGTTGCCGATTTAATGGGTACAAGTGAAAGAAATTCAAAATCTTTAAAATCAGCAGTCTCAATTTTTCAGCTTTCTTCTTCACCATTACTCCAAGGTAGACGGGTCTCACTTGGTGTGCCAATTTATGTTGGTAAAAATCTAGTTTAAGCCTAATCAATAATGATTTGATCGACTGACTCAAATAAATTTCAAGTAAACACAGAAAAAATCAGGCTTTGTGATTAAGTTCTTTGCCTTAAACAAATTAAGGATTTCCCTGTTGATAATTAAATGAAGAGGAAATGGAATAGAACAGAATATGTATTAATTCAAATAAATTGTCACTTGTCACTAGTTACATGAACAAAAAATTAAAGAAATACAAGAATTGACAGAAAGAAAAGAAGTGGGGGTTAGAAAAAGCAACTGGTTTAATTTACTCTTAAAATGCTAAATTAAACTACTCTTAGATAAACTCTTTGCGAGTGTGATTGGTGGTTGTTGATGTCCTTTTGTTCTGCCTTCAGCCTCCTTTTATACTTGCTTCTTGACCTGACTCTTGATCTCGATCTTCCTAGATTCTCTGATTTTCTGCATACTTATCCCTTCATTCCACGAATTTGAATTTCAGATTCTCCCTTGATCAATTTCTTCCTTAGCTCTTGCCCCAGCACTTTATTTATACCACAACGGTCAACCCTTTATACTTTTTCTACGTCATCTTATGACACGTCATCCCCATGCCTTGTCAGCATTCTATCGACGGAGGACTCCAAATTTTTAGCACCAACAATTACATTATGTTTTTTCCATTCCGCACAACAAATGTTCTAAATATATCCTTAGCTCATAATTTAAACAGACACCACACAAGACACATTTACACACATCACAACAGTAACTCTGGCATATCCAACAATTCACCAAGACATTTTTAGCAATTCTTTAGAGCCAATAAGCGATGAAATGATAAAAAGATTGATGGAAGCTGATGAAAACTTCTTTTTTTTTTTGGTTCGCGATCAACGATGATAGTAAGTTTTTATCATGATCAAAAAAATCTTAAAATATATCATATGAAAAGTTTTCATCATTAATTTTTTTTTCGCAATCCTATGGAAATTAAATTTAAAAATAATAGCAGTTCTTTTGCTCACAAAAAAAAATAATAATAAATAAACACTTCCACATGTAAAAGATCACATTTTTATTGTCGCATTGGCTGTAAAGTCATATTCTTCTCTAAATTTAAACTTCTATGATTTTGTAAATCTTTCATCACACAAATCAAGAATGACGGAAGTAAAATATAGTGCAACAATGGTGAGAGTGAAAAGCAATAGGAGAACAATATAGGCCTTGGCGTGATACTTTTTTTTTTTTTTAAAGGTGTGCACTGAGAATTTTTGTTCCCAAAGATGTGTACAGAGAAAATTTAATTTTAAGATTTGTTATGTATTGATGTCTATAGTGGTCATTTTGTTTAATGGTAAAATTGTAATAAAAATTTAATTTATTAAGTGTGTGTACATAGAGTAAATGATGTGCGAAAATATATTTACCTATTTTGCATCCACAAATGCATTTATAATGATGTGGTAAGGGTGAGAGGTCCAATATCATTGAATGTTTAACCAATCGAAAATCGACATTTATCAGATTACATCATTGTAGTTAAATTGTGAAAAATTTATGAGTTTCAAACATTTTTCAAAGACAAATATCTCTTGTATTTTTGTCTATACATAGATTACACATTTTATTTGAAAACAATCACATAATCATTTATAATTTGTAAAATAAAATACACCGTTAAATATTTTGTTCAAATTAAGAGTAAATATGAAATGCATGTCAAACATAAAGGAATTATATGTTTATTTTTTAAATTTTCAAAAGATAAATTATAAATAAAATAAAGCACAAGAGTAAAATTTTCATCCCAAACAAAAGATAAAAATATCTATAGTTCATAAATTTAGATTACACTTAGATTACTTATGTATGTATAAGTATTTTAATTTTTTTTATTAAATCATTAATTTTTTAAATAAGAGAGATAATTGCACATGTATGTAAGGTGGTGAAATTTGCCTTTTTCAAAACATCAAAGAAAAATCTGCAATAAAGGCAAATTTTAGGGATGTCAGTGTAATTTACCCAATTTGCTGCAAAAGCGCCGGCTCAGCTGGTTAATTTTTGGAACTGGGAAGTGTGGTATGTATGCATTCCTCCTCACATCACACGAACAGTGTTCCCTGTCCAAAAAAGAAAAGGACTTTCCTCTCTCCACACGCATTGCTCAGTGAACCACTCAGCCCAGGTGGATTACAGGTTTGCTTTAATTTTTCTTGTATTTTATCTCCTAATTTCCATTCGGTGTGATTAATCTTTACGATTAATGATTTGGGTCTCTTATACCTTCCGTTTTTGTTGCCGATTTAATGGGTACAAGTGAAAGAAATTCAAAATCTTTATAATCTGTTGGTTTACGAAGATTTGAATTTTCTCTCTTTTCCGGCCTTTTCTCAGCAACCAAACAGAGGTTACATATTACTGGGGAACTAGTGTTGGCAATGTGTTTTGGTTTATTTGTCAACTGAATGTGGGTCTCTTGATTTCATTTATTATGTTTTGTTTTGTGGGTTTTTCTTTATTTATGATCATATTGATTATCAATTGCTTTGTTGGTGTAAGAGATTAATAACCATTATTTTGATTACACAATTGCATGGACTGAAGTGACATATAGGTTTTGTGTGGAAATATACTCAACTTTTTAAGCAAACCCCAAATATATGGCACACCGGAAGAACCACTATGCTCGCGAGCTGATCATCTTAGAACAAATTTTTTTATTTTTTGGATTGTTACTGTGTATTTGAATTTGGGTTTTGATCATTAAACACTGTCAAAAAATGAAGTTACTTGGTGGTGTAGTATCATACTTGAAACATTTATCTGACTAGTGTATTTCAATATTTATTTTAGTAAGGGGTTTCTCTTTTCTTTTGTTTGGCAGTGGAAGAGTATTTAGCAAAACTTTGCTTCCCTTCATAAATAATAGCCTTCTATGGAGCCAGAAAGGTATGCTCTTCAGTTCTGCGCATCTTGTCTGTTGAAGTAGGGATTTTTTTTTTACTCTTTCTGGTTTATAATCAATATTACTCCATCATTCTGTACCCAAAAAAAATATTAAAAAAAATTTACTCCATGATTTATAAATTATAAGATGTCATAACATACCAATTAGTCTTTTCGATTTCTTATAACTATGAGCAATCAACAAACATACCCCAAACATCTTCTGATTGATGAGATGATCTGAGCTGTGGTCCAATCGCATTTGAAATTTTTTAGTACACCAAATATATATATATATATATATATATATTTTTTTTCTATCAGCCAATATCATAACAAAGAACAGGCAAGGTACACATTGCATTGACTGACTGCTGATGGGAAATGAGTAGTTTTGTACCAAGATATTTATGCTTTTTACTAGGTGAATAAGAATTATATTGCAATGCTTCTTCTGTATCTGATGATGCTGGAAACAAAAGCATATTTGTTTCATTGTGGCTTCCAATGTTAAGTTATTTTTGTTATTTTCCTTTCGGCCCCCTTGTTTTCCTGATAACCAAACAGCCCTTAAATATAGTGTTACAGGTGAAGAAAAAAATAAAATGTTCTTACATACAAACTACCTTATCACATTAACATCTAAGTATTCAAAGAAGCCTTCCCTTGCTGCTGTGTACTCCAGACTAAGTAGTGCAGGTTACAGATTCTAGTTCCATCTGTTATAGAAATCACTTCTGATGTGACCCTTGACCTGTTTGATGCTTGACATTAAAGATGGAACCACTATTGGTATCAAGATTGTTATTCAAGTCAGATGGTGCTTCACTTTTTGGGACTCTCTATCCTCCTCAATCTCCTCTCTGCTATGAAAAAAAAAAATTAAAAAAAAAAATAACCATGTTTGTGGGGGTTTGCAAGCCACAATTGCTTACAGTTGTAGGGCACTTGGTTTTCTCTTGAACAATGTATACTTGACAATCCGTTTTTACTGAAAACGTGAAGGATGCCATGACATGCGTTCTAATATAACAAATTGATATTAGTAGCTAGTTGATTCTATGTTCAATTCAATTTAGTCATTTTTAATTTTTTTTTTTTTTTTTTTTTTATCACATTGCAGCTTACTGTAAGTGTAATCTCATAGCTTTCACAATGAATATGAATTGCAGTTTTTCAATAATAATTTAGACCGCTACTTGATTACTTCAGAGCATCTTTCTAATTATAGAAAGTTTTTAGTTTGGGTTCTCTTATTTTGAGTTGTAAGACACATTTTGACAGTTTGTTAGGTATTGTTATGATTCATAGTTTCTTACTAGAAAAAAATTGTACTAATTTTATTGAATGGTTACACTGAAAGTCCACTTATGATAAACCTGCACTTTTTTTTTGATAAATAATCAAACTTTATTAGAAAAGTATCAAAATGATGCAAAGAATACAAAAAAGGAAACCCATGAAAGGGCCCAAAAAGCATTAACGAACAAATCCTTCACAAAATCTACAAAAACCAAGACATCAGGATCAACCGAACGAGTAGCCCAACTGTGCTACTCCAACAAAAGCCTACTTTCTAACTAAGTAACTGAAGAACACACATCCTAAAAGATGCGCCTATTACGCTCAAACTAAATCAACCAAAGCAAATAATGGGAAGCACGTAACCAAGCCTTTCGGTGCTTCTTCCCAATCCTAGCCCCACCCTAACTCTACAGAACCCCTATCACAGATCCTAGGTGCACCCAAGCCATGCCAAACAAAGCAACAATCAAACTCCACAATTGAGACGCAACCGAGCAATGAACAAACAAGTGATCCACTGTTTCCACATCCCCACGACACATAGAACACCAATTCACCAAAATATACCCCCGACAAATCAAGTTATCAACAGTCAGAATGCGGCCCAAAAATGTTGTCCAAATAAAAAAAAGCAACCTTAGAAGGTGATCCCGTACCCCATATGCACCTCCAAGGAAAGATAGCACCATCACCACCCGCAAGCACGCTGTAAAAAGATGACACCAAAAAAACCTCTTTAGATCTCGGACAATCCCACACCAAAGAATACACCCCATACCTCCCCGTTCTTCACTACATACAAGAAACACAATAACTCTACCAACTGATCCACCTCCCAATTTTGAATGTTGCGACGAAGATAGACATTCCAAACAAACGACTATCCCTGCATAACCCTAACCAAAGCAACCATTTCCTCTCCATCAACAGAAATGGCATAAATCAAAGGAAACATGTCCGCCAAAGTCACACCACCACACCACCTATCATGCCAAAAACGAACCCTATCCCCTACCCCCACGTTCAACCAAATCCTATCCCAAAACTCCTTCCACCCCAACCAAATCCCCTTCCATAAACTCCGGCCATGACATTGGCTCACCCTATTTGAACACCACCCCCCCACTGCCAACCTATACTTCGCCGCCACCACCTTTCGTCACAATCTCTCCCTTTCCTCCACAAAATGCCACAACCACTTTCCCAAAAAAGCCTGATTAAACCCAACCAACTTTCGAACCCCCTCCTTCCTCGGGACTACAAATTTGCTTCCAAGCGACCAAATGATAATGAAACCCCTTCCTCCCACCACCCCATAGGAAATCCTATTGCAACTTTTCCAACTGCTAAGCAACTGTCACCGAAATCACATGAACTGACATAAAATATGTCGGGATGCTGGAGAGAACACTTTTGGTCAAAGTAATCCACTTTCCTTTTGACAAGTACTAACACTTCCAACCTGCCAACCGTCGGTGCACATGATCCACCACCCTATCCCACACCCACTTTTTTTTTTTCTTTTCTAATTTAATATAATATGTTACTTCAAGCAGTGTTTCATTCATGAAAGGAAGTTGTGAAATTTTCACTTCGTTATACTTGAAGAAACTTGTTTCTTACGCTATTCAAATTTTCCATTCCAGGTTAAATTCTCCCGACACTTCAGCGATTCTATTTGAAGTTTTAGGCCATCAATTACAGTTCTCTCAGGTAATCAAGCTTTTGGTAGGCTGTTTGTTCATTCCATTCTCTCCTTTTTTGGGTAGACTTTCATAATGTTACTTCATAATATGATTTTCTGGTCAAGTTTGTGTCTTCACCAATTGACTACATGAGTTCTGCCCTCAGGGATGATATTCAGAGTCTTAATTCTGTTATGACAAGATCCAATAGCTTGGCCTCAAAATAGAAAATTGCTGATATTCCTTCTTAGTCAAGAAGGTGTATCTGAAAATCCTTGCATATATTGAATATAAAATTGTTTGTAATATAATGAAACAAGCCTTTTGCTCTCATCGAATTCTAGATTAAGTCTTCTTGTTTCCCAACTAATCTAATTACACTAATCAAAATGCTCTTGATGCCTGCTAGATTTAATGTTTCAGCTACCACTATCCATTTCATGATACAGATTATTCGATATTACATTTTGTTGTACTAAATCTCTTGCCTATCTTTTAATAGTTTCCTTGTCTGTGGAAATTTTGTTGTAATCGTGCTAGGATCCCAATTCCAAGCATTTGGGAACTACAGTTTGGGATGCATCAATGGTGCTTGTCAAATATCTGGTAATTTTTGTAATCCCTTAAGCAGTCTTTTTGCATCGAATTCATTAGCTCGCTTGGAATGTTTGTGCTACAGGAATTACCTTTCCTTATTATTTTTTATTATCAATAAATATCCATACATCGTCATGAAGTAGTTAGATTTGGTGGAGAGCTATATTCATCTTGGCAATTGTAATTAGATGTTCAAGGAATCCATATTTTTTATTTTATAAATCTTTATTCTTAATCATTTGGCTTGGGGGTGTTTTCCTTTTCAAATTTCTTCACTGCTCTCTCCTCTTTTTTGGGGGAGTGGGGGTTTGAGGAAGCATTAGTCATGGCTAGGATGCCAAAGCATCAAAATTGATCTCTTCAATCTCTTGAAATCTTACTTGATAGCATACTCACTGAAACTTATCATAATCAGATTGAACATGTACTTAGGACTTTGCCATTTAAAGACCATTTTATTTTGTTTTAGTTCAAACTGCTGACACTTGGGTAAGACAGTTTATTTTGTAAGCCTTCTTCAGTTGACTTGTGACTTCTAGAGATTATATTTGGAGTTTGTTAGATGGACTCCTCTAAATGTATGAAAAACACTCAACACTTGAGTAAGATCACTGGATATGCATCTGATATGTGTAGTTGACCATTCAGCTAATAAGTGTATGCCTTGTTTGGGAAAGGCTATTAATTGGCTTTTTAGGCTAAAATCTACAAAAAGACAAAATAGGCTAAAATAGCCAATAAGACAAAATGTCACATCAAATCTATAATCATTTCACTTTTTCTCTTACAAACATCACATCTAATTACAAAAAAATCCATCTTTTCAAACACAAAATTTTTAGCCTACTAAAATAGTTAAAAACTAAAATAGCCAACTTCCCAAACAAGGGCTAAAAGTTAACCATAAAATTATAAATAAAAGCTCACATTATGCATAAAATGCTCTATGACAACTTGTGAACACCATTTTACCCTAGAAAATAAAAAATTTATATCAATAAATATGAATATTTTGTCATGTCCCCATGCCTTGGACATGAGATTAGATAAATCAGACATTTAAACACATGCCCATACCCGTGTCCATGTAACATAGTGGTTAGATTTAGCATTGGCTACAAATTGCTAATCTACTTTGCATATGTTAAAGTCGTATGATTGCCATTAACCATAAAACAAAGCCTTGTTACCCCAAGATTTCACCTATTTATTGTGAGACAACTATCAAATGGTATTAAATTGATTTAGGGGACTTCTACTTATGTGCTCGTTCAAAAGAGTTTGTTTGGATAAAGAAAGGTTAGGTATTGCTATGTGTTTCACTTGGTTACCACGTCAAAGTTAGGACTAAGGTATTGAACACCGGACAGTCCAAAAAGGAATTCAAGGTGGTTGGGTTGCATTAGATGCAGTTAGTTGGTCAACTGGTTTCACATAGATTTGGTCCATTCACCAGTGATGCAAGTAGTTGCATCTTTGTTCCCCTCCCCCACCCCCACAAGAGCAGGCTCATAAGAAGTGGGCCTTAGTGTCAAACAAGTGATGCCCGTACTTTAGCCCCTGAACTAGTAACCCTCAAGAACCTCCCCTAGTTTATCTTGTGGTAGACTATTTTTTCAGCCACACATAGCGAGGCCAATGCAGTCTTGCCATTGGGACACTGAACCACTTAGGATTCCTAAGGCCTTCGCACCTGACCGTGGCAGGCATTATAACATCAGGATGTATTTGGGTTTGTTTGTATCTTTCATATTCGATGTTTTAGTTTTTTGTGTTTTCATAAACAAAAACAATGAAATGTTCGAAAACACGCAATTTTTTAAAATTCAGAAAATAACTTTAAAGTATTTCCTAAAAATGGGGTATTTTTAGAAGTTTTTCCTGATAACGGTTTGCAAAACAAGTATTCTTGTTAATTTTTTGTTTTTCTATTTTTGAGAACAGAAAATAGATGACGAAGATTGATACCAAATGCACTCTTAGATTCGATTGACCTGTGACCCTCTTGGGGATGGTTAATTGCCTCATGTTTATGGTGTGCCTTAATCATTTAATTATCATAGTTATGATTGGTGCACGTGGCAATCTTTTATAAAGAGTTCCGACACGTACTTTTGAACTTTTCAACAAATGGTTGGTTGGGCCCATATAAGATAATTGTGGCATTTTCTCATAATGATGCTTGTCCTTCAGCTTTTCAACATTTCTCTTAACCTTATTTGCCCATCCACACCGTGTTGTCTGATTATTAAATAAGTATTTTATTTATTTATTATTATTATTTGTAAAACTCTGTTTGTGCTTGTGTGCATGCTTGTGTGGCTCAGGAAAAAAATTGCAGAAAGGGAAGGTTTTCCCCTTCTAAACTGAAAGGAAAACGTGTTATTGAACTTGGGGCAGGATGTGGAGTGGCTGGTTTTGGTGAGTGTCTTCTGTTTTTGCATAATTTCTGATATGAATGTTATGTTGGGATGGCTCTAGTTTACTGTGATCTATTGCGAGGGGAATAGCTTAGTGTTTAGTGGTGTGGTTTTCAGGCATGGCATTGCTAGGATGCGACGTAGTCTCCACAGACCAAACAGAGGTTTTGCCATTGCTAATGAGAAATTGTGAGCGTAATGCATCAAGGATCATGCAAATGAATCCTGGTTCAGGTGTGCTTACAAGTTTCTGGTCTTTCCTTTTTCCTTACTTCTCTCTGAATTCAATTTCTTATCTAAATGACCATCATATATAATTGGTGTTCAACTGATATCGTCAAAGTTGTCAAATGTCATTGCTTTCTTACCTACTGTGGTAAAAAAAATTTACCGTTCTCTTACGTGAAAATTTTGTTTCATGTAGATTCCTTGGGTTCCATCCAGGTTGCAGAGTTGAGCTGGGGTAATTTGGATCAAATAAAGGCTGTTGATCCACCGTTTGACTACATCATTGGCACTGATGTTGTAAGTTTCGTTAAATAGGATTCGCTTATGCTTTTGTCATATCCTTTGCAGATGTCGAAATTAAGTCATTCAGACTTCAAATTTCTTAACGTAGGTTAGATAAATGAATGTATTACATGTTTGCATTATTCATCAATAACATTTCAACTAAGCAAAAGGATTTCAAAATTTTGTACTAGGTTTATGCAGAGCATCTCTTGGAACCACTTTTGCAGACAATGCTTGCGTTGTCCGGACCAAAAACCACTATTCTGGTAACTGTTCTCCAGCTACAAGTATCTTTTTGCTTCTTAATCTTTTTATCTGTTTCAAAACCATTTAACAGCTGAACTCATTTGTTTAGCCAAATTTTCATGTAGTTGGGGTACGAGATTCGTTCTACAAATGTCCATGAACAAATGCTCAACCTGTGGAAGAGAAACTTTGAGGTGAAAATTGTTCCAAAAACAAAGGTACACGTTATATTTAATTCTCGGGACCTCTTTACTAACATAGCATACATGTCAAGTTTTCCTTTGAATTGCTAACAATACATCAAACCAGTTTTCGTGTCCAATTTCCAAAAAAGAAAGAAAAAAGAAAACAGAAAATGAAAGCGACAATTCTATTTGCAAGGAAACAAGGCCTTCCTGAAATTAATTTTGGAATATTTCCTCCTTTGTAGATGGACAGTAAGTACCAGCATCCAAGTATCCAACTTTTCATCATGGGCATAAAGCCTCCAGAAGGAAGCGTAGAAACCACGAACCAGGGGATTGATCGGCAAATTGATGAGATTGAAACTACAGAAACCAATCATGGAGAAGACGAAGATGGTGATAAAAGTAGTTGCATTGATGGATTGGATGATTCTGGCAGCAATGAAGTCAAAGAAGATAGCATGGTAGTTCCAAGTATTCAGAATGATAATCTTAGCGAATGGGAAGCAAGAAGATTTGGCTCTATGGCAGCTAGGCTTCTTCGAGATGTCAGCATTACTTAATTATTTCAGTTTTTGTATTTGTGGCTTGTTGGCTCTCTTGTATCGCCCTTTATGAACAAGCATTAGGAATGCTATCAAAGTTTTTTTGAACCACGAAACTTTGTATACTTTAGCCTTTTTACTTGGTGTAAATCATATTGGCCTTTTGGGAAGTGGGTTATAATCCACTTCTCATATTATAATCCACTTCCCTCTCTCACAAAAAATAACTTTTAACCATCTTCTCAAAATAGCCCATTCTAATGTTGCTTCCTTGTCAGTTCATTATGCTACCCTATATTAATGAATGCGTGCTTGTTGAGTATGCTAGAATCCAAAAACTAAGTTAGAAACAATGAAATCCTCAAGCCTGATAAATTGTAATATCAAGAAAATGATAGGCACAAAAAAAAAAAAAAAAAAAAAAAAAAAAAAAAAACAACAACAACAACAACAACAACAGGCTCCAATAACTGAGCATGAAGATAATCCAATTAAGGTCATACTATTGTACAGACAATTTTATTCAAGAAGACATTGAAACAATTTGTGAATGGTTGCGTGTAATTTGCTGTAGAACTTGACTTCTATTGAAGTATGATGATGAATTACTTGTGTGAGATACATTCAAAGTCGAAACCAAATCCATATGAATTGCCAAATAAGAAATCAACGGGTCTGCCCTAGACTTGTCGATAACAAACCTCAATTGATTAGACACTACAGTGGGAAATCGCAACAGCCTCTTATGTCCCACTGTCGTGCCATTAGTCACTTCCTTCCATTGCCCTTTCTCATTTAAGCTATCAAGATGGAACTCAACAACACGTTGCCCCATCTGAATCGGCTCTTGAATGTGTAAAACATTGAAAGTTACTGGATCTTGAAACTCTAAATACAACATCCAATCCGATTGATTTTCTTCTGAAGCCCAGTAGGAGTACATACCTTCTTCAAGAACATTCCGAGAGTCATACTGAGAATCATCGATGCCTTGTCTTGTACTGCTCGCAGAAATGAGGGCATTTTTTGCCAAGTTTTGGGAGAATATGGATGCTCGGAGCTCGGTGAATTCTTGAAGAACTTGAATATCTTCATTGGATATGAGACCTGATGAGTTTGGGGGTACATTTAGTAACAAGAGACAGTTTCTGCCAACTGATTTGTAGTATATGTCGAGAATAGTCTGTGCGGATTTCGGAAGTTCAGATGCATGCCAAAACCAACCGGGTCTGATGGAGACGTCACACTCGGCAGGTACCCAGTCATGACCGAATGGATCTCCACCTTTTGCATACCTGTCATATACATTAATGGCGATGAAGTGAGGCTCTTTCACTGTCCAGAACTCCGAAAGCATGACAGATTAAGAAAAGAAGATGAAGATTAAACGTTTTTTCATCATGTGTTTAATCTTCATCTTCTTTTCCTCGTTCCTTTATGCACTATATTTAAATCTTTGATTTGTCAGGGGAAAGGAAAATGAAAGAGAAATAACATTACCAGTTCATTTTTTTTGTTGGTGGCCCCAAAAATAAAAATAAACATATTTATGCAAATACCTATTCATTACTTCTCATTCATAACCCAACTACAAAAAGATTCTTCTACTAAACATAAACAAATGGAGCATAGTGTCTTTTGAAGATTCAAGAAAGAGGCATCAAAGAAACATCTAAGATAAAATAAAAAAAAATTAGAATTTGAAATTCTTGGATATGACATAAATGGTTAGTGACTTCTACAAGCTTTTCAAATGCCAGAGAACACTCACTGTCAAAGCAGTACAGATGCGAACACAGGACACAATAGAAAGATGGGCACGCTAACACAAAAACTCTTAAAAAATCTAACACCACAGATAGAGACTTAACAACAAATACACACATAAAAATAATAACTAAATTCATTTTTAACATTACAAATACATTTATATTTTATTATATCAAAATAATAAGAATTTTTTGTTATCCAAATTCTATATATTGGAAAAGAAGTGTGAACAAGAAGTCCAAAAATCTATTTGCGGGAAAAAAAAATGGACGTTTTGGCTACGTTTGTTTGGCGGATTAGGTTGGATATGATTGCTAGTTTTGGCTACGTTTGTTTGGCGGATTAGGTTGGATATGATTGCTAGTGAGGGAATGGTTAGTGAAGAGATTGTTAATGTGAAGATAGTTAGTGAGGAGATAAGTAAAAGTTTGTTTGTTTTGATGATAATTGTTAGTGAGGGAATTGTTAAATTATTTTTATATAAAATAAAATATATATATTTTTTATGTAAAAAAAAAAATGTAAAAACAGATATAAAAAAAAAATCAGAAATAACAAAAAAAAAAAAGAAGAAGCACTGTTTTGGTAAACCGGCTGAACGACCAACCAAAAGTCCGGGAAGACAACCAGATACACTATAATCTCCGGATTTTTTTTTCAATCCCACCTTCTACCAAGCCAAGCTAATCTGCCCACTGGGGGGGATTACTAAACTGAATGGAGTATCAATCCAGCCTCTTCTATCACCACCAAACACGCTATGGGTAGGATCCATAGCCAACCTAAGCCAATCCGGCCTTTGAAGTGGGGAAACAAATATGGCCTTTAGGCGGTAGATTTCCCAAAATTAAAAAGCCTAAAGGAAGAGATATTAAGGGATATAAATCCACATTGTTTTGATTTTAATCATTTGCTCTCATGTTATTTTCTTCAAACTTGTGATATGTTGTGTGTATAAATTATATATACATGTGCCCCTAAAGTTTTCAAAACATGTCCCATTTTAAAAATGTTAAAAAATAATAATGATAAGATAAGTTTGGAAGCATGTCTGGCATGTGTTAGACACGGACATGACACATTCTTAAAGTGTCATTGATTCTTAATGGACATGACACCTTCTTAAAGTGTCATTGATTCTTAATCCATAGTAAGCACATTTACAGAAGTGAAGTTTGAAAAAGAGGACTCACTCAGTATCAGTGTCACCAATTTTAACAGCACTCCTGTTGAAAATAGACCAGCAAGAGGGTGCAGCAACACCGGCCTCGTCTCCAACCCACCTGACATCTGGACCAGCATCAGAGAAAATGACCGCCTGGGGCTGGAGTTGATGAATGAGACTAAACCAACAATCAAAGAAATACTCCATGTCCTTCTCTCCCTCCCCTTTTGCACCATCCAACCACACCTCTGTTATCATGCCATATCTGATCCGATTTCCAAAAAAGAAGCAAAAACAACTTACCTCAATACTCTTTATTACAATAGATGCAAGCTCTAAAGTTTTCCCAAATACAGAAGAAAGCCGAAATCAGTTAGGGCACATTTGAATGTCATTAAAAACTGAATGGTCCATTGTGGTTTATATGGCATTTTAAAGTATGAATCCATTATTATTTCAAATAAGACAATTACAGAGAATTTAGGGATTAGCTACAATTGAAGGTTTACAACGATTTGATTCATTTTATGATTTTATGTCGACAGCCAGCTTTTGTAACAGAACAAAATGGGCAATGCAAATTTTCATGCCAGCTACAAATGCAACAAGTGAATCATAAAAGAGGAATTGCTATTTCTCCAGAAACACAATCAATCAGCTTTAACCAAGACAAGTTAATCAAAATCGCTAAACTGCACTTGGATGGATGAATGAATTTCAAATGAAGGGATTTTAGTAATAATTTTAGAAAAATACAGGAGATTAAGATATTATAAATGGGAAATTCACATTTAAACTACTAAATCTAATTTGAGTTTGTGTCAACTCCTTTCATTTCAAATCCATAAATCCAAATGCAACCAAACTTTATAAACATCCCTAACAATTGCACAATTGCTCAATTGCTCAAAAACTCAAATAACCCAATTACCATCATCACAAACTACCAAAAAAAAAAGTCAATCACCCAGAACATGAATTCTCCAAAAACATACGCAGATCAAAACAACCAAAACAGAGCTCAAAGAATTACTCAACAAACAAAGCAAAGCAAACCCATTTTACAAAAACCAAAATAAATCCCCAAAAAAACATAATAATAAAAGTCAACTGCTTTGTTTTTACCTTGTGAGCAATTCAGTCATCTGCCCCATATAGAACTCATTGTACTCAAGAGTCTTCCCATAGCACGGCTCGTGCCGATCCCATGGCGAAAGATAAAGCCCCAGTTGGACACCAGCACTGTGAGCAGCCTCGGCCAATTCGGCCACAACATCGCCATTCCCGTTCTTCCAAGGACTAGATCTCACCGAATAGTCTGTGTATAGAGAGGGCCACAAGCAGAACCCATCGTGGTGTTTGGCGGTTAGGATTATGCGAGAGAATCCATTTTCTTTGGCGACTCTGACCCACTGGGTGGCGTCTAGGGCGGAGGGGTTGAAGATTGAGGGATCGGCGTGGCCTGTGCCCCGTTCGGAGTCGGTGAAGGTGTTGGGTCCGAAATGGAGGAAGAGGGCCATCTCTGAGAGCTGCCATGAGAGTTGCCTTGAGGTTGGGATGGGTATAATTGGAATTGGCGGCGGTCTTTTGAGCTGATGTGGTGATGATGATGATGATGATGAGGAGAGAGAGAAGATAGAGAAGAGGATGAGAGAGGTGAATTTTGAGATGGGTTGGTTGAATTTGAAGGTTTTGAAGGTGGGTTTGTTATCATAAATTGTGTTCTCGATTTTCATGGTGGTTTATGATACTCTCTGCCCTATGAAGCAAGAGTGTTTTGCGTGTGTCGAGAGAGAGAGAGAGAGAGACAGAGAATTTGTTTAGATACGTTTGTCAGAGGCAGGCATTGGAATTTTATTTTTTTTTATTTTTTTTTTTGAACAAGGAAATTACTATAAGAATCCAAGACAGGTTGTTCGCTTGTTTTTGTCCTACGTTTCCTCATTTTTTTATTTTATTTTTAAAATTAATTTTTATTATAAAAAATAACATATTGACCATCACGTAATATAAAAAAATATTTTATTATACACGACTCACATCTTTAATATAAATTTAAATTTTAATATAATAATATATTTTTTTATGTTATATGATAATTATTGTGATATTTTCTATCTAATTATGAAATAATTTAATTTTAAAAATAAATTTAAAAAAAATTCAAAACATAAAAGGTCCAAAAAAAAAAAAAAAAAAAACGACCTTTAAAAGCCAAAGTAAAAAGGTAATAAAATATAAAAAAAGACAAAAGTGTAATTTACTCTTAGTTTATATATATATATATATAAAGAAAATATTAGAGATCTAAAAGACCTATCAAAATTTTTATTAATATCTTATATGAGTGCAGAACTCACACCATATGAGAGATCGTTTAAATCTAATGCGTGTATGAGACATTTTATAATAATACTTTATATGCATTTTTTAATGGGGTACTTACGTGTAAGTCCTAATAAGTGGACTTATTATCTCATAGGTCCTATGGGAAAAATTTGTCATAAAAAAGTTACTAATTGTAAGTTTAAGCAACAATTTATAAAAATCATGACAAAAAAAAGTCGCTAATTGTCAATTTTTAGCAACAATTTTATCAAGACTTATTTTTAATAAGATTTGATAAGAATTAAATCTAACTATTAGAACCTATGGGTAGTTTTGATAGTTTTTTTAAAACAATCACTATTTAACTCAAATTGTTTAATATAAAAAGTGAATCAGTGTTTTACATTTTCTTGACAAAAAAAAAAAAATTATATAAAATAACATGCAACAAGCCATGTGCATATTGGGCTACCCAAAATTGGTAGAGCCCCAAATTTATGAGTTTGGGTTTGTGTGGGCTAGGTTTGGCCCCAAACTAGGTCATGAATCCAACATGGGACTATCAATTGGGTCAAACAAGCCCAAATCCATTGTTGCTGCCTGGTTGTACTCCCTTTCCACCCTTTGGGTATTTTTTTAATATATAAAAATTGCCTTTCAAGATGTTAAAAAAGAAATGATAAAAAGGACTGGAGTGTCCAGTTAGACTCAGAAGACCCATCACATGTTTCCCTCCAGTGATTTAAGTTATTTATCTTATGGTTCTTCGGTTTAAATTACTCATAAAAAAAATTGTATTTATATAACAATCATAATCACATGATTCATCATATTATTCTAAAAAAATAGATGATTTATTTTTAAAATCAAACTTGTCGTTTAATTTTTAAAAGAAAAATATAATAAAATAATTTTATTATGATTATCGGGTCAATATGAATTTTTTTATTTTTTTTCTTAATAATCTACACGCAAAGCCCACGAGATGAACTACTCAGATCAATAGAGTCGCATCACTGATAAGCCCACCAGCTCAAATTACACCCCTCCAATCCATTAGTAGCTTAATTTGAGTTTGGCTGAGCAGAATTTTGTCAAAAGTTTGAGTCCAAATTAGTTGAAAGCTTGAGATATTGTGCTGAGCTCAACTTGGGCTGGACTCTAACCCAATTTGCTATATTATTCCAGTGTATCCTACATAATTATATTACTTCATAAAAATAGTATGTTGATTATTTATTTATTTATTTATTTATTAGACATATATAGTTGCTTTACCTTATAAACATGAGTAGGGTTTCAAGTCGAGCCAGTTGGGTCTAGCCCAATACCTGCCTAGGCCCAACCCAAGTAATGTAGGCTTGACCTACCAATTTGAGGTCCTTAGTCCAAGTCTTATTCAGGCTCCGTTTGGGAAGAAAAAAGCCAGATTTTTTTGGCTACAATACTCACAAAAAACAAAATAGGTTATTTTAGTCACAAAAAACAAAACATCAAATCCAAGCCATAATCATTACAATCCTTTCTCACAAAAAAAGTCAAAAAGCCAAAAAAGCCTTTCCCAAACCAGGCTAAAATAGCCCAGGCTAAAATAGTCAAAAAGCCAAAAAGCCAACCCACTTCCCAAACGGAGGCTTAGTAAATTTAACTTGAGTTTGGTTCTTACTACTCACAAAAGATTGGGTTGATTGAACCTTTTTAGACTAAACTCATACTTTTGAGATGATTAACTTATTTTGAGTTGATTAATGTTCTTATAAATTCTAATAATGGGTTTCAAAAAGATTATAATAAAAAAATAATGTCGTAACGTGTTAATCTTGTAACCAATAATACTTTTATGCAACAATTTCAAAAAATAAAAAAAATGTTTCATCGCTTCAATTTTAAAGGAAAAAAATAGTATATTGCGGCTGAGACATGAAGTAGAGAAAAAAATAATGGAGTGAGAGAGGAGGAGATCCAATAGTTGGAGTGAGAGCAAATACATATAAATTTTAATACATACATAAAATATGGAACTTCAGTTTTAGTTGTTAAGTTCTCTCCTCAAGTCAAACCCAATTTGAGTTGTTTAAGTTCTAACAATATGAAGTGTCTAATGCAACACTTTTTACTAATTTCAAAATAAACTTTTTTATTTATTTAAAATTTTTATATAACCTTTTTATTATTTTTAATTTTTTTTTTTTTTTACAAATTCTAACATTAAAAACACTAGTGACTATATGTCGACATTAATATAAGATTGTTTTGGAAACTAATTATTTTAATTTTTTTTTACTAAAATAATCTATTTATTGCCAAACTTGTCCTAAAATGTAATAAGTTTAACTTTGGCCTTATTTGAAAAGTAGGTTAAAAATTGACTTCTTAATTTTTTTTTTGAATTTTTTTTAAAAAATATGTAAAAAAATAAAGAAATGATATAATTCAAAAAAATTAAAAATCTAAAAAATTTTCTTTCAACCAACTTTTCAAAATAAGTTTTTATTTTTCAAATAATAATAATAATAATAATAATAATCTACAACAACCAACAATTTGATCCGGTTTAGAACCCGACCCGTTGACACTGGGCAACAGATTCAATTTCAAACCAAAGTTTACCAACTCGATCAGACTCAGCATTGATTGATTGATGGACTCCTCACTTTATATAAAAAACATTAAATCAATATCTGAACTAGTACATATTCTTCGATCTAAAAATTAAATTTACTTTTTAAGTTTAAAAATTAAATTTATTTTAAAAAAATTTTAATATGTGAAAAAAAATAATTAGTTGATAAATATTTTTTTTTTAATTGTCAAGTAATTATTTTTTTAATATATCATTAAATCTAAAAAATAAATATAAAAAATGAACTTATAAAATTTTATTTATGGGTATTTCTATTGCAAGAGTACACAAAAGCCAGTACTCGCCAGGATTGATGGCCAATAAGCGAGTACACTCTCGCTTAGCCGCCTCAACTTGGGACCCACAATTCGAAAAATGACAGGTGTCAGTTTGCTTTGTTTTTAGTAGGGCGAGAACATCGAGGCATCGGAGAGGACATTTTGACCGTCCGATGGCGAAAGTGGGGACACAAATCTTGATAATGATTTTTTGGGTAAATGCCACACAAAACACGCACGTAACTTGTGACGTCATCGGAGACAACGAAGCTTTCATGTCCTCCGTCGTCGGATCGAATCCCAGTTACAAGACTTTTGTGCCTCGTTTGACCTCTCTCTCTCTCTCTCTCTCTCTCTCTCCATATCCACTCCTTTTCATTTTAAAATTGTTATGGCGTTTTTATATTTTTTTAATTTTAAAAAATTATAAATTAAAATTTGTTAGTATCTATTTTTATTTTTAAAAATTTTGTACCAAAAGAAAAACATTTTGTTTTTAAATTTTAAAAACTAAAGATGGTTTTAATTATGGCTTATAAATTAACTTTTTGTTTACTTATTATGAAAAACGTGCATAAAAATAGAGAAATAATTTAATTTAAATAAACTAATAAATTAATAAGCAATTTATTTATGATTTTGCCAAGAGGACCCTAATCCATTGCATTCTTTGTCTAACGTTCTTTGATAATCACTCATCACCCATAATCACTATTTTCTTCTATCCATCACCTCTTATCGAAAACTAATTTTGACTAGAGACAATCACTTTTGACCACCAACTATCTTAGATGCTATCAACTACCTTCTTTGGTCACTTCTTCCATCGAAAATCATATCTAACAATTGACAACCACTTCTCGCCGACAATAATCTCTAGTCACCTTAACTTTATTGTTTTTAAATAAATTTTTAAAATATGCATACTGAGTATAGTTTTTTTTTTTTTTTTTTAAATACTAGAAGTTAATAAATAAAATTACTAAACTATAAATGTTATGGCAAATTACACTTTACCCTACTCAACTGTTACATTTTTTCACTTTATCTCCTTAAACTAAAAATTGATATAATGTACTCTCACCCATTTGCTGAAAGTTTTCAATATAACATTTATGTCTCCATTCTATTAACAAAATAGATAATAAAAAAAATGTACATGTAATGTGCACATATCATATTTACATTATAACAAAAATACCCTTTAAGATCTAATATAAATATAACACGTGTACATTACATTCACTTTTTTCATCTATTTTCTTAACAGAAAGGAGACATAAAGGTTAAAATGAAAATTTTCAGAAGATAAAAGGGAATACATTGTATCAATTTTTAATTTGAGGGGGTAAAGTAAACAATAATGATAATTGAGGGGGTAAAGTGTAATTTGCCCTAAATGTTATCAAATGACACCTATATAACCAATTTTATTTATAATTTCGTTTTACAAATTAAAGTGATAAGCAGAAATAAAATTTTGATATCTAAAATTATATTTTCAGCTAATTTCTTTTTCATTTCTTTTTACAAATTAAAGTGATAAGTAGAAATAAAATTTTGATATCTAAAGTTATATTTTCAGTTAATTTCTTTTTCCTTGTTCAAAAAAAAAATGTTAATTTCTTTTTCCTAACTTCAATCCATAGTCTTTTTGTCCTCACTAGGATAAAAATTGCATTACTCCACCATATTGGTCAAACTGGGACCGGCCTTATTGTGTTCTAAATTGCATTGACTTGTAAGGTTTTTGGGATGGAGATATCAAGAAAAATTTTGGTCCATTCTTTTTTTTTTTTTTTTTTTTATATGATGAAAAACTCTTCAGTTTATTATGTCATTTAGTACAAGATGTCATGAATAAAATTTGAATATACATAATTACATACAAATTAATTGTATCGATTAATTTCAAGTGTTTTGCACTATTCTAGAGTCGAATATGAGACGTTCAAAAATTACCTAATAGTAAAGTTTCTAGTGTTTAACCTCTAAAACCATGTATCCTCCAATTCATTAAGGATTCTCTAGCTAGTTCTTGCTACAAAATAATTCATTATAAAAATTCAAAGAAATTAAGAAAAATATTTTGACAGTCTTCATCAGATAGTGAACCATCTTTAGATGCATTACGTGTTCTTCATGAATGTATCATTTGTGGGTTATTATTATTATTATTATCAGAGAATTATTCCGCATCACGTTGGTCTATTTCTGTTTTCTCTATTCTCTCTGTCATCTCCACATATGACTGAGCCGAACAAAGAGTGTTAGATACTTATCTCACATCGCCACTCTAAACCGACTAAACTTAATTCATATGCTCTAAAAATCCTTTCATTTAATGGCAATTAATAATTTAAGATTAAATATCTTTAATAATTCTATCACTTTTATTAGTCAGTAGGGAGGGACCCAACGATTTTCTTAATACGTTTTTGACTATATAGAAATTAGAATTAATCTTTAAAAATAATAAAAGAAATACAGGCTGCATAACTTTTTCTACCTTAGTTTGCCAACCGTTGAGAAGTGAGAAGTGAGAGAAACACAAGTCTAATTTCTCCTGTCTAAAGAGTCAAGGTAGATGATAGACACTTGTCTCTTTTGTGCTCTTTATCTAGGATTGTAGTTCCTATATTTTGCCTCCGTATTATTTTAATCTCAATAATTCAATTGACTTAATTTTAATTTTTAATTTTTAATTTTGTATTAATTTGATACAATTAATAATATGATTAGTATTTTTTTACAGAAAATAATCACTAAATTAATTGAGAATAACTTACTAAGCCTCCGTTTGGGAAGTGGGTTGGCTTTTTGGCTTTTTGGCTTTTTTGGCTATTTTAGCCTGGGGCTAAAAAGTCTGGTTTGAGAAGGGCTTTTTGACTTTTTTGGCTTTTTGGCTTTTTGGTGAGGTGACCTCCTATTAATTTACCAAAGTACCCTTGATCCACATGTACTTGTAATTCAAAGATTTTGACATCCACGTCAGCTTCCCACACGGTCCACCAATGTTGTTTTTTTTTTATTATTTGTTTTTTATTTTTCTCTTATTTTTGGTTTTGATTTGCCGTTTTTCGCTATCTTTTTTTTTTTTTTTGGGGGTTTCGATTTGGGTATTCTGCTTAAATTTTTTTATTTTTTATTTTTTATTTTGGGTTTTATTTTGGCGTAGTTTGGTAAAATATTTTTTTATTTATTTTTTGCTTAAATTTTTTTAATTTTTTTTAAATTTATGTTTTTGTCATTTATATTTTTTTATACATTAATTAGTTCTTGTTCTTTAATTTACGTTCTTTAAATAATTTAAAATGTTAATATTTTTAATTTAAAAACAATTCTGTACTCAAATCGTAACTAAATATATAAAACAAAACTTAATTAAAATTTTATTTTAATTTTATTTACATTTTTTTTGTATTTTAAATATTTAAATAATGTAAATATTCTAAAAATTTACCTTGGAAAAAATTTAAAATAAATATTCAAAAAATTTACATCGTAAAAATTTAAATAATTTAAATATTCAAAAAATTATTTTAACAAACAAATTTAAATAATTTAAATATTCAAAAAATAAAAATAATTTAAAATGTTAATATTTTAAATTTAAAAACAACTTTACACTCAAATCGTAAACAAACACGTAAAATAAAACTCAATTAATAAATTATTGTTAATAATTTATGTATTTTAAGTTCTTTTTTTTTTTTTTTTTGCAAATGGTTTTTTCATGTGTTTTTTATTTTTATTAATATTTTTTTAACCTTAACCCAAATGATTTTTTTAATTTTTTTTTTGAATTTATGTTTTTGTAATTTGTTAAATATTTTAAAATATTTTTGAATGACACGTATTTTTTTTAAATAATTTATGTATTTTAATTTTTTTTTTACAAATGGTTTTTTCATGTGTTTTTTAAATTTTTTTTTCATTTTCTGTGAAATGATAAAAAGTGAGGTTTTATGTTATTGTCCTGTGTATTTTTTGAATATTTATTTTCATTTTATTTTAATTTTAATTTTATTTTAAATATTTAAATAATCTAAATAATCTAAAAAATTTAATAAGCAAAAAATAAAAATAAATATTCAAAAAATTTAAATCGTTAAAATTTAAATAATTTAAATATTTAAAAAATTATTTTAACAAAAAAATTTGAATACTTTAAATATTCAAAAAATTTAAATAATTTAAAATGTTAATACTTTAAATTTAAAAACAACTCTACACTCAAATCGTAATTAAACACATAAAATAAAATTCAATTAGTAAATTATTTTTAAAACTCATAACCAAACACACAACTCGAAACTCCATACTACTTTCATATCTCTACACTCAAATCATAACCAAACACATAATAAAAAATTTTTAAAATATTTACAAATATTTTTATAAATAGAGTTTAAATTTATTTTTATAAAATATTTTAACAAAAACCAAAAAAACGTTTTTAATTTTTTTTTTCAACGTCCTTTGTATTTTTTTGAAAATAGGTATTTTTTGGGAAGTGACTATAAAGCTTTTGTGGTGATGCCCCTCTCTCATGTGGGGGTAGATTTGTAAATTTACCTTGACAATGGTTGGTGGCAAGTGATTATGAAGTTTTTGTCTCCATGTGGCTAAAATCTTCTTTTTTGTCTTTACATGGCTAATTTAGCCCAAGAAGTCCTTCCCAAACACCACCTAAGTTGACAAAGTTTATTAATTTTGCTTCTAAAAATAGGACACACCCCATTTATGTATAAATTTTCTATTAAAAATGCCAATATTTATAATCAATTGGACTTAAATTGAGACAAAATTATAATTCAGAGTCAAAATCGAGTCAATTGAAATTATAAGGATTAAAATAACACAAGAGCCAAAATAGAGAGACTATCAACATAATTTGCCCTATTATCTATATATATACATACAAATGATCTATACAATCCATTATTTTATCAATTCTTTTTTTAATTAATTTGTTAGTTTATGTTTTGATACAGATATGAAGATCCTTTCTATTATGGTTTTCTCAAGTAAAAGATTCGATGCTGCATAAAAGAAGACAAAGAAAAAAGAGATTAATTTATTGATATCACAACTAGAAATATTATAGTCTTCAGTGCCTTTTTCTATTTAATGTCAATGAAGTGTTATTTCTCTTCTCTCCATCCTCTTATTTTCTTTTCTCCTTTCACAAATGAGATTGAAATTTGGGTTTCCAAATGCATGCACAATCTGTATATGCCATTTCGTTTTCCCTGTGTTTTTGCTGGTGAGTATGTGAAATTTTTATACTGTGTTTGGTTGGGGGATTTGAGAAGGGATTTGAAAAGGGAAAGGGAAAAGGTGTGTGAAACTAGGTGAAATATAGGTATGTTTTATTCACATTTCACATACCTTTTCCATTTTCCTTTCCAAATCTCCTCAAATCCCCCAACCAAACGCAGCATTATTAAATTTTATAACTCGCTATAGCGACTCTAAAATTGGTGTGAAGTTTGATAAATAAAAAAAAATAAAAAAATTTACAGCTCAGAATGATATGATTTAGGATGTGGTTTAGAGTGTCACTAGAATTATTCACATTAAAAAAAAAATAAAAATTGACAGCTCCCATAATCTACAATTTTACTGGATTAAATCATACACAAAAAAAAATAAAAAAAAGTTTAAGTGCATCATGGCTTAAACAACATGCCTTTGTGTTTTTAAAACGTGAGATGTGCATAAGCAACTCAGAAACTCTTATATTATTTGATTCAAAAATTTAAAATTTCATAATTTTGCGTCTATTCATCCATTTTTTTACAAAACTTATATATTTGAAATTTATACAAGGAGATCCATCTAATAAGATCTATGCAGTGTAAAATTTAAAATAAAATAAATAAAATTTGTAGTTGTCAATTAAGAAATTTTGCAACTATTAACCAAACAATTTCTCAATTAAAACAATTGCAAAATTTCTCAGTTATGCAAACACAAAAAGATGAAATTTCTCTCTTTTTTATCCCCACATGATTTCATATCCAATAGTGATTTTGTTTGATAAATTTTGATAAGTGAATTTCAAAAATACAAATTTTATTAAAAATGATGTGTATAATAAGTTATGATACTCTGAAATTTGAAATAAAAAAACATAACTAACATGACAAGTTAACAACTGAGTGTGAACGATACACTTCATTAAGAGACAAATCAATTTAAATGTTCACTAAATTTTAGAAACAAAACTTAATTTGTTAAAGACTAAAATGAATGGAACCTATCAAGTCAAAAAAATTGCTGACACCTATTCTAATTTACTTATGTGTAGGACTTTCCACCAAATAACTCAAATATAAAAATAAAAAAAAAAAACTCCTTAAATTATGGCAATTCAATTATGCCAAATATTAAATCTTCACATATACTCATATTTTAACATCAAAAATGTTTCATGCCCCCTTTTCCCCCACCTCCTTTGACCCCCCTCTCTCTCATTGGTTACATTTTCTTTTTCTTTTTTCTTTTTTTTCTGCTCCTCTAATCACCACCCGCCACGTGTCTGTGAGGTTGTGGGGTGGTGATTAGAGGGGGTCTCTATCACGACTCTTTTAACATATCAATTAAAAATGCTTACTGGTCTAAATATATTGGCGTGTTGGAAATAATTTAGAGAAGCGTCATGAAGATGCGGATAGGATAAAGGCAACAAATTAAATAACTACATAGAAATAAAAAAGAAATCATTAAAAATTAAGTGATCAAGCTATGCAATTAGTTGATTAGTACTACCAATAACTATTCCAATTTCTCTTTTTTTATTGTTTAGGTACTGCCTGGCCCACAAACAACTGTCTAATGAACTACTTGCCTTTGTCAAAAACAGATTATTATTTGTTAAAATAGAGGCTGCGCCAATGTCAAAAACAATTCTTCAGAGTCATGCTCATTATTTTGGAATGTTGATTTTTTTTTAGTTGTCAAAAGGGAAGATAATATTACATTTTACAAATATCAAGATAATTATGTCAAACTGGACAATGAATAATTACTTGAAGTCAGTCCATACAAAACTCTATCCTGACTTTAAATGGGCCCCCGTTAATGAACGGTTTGGGGTTAATATCTCGAATTATAATAAGTCCTTAGAGACTAGATACCAAGTTATAAAAAAATAAAAATAGCATGAGAAGTGTAATATCAATAATCATCGCTACATAACAATAAGAAAGACTCCCATAACTCTAAGAAGAAAACAACTAAAAAAAGACCTAATGAATAGGAAAAATTTAAACAATCTTTTTTTTTTTTTTTTTTGAATCATCTTTGGGCAGTAAAATTCAAACTTTTCAATTCTTATATACGTATTGCTTCGACTGATTCATCGTTGAGAAGGTATATTTTTTAGTAATCAAAATTCTAGTGCTTGTGATTTTTGTGGCATGGAATTGGAATCAACTAATCATTTGTTGTAGGGTGAGTGAATGATTGGGAGTTTGTTTCTTGTTTCTCCAGTTGGTATCTATCTAGCCAACTGATGCTTTTCTCTCTTTTTTGGAACAGTGGTGATAGAGACCACTAAAATGGTAGTATTAATGTTAGTTCTAATGAGCTGATAGTGTCAAAAAAAAAAAAAAAAATCAAATTATCACATTAGTGATGGGGTCCACATAGTGCCACCTCATTATTAATGTATTAATGATATTGAATTAGTAGTCGAAAACATTTTTCTTTTTGGAACTGTGGCAACTTCATGCTATTTCCACGGTGATGCTTTTCTTTTTAATTTTTATTTCACGTTGTGTTTGAATTATAAATTTTCATAATGATATACAAAAAATATATATAACAAATTTTATTTATATTTTGCTCACTTTTTTTTCTTTTTAAATTTTTATTCAAATTCATGATTCAAACACAACTTTAGTGATACACTCTCTCTTTATTTTCTTCCATCACCTTATTTTTGTAATGATTTATTATCCTTTTTTTTCCATATATTAAAAAAAACTAAAAAAAAAAAAAAACTTGCCTATGCCAACCCCACAACGTTGATAATAACATGTCTATGACCACTTAGTAATACTATATAAATAAATAAAAATTACACAAAACTTGTAGATAATAATCGTCATTCATTAAAACGTGACACCAATAAAATGGATTTTAATTTCAAAATTGCCATTGTACTATAAATACATTTTCTATATAATTTTTTTATTAAAATAAATACTTATCTGTTTGTTTCAACGTTTATCCAATTTATAGTGTTTGGTTGAACAAAAATATTTTCCACCAAAGAAGCCTAAAATGACTTTAGACTTCGTCTCGAAAGTGAGTTAGTTTTTTGACTTTTTAATTGTTTTAACCTAGGCTAAAAAGTTCATTTGGGTTGGACTTTTTTATTTTTTTAACTTTTGAAAAAGAAAAGTAAAATAATTATAATTTAAATATGACATTTTATCTTATTAATATTTTTAACATATTTTATCTTTTTATGACTAAATCAATCTCCTACCTCAAAAAAGGGTCCTGTCAAAGTAGGGCTTCTAAATCCGCAAGTCAATTGTAGGCTGCTCAGATTGGAGAGTTCAAAAGTAGAGACAGCCCCGCTGTCATGGCTCAAGACAATGAAATTTGATTTGAAAATATTACTTTGAATATTGACTAAACATTGAAAATAAAATCGACAACTGTTTTTTTTCATAGAATTCTTTTACATGATGATGATCCTTAAAGCCAAACAACAAATTCTTAAGCTACTAGTCAATTTTAATTTTTCTCTCTTTACAACTTCTGAGAGAGCTGGTGTTTTCTCCTGGTGAGCTTAGTGGTTTAGAGTCTGTGCGTGTGTGTCCCTTAACTGTCCTGTGCTGTTTTGATCGGTGTCTGCCGGGCTTTTCCTGTCTACAGTTCTTTTTATTGAGTGGGTTAGGTCCTCCTTGTGTGGTCCTACAACCAATTATTTGTACGTTTCTTCATGTCAGGTAATATTCAGGAACAACAATGATTTAGCTCACTAAAAAATATATTACTGTTGGCTTTTTGGCTTTTCGAAGGGTATTTTTGTGAATGTGAGCGTGCCAGCAAGGATCAATCAGTCCTTACAGAAATTGTGATTGCCAACCAATTATCAGACGATTGTGTTTTAGTTCTTTTCAGCCTCAATGAAGAGGACTTTTACTGGTGGCTTGACTTAGGAGAAGTTAATAGAAATAACAGTAATATGAAGAACAATTGAAGTATTTCATAAAAATGAACACTTACAATGGTCCGAACTCAGCCTCAGAGAGGTTTACAACAGCAATCTACTTGAATCTACTTGAAGCTACTCCTATGAATCGAAGTGCAGTGCGGGTATTTAAAGTGCAGGTATTTAAAGAACAGGTATTTAAAGACTGGAAATGTAAAAGACTGGAAAAGAAAATATATGAAGTAAATGACTGATTTGTATGATCTGAGTCCGTCCTTTTTTCTGGGGGCTGCCCTGCTATTTATACTCGTCAGTGATGACCTTCGAACTGCACTTCGAACCGTCGAACTGCTCCTCCATGATCGTGGATCATGCTTCCTTACAAGTAGCTCCATTACGCCATTACTGGCAGTTAAGCTTCCCTCTTGTACTTGAATTTGAATATGAGTAACCGTTGAAGATATGTCATCTTGCATCCCGTTATTGATCTAGTGTTACTCAGATCATGTGAGGACCAATATCTATTGCCACGTGTACGATCGGGATTAAAGGCTTGAATAACCTTCCTTTATTACCCTTATTCTGCCACGTGTCGAACTGTAACTGGCTTTTATAAAATATGTAGCCAACAATTACTAATAGCACTAATGCATTGGAAATGATAAAAAAAAAAAAAAAAAAAAGAAACAAGACATAAAAAGTGGGCAGGACCCACTGTCACATCATTAGTGCTCCTTTTAGTGCTCTATTTCTAGTGCTCCCAAATATTTTTCTATTCAAGAAGGTGGGTGGACGAACAGTGGTGATACTGATTTTGGGAGTGAATATTCTGAAGAACGACGGGATCCACTACAAGAATTAACACTTTTGGCAATCAAAAATTTGATCGCTAAAAGGTCATTTTTAGTCGGCAAAAGTAACCCGCGACCAATTTTTTTGGTCGCTACTTTGGTCGCCAATTGAGGGTCGGCAAAAGTAATTCGCGACCAAAATTTTGGTTGGTCGGGAAAAGTTAAATTTGCCGACTAAATTTTTGATCGCTAAATATATCATTACTGCGACCAATCCATTTTGTCGCTAAAATATTTTGGTCGCGAAAAGTCACCTTTTGCCGACCAAATATCTTAGTCGCCAATTGTCATATTCCACGACCAACAAATTTGATCGCCAATTATCACATTCAACGACCAAAAACTTTGGTCGCCAATTGTGACATTTCATGACAAAAAATTTTGGTCACCAATTGTGACATTCTGCGACCTCTTAGTTTGGTCGCCAATTGTCACATTCCATGAAAAAAAAATTTAGTCGCCAATTGTGACATTCTGCGACCTCTTAGTTTGGTCGCCAATTGTCACATTCTACGACCAAAATAATTAGTCGCCAATTGTCACATTCCATGACCAAACATGTTTGTCGCCAAAAGAAATGTTTGTGCAACTAAAACTTTAGTTGGCAATAGACCTATTCGCGACCAAATTCTTTGGTTGCCAAAATTAATAATTTTAACGACTAATTATTTAGTCGCCAAATGTGCTTGGTCATACACCGACTACTTTATTTAGTCGGCAAAAGTATAACCTATCTTTCCCGACTAATCAATTGGTCGCCAAAACTATAAAAACAAAACCAAATTTTGGTCGTCAATATCCAACAAAATAAACCTGTAATTTATAATAATCTATCCAATTTATTCAATATAATCTGTAATTTGCAAAAATCATTCAAACCAACAAATAAATTGAATCATCAACATTCAACAAAATACATATATCAACCATTTCTGAACCTGTTTAATTAAAGTCAGCAACTATTATAAGTTTACATCCACAAATAATTCCAAACTACATATTTCATCTAGCATAAAAATTTAAAACATAACAAGTACTTGCTATTATGTTTTAAATTTTTATCCATGTGCATCAACCCAAAAATATAACTAGTAGTCTACCAAATATTTTCTATACACACCCATCCAAAAAAATAACTAGTAGTGTATCCAAAAATATAACTACTAGTCTACCCTAATATTTTCCATATACATCTATACAAAAATATATAATCCTTCTAAAAATACAAAAAGTGCCAATTTGTCCTGTACAATTTGTGCACGAGTTCATCCATCTGTACCAAAGAAAAAGATAAATAATGTCAGGTAAAATTGGATAAATAATGAAAAATGTCCATGAAAAGCAAATGGACAAATCAGCAAATAAATAAGTCTAACAATCTCTCCCTTTTTGATGATGGCACACAATGATGTTTTGATTTGATTTGGGAGTAAGAAAAGCTTCCCCTCAAGTCATGCCCCCTGAATTCATTTCTAAATACATAAGTTAGCACATGTGTAATAAATAAGTTTTAATTAGAGATATGATATGAGACTAAGATATCAAACTATAAATACATAACATCAGATTAGTTTGGAAATAATACCATAATACATAACATCATAACATCATAAGTTTTCTCCCCCTGTGACATTATCAAAAAGAAATCATGGGTCAGAATCTGGAGGAGGAGGAGGAAAATGATAGGGATAAATGGCATCAAAAAATAGATAATCAAAACATATATATACATATATGCATACACATACAACTCTCCTGTGTCTCTCTCTTTTTTCGCAACACGCGGTTGCCATGCAACCTGGATTTTGCTTCATTGGTCGACAAAAGCAGCTCTCCTCGATTGCCGCTCGCCTCAGCTATCTCTCTATCCTTGTCTTTTTCTCTTCAGTCTCTTCTCTTTAGCCTTCTTCTTAATCACTCGCCTGTTTCTTCTTCTTCTTCTTCATATCACTCTCTTCTATATCTTCTTCATCATTCACTTCGATCTTCTTCTTCCTCGAAAGACATAACATAGAGACTGAGCAAAGCAGAAAGGTTGCCAAAAACAACCTTCATTTCGATTACATCTCTCTCTTCTACTACATGGCCTCATCCTGTCCCTTTACTCTCTTTCCGGACCTGAATGATTCTGTAAGCGCTGCTGGGCCAAGTGCCCCGGCTCTTACTCTTCCCAACCTGTCTATGATGTCGATTGAGCAAATAATGCCAGCTCAATCAGACATTGAAGCCAATCATTTCAGACTGACGTCCTGTATGGAGACGGTGACTGTAGTCACAAAATTGGCTCACCGACTGCAGAACAGGACAAGTGAGCTCCATCAGGTCAACGCCCAACTCTCTCTGCTCCAGCGCATGTACAAGGATGCACCAGCAGAGATAGG
The DNA here is from genome assembly GCF_055761805.1 of Camellia sinensis. Classification (NCBI taxonomy): domain Eukaryota; kingdom Viridiplantae; phylum Streptophyta; class Magnoliopsida; order Ericales; family Theaceae; genus Camellia; species Camellia sinensis. The sequence continues at coordinate 86,761,927 of NC_138974.1, forward strand.
TGCACAGGGACGTCAAGCGTCGCTCAAGGTGATAAAAAGAAGAAAAGAGCGGTGGACAAGGCGAGAAAGTAAAATCGACGTATGGCTGTAAAAAAAATGAAGGTTTTTTTTTTTACGTAAATATGTTTATTTTGATTGGCGTATGACCGTGAAAAAATGAAGGGCGTTTTTTTTTTTATTTTTATGTAAATATTTGTATTTTGATTTGTTGTTGTGTTTATGTTTAAGGATTGAAAAATGAAATTAAAAAGCAGAGAAAAAAAATAAGAAAATTAAGCCTAAACAAAAAATAATAATGAGAAAAAAAATAAAAATAAAAGAAATTAAACCTAATAGCAAAAAAAATAAAAATAAAATAACACCAACAGAAATTAAACTTAATGGGACATTGGTGTTGCTAGAATGGTAATGCAAAAAAAATACCATGAGAATTTAAAAAAAAAAAATCAATGTATGTAAAGTTAATTTTACCTCAAGATGCAGAATAGCAAACTGTTAAGGAGAATAAATGTATGAAGGACTTGTGAGCATTCAATCGATATAAATGTTTCCATATCAATGTAGCAATACACATATATCATTTTAACAAAAATTCAAGTTTCACAGTCATAACAAAACTTTTTAAGTATAAATCAACATTCCAAGCTCGCCACGAATGAAATTGAAGCGATCTTCGCTTAGGGGTTTTGTGAAAATATCCGCCAATTGCTTGTTAGTATTTACAAATTCAAGTACAATATCCCATTTTTGAACATGATCTCTTAAAAAATAATATCGAATTTTAATATGTTTTGTTTGTGAGTGTTGAACCGGATTTTTGCTTAAATTGATGGCACTAGTATTATCACAATGTAGCATCAAGTTTAGATAAATGTCATGGGTGCAATAAGGAGAAGTTCCAAAGATCAAGAATGAGACACACATGCTGTTGTAGGAAGATAATATAGCAACAATGAATCAATGAGCTTATCCATTATGAAGAATTCATGTTATTTCAATCTATTTTCAAGCAAGAGCCAAGGAGATACCAAATTGTTACAAGTATATGTGAAGCAGTTAAGCATGATCTAACAATCGATTTGAGCAAGAGCGTACATATTTTATACAAGATAATTAAAAAAAATATGTGAGGTGCAAGCTCATAAGTGTGATATAAAAAATAGAATAGAATCTGAGGGGATTTTTTTTTATAAAAATAATCTAGTTTAAATTCTTCCCCTTGTTTCATTTAGCAAAATCAATATGAGATACGATAAATGAAAGCTCATAACTGAAATGTTCTCCTCAATAATATCAAATAGGATGCCAAATAATACCAATAAGGATGCCAAAATGATACCAACATGCAATCTACCAAGGATACCAATATGCAATCGAGAAGATTTAACAATCATAGCTCAAGCATTATGTAAAATACCAAATATTGCTCATAATAGGTTAAACTCAATATAATCTCATGGCGTTAATGTAATTTCAAAAAATAAAGTATGTTCAAGGTATAGCAATCCATATGCCAAGAAAATTCATGAATTTCAATATATAGCACACATTTAAGCATAAGCATGATTCTTAAGCAAGAGCATCATCAAAGAGTACACATTGCAAATCATATGAAGTATAATCAATCTTTTTCATATCAAAGTAATAACAGTATTAGCTCAAAGTAATAACAGTATTAGCTCAAAGGATATAAGATAGATTTTTACCTCAAAAGCTTAAGAGAGTGTAAGAGGCATACCTTTAGTTCATGAGTTAAAAGCTTTTCAATCTACAATTTTCTTTCATGAGGAGTTCATCTCAAAAGGGTTTAACAAGTATATTAGGAAAATGATTTCTCCCCCTAAGTTGGTATTGCCTTTTTGTAATATGATTTTGTGTAAATATAGCATTCATAGAACAATCACTATTACTCAATAAAAACACAACACAAATCACTTCTTATCACAAACTAAAAAGGTAAAAAATAATTCAATGATCAAACAAGAGTTTAAAATGCTATTTTTCAGAATTTTCATGTTGTAGCACATAGCATAATATGCATAAGAAAATAGTGTTATGCACTTTGTTTTATTAAGATATGATGCAACAATCTCATTTAATCACATAACATTATCAAGAGGTATTTTCATCAATTCAATCTACATACTCAAGTGTGATAAAATATTTTACTTAATGTGGAACACAACATAAATGTTATAAACAATTAATTCAACAATTTATCAATTAAAAGCATTTCATGAGATGTATGCCAATATAATCCATATTCAAAAGATATTCAATAAGATAGATGCAATGTCTCAATAAACATGTGATACTTCTTTTCATTTAAACATTGTTGATAGATCATAATCAAGAATTTCACAACTCATTTAAATATTCAAATGTAAAGCATATAAGTATGAAATTTTCATATTGAGTATATTCTTGAGATCACAAATGTAGAATTCAAAATATAGATAATATACATCTTAAAAACATACTATGACATCAAAATTGATTCTACAAAGATATGACTCAAAAAGGAATTAACATATTAGTATGAAGTCATATATAAGATGTGAAAAGCATGCTCACAAAAAAATTTATTACTTCTTATCTCTTTTTCATAGCAATAGATGACATGATATAAAATGTTAATGAATACATGAATCATTCATATTCTAATAGGCATTCATCAAAAATAATATAATTCTCATTTTTGAGTTTAATGAATGTTTGGAAGAAACTAGCAGAACATGACTTAGCAAACTTAGTACAATTAGGTTACATGGAAAAAATGATTACACAACCTATTGTACACAAATCACACCTTAAAGAATATAAAACTTTAAGCTTAAAAGTATGTTAAGAGTTACACCTTCATTTACCTCTTTTGTTCGTCTTGGTGATTTTTATTTTATCATTCTTCTTTTTGTAGGAGCTGATTTTGCTCTTTAGATTGAACACTCTTGTTGTGCATTTCCTCTCGAAGTCCTTGGTGTTCTTTGAGATTCCACCTACAAAATATCTTGATTTCTTTCTTGGTACCCATACTTTCTTGGGTCCATGAGGATTAGTCTCAAGAACATTTAATCTCATAAAAGATTTAGGAGGATCAAAACCAATGCCTACTTTGTCAAAAACACATCTTTTATTTCCAAGAAGTTTGTTGAGGTTTTCTTTTCATTTTATAAAATGTTCAAGAGTTTTGTTTAAATCTTCAACATTGTTTTTCAAAATGTTTTTCTCATTGGCAATAGGCGTAAAGTCATTTTTCAAAGTAGCATTTTTCATTTTTAAAACACCCACATCATTTGAAAGAGAAGTAACTAATTTATTTAATTTATAATTCTTAACACAAACGTTTTTAAATATGTCATGTAATTCATTGAAAGCACTTTCAAGTTCTACATAATTAGAAATTACCTCATCTTGAGTGGATTATTCTTCTCCAAGAGCTATGAGACACAGGTTGGCTATTTCATCATTTTCTCCCTAAATGGCTTCCTTTTTGCTGCCATCCATCATTGAAAGTTCATGAGTCATGAGTGAGCCTAAGAGTTCTTCAATGCCTAATTTTGTTAGGTCTTTTGCTTCTTGGATAACTATAACCTTAGCTTCTCATTCATTTGGCAAAGACCTAAGTATTTTTCTGTCACGACCCAAACCCGGCCCTATGGGTTTAGCACCGTAACCGGCCAGTAATCTGAGATTACCGAAGGCCTGCTTAACAGTAGTACAGTAAAACAGAGTACAGGGCCTGGCGGAAGCCAATACAGTAATTAAATAATGTCCATTGAGCTGTGTCAGTCTGTATGCCAAAAAGATTTTTCATACATTCATATATAAACGGTACAGAACAGTATGCACAATATTTACAATCATTCAGACTAGGGACTTAATCCCTACATAACAGTACGGTAAACATTCAGTCTACACAGAACAGTAAGACGGTACAGAAGGGGGAATCTAAAACACCCCTAAGCCTTGGCAAAAAAGGCTTGGAACCTCGCAGTGAGGCACATAGGCTGGCTTAACAAAACTGGAGTCTAACCCCCGCTCCTAGCTTCGATCTGGTAGCTGAGCACCTACATACATATATAAACAGTGAGCTAAAGCCCAGTGAATAACATAATGCGTAAAGAGGTTAAGAATGAAATGTCCTTACAATAATGAAAACAGTTCATTAATCAATACTTCAGTCTTTCGGTTAGAGCAGTTATTCAGTCATATGTGGTACATCCATTAGCGTAGCAGTAAATAGTAGGTCTTAAAGACCGAACAGTAATGATGGCCATCAATTAGTAAACAGTAGTGGTTCCGCGAGGGAACCGACAGAGATCTCTGTAACAGTAACAGTAACAGTAACAGTAGATGCCAAAGATGCCACAGTACAGTTTAGAATATAGGACATACATTTATTCAGTAAACAATATCAGTTCAGTAAACAGTTCAGTTCAGTATTCAGAAGATAATCATTTGAACATATCTTTACACAATTGTTACTCACAGAGTTTGGGCTACAGTATGCTAGAGCGTGTCTCCCCAGTCGCCAACCCTACACAGTTAACAGATTGAACACACACTAAGCTACACAGTTGGGAAATATCATAACTTAATCCCTAATTTGCCTTGGTGTGTTCTACATCTATATCCTCAATAAGATGCCTTAAACTAGGCCTAAGAATGCCTAGGATGGGATGAGGATGCAAAGATGTACTCAAAAAGCAATTTCAGAAAAACAGAGTCCCGCTCGAGCGCAGGTTTCCCCGCTCGAGCGGACATGCAACAAAGGTACACGCTCGAGCGTCAACTTTCCCGCTCGAGTGTACTGTAAAAGTACTGGATGGGTAAAATCTCCGCTCGACGAACGCTCGACGCCCGCTCGAGCTTGAGACACAAAACTCCGCTCGAGCGGCCAGTCCTCCGCTCGAGCGGATAGTAAAACAGTGCAGAGATGCTGGATGCTCGAATTCTCCGCTCGAGCGCCACTTCCCCCGCTCGAGCGGGAGTGCAAAATCTGGAAACCCCAGATTGCACCTCCAAGCTCAAACTCAAGTTTAAAAGCATCAAAACTGATCCTCTTGGGCTGAATTTCCAGAAAACACTTGTAAACATATAGAATATCATGGTTCAAAGCTCAATTTTGAGAAATCAAAGCCCAAGGGTGTTTAATTGAAACTCAATTTTAAACCATTTTCATGAACAATATACACATGCAAACATGCAAGAATTCAAATCATTTTGAAGTTCCAATTTGATGCTCTAAGGAGCCAATTGATCCAAAAACAAGTTGAAAACATGGACTATTACAAAATTATGGACATGCATGTACCATTTTACCATGAATTCAACTTAAAACTCAACAATTCAAACATGCAAGCATGAAATGAGCTCCATATCAACATGTATGAACTAAACCAAGACTTAACTCTACAATTGAAGCATGAATCATGCAAGAATCAATTCTATGACAACAACAAGAAGATGAATGTCCTACCTTAGTCTTGTATTCAAGGTTTGGGAGCTCAAAGTAGCAATCTATACTTCAATTACCAAGCAATTCACAAGCAATTTGAGATGAAATCAACTCCTCAAGTCTCTCTCTCTCTCTCTAAGGTCGGTTGTAGGCTCAAAATGTGGCTGAAGAAGTGTTTTGATTCAAGTATGCAAAGGCTCTAATATGTTATAATAAGAGGCCCACTAACAATGGCAATATGGTGAATAAATCAACTCATGCACTCTAACTCATTTTAATCTAATTTAATCATACCTAATCAGTTTTCAGATAATTATACCATAAAATCCTATAAATTCTAATGAACACAGAACATTAATCAATTCCAGGTCCGGCCGCCGACAAGGCCTTCAATTAGCAGTTTAAACATAAAATGTGAACAGATCAAATAAACAATCAAACAGATAGAATACAGATTAACACTCATACTTCGTCAATTCAGTTCCAGTTTTCAGTCAGTCAGTTCAGTACTTTAATCAGCTCAGTTTAACGGTAATCAATGTTTATCGGTAATCAATCAGTCATTAATCGGTAAACAGTATGAGGGTTGTTGCATTTTCTTACAAGCTCACCATTAATTTAAGATTTACCAAGAGATTTTAGAGCATTAATAATATTGGTAAATTTATAAAGCATCTCAGAAATATATTCAAATGATTCCATAGTAAAGAGTTCATAATCATGAATAAGCATGTTAATCCGAGACTCTTTTATTTGGCTAGTTCCTTCATAGGTGATTTCAAGTTTATCCCAAATCTCTTTGGCAATAATACACCCAGAAATTCTATTGTACTCATTTGCATCTAGTCCACACACAAGAATAAGCTTGGCTTTAGCATTAACTTAAAGGAGTTTATAATCACGCTCATCAAATTCATCCACAAGTTTAGGCACACTGATATGGTCTACTACCTTGGTAGGGATTTTAGGACCTTTGGTAATAATGAGGCACAAAGCATAATTGGTAGCTTAAAGATACAAAGTCATTTTTTCTTTCCAATGAATGTAATTATTACCATCAAAAAGAGGTGGTTTATTGCTAGCTTGTCCTACAGTAGAGTAAGTAGAATGCATGGTTGCTATGGATCAAAAACTCAAGATTGTAAATCTAAATAAGAGCCTCAGGCTCTAATACCAATTGTTACCCAAAAGACAACCTAAGAGGAGGGTGAATTATGTTTTTACAATTAAAAATTAATAATACCCTAATAAAAATTATAACTAGCACAATAGATAGATATAGTTAATGAAATAAAAATAATTAAAACAAGTGTTCTAACAACTATGTCAGTTAATGATTTTAGCACAGTGAAAAACTTGAAATATAGGTACATCAATTTAAATAAATAAAGAGATAAGGGAGAGAGAGACAAACAAATTTATAGTGGTTCGGTTTCAACTCGGCCTACGTCCACTCCTCAAGCTTTACTTGAGATTTTTCACTATACTCTAACTTCACGGGGGTGCTAGCAACCTTTTTACAAATGGAGTAATCCTCTACGAATTTTACACAGAGTTTCCAAGTTAAGAACATTGAGTGTACTACACACTTATAAAGTTGAAAAGAAGGCGTTTTTACTTTCACAGAAAGCTACAAGAATTATCTTTCAAAAATAGATATAAAAATAAAACTCTGATTTTTCTGCAAACCTCACACAGAAAAGATGGGCTTAAAGTTATACGTCTCAGTATATAATTTCTGAAAGAGGATATAAACAAAAATTGAAGAACACTTTTCAGAGAATTTTTTCAGAGAATAGATGTGAGTGATTATAAATCAAAGAATATGTTCTGATTTTTTTTGTAACTTGTTTACATTAGAAGTTTTGGTATGTATAATGAAACTTATAACCGTTTATAGCCGTTGTATTCATTTGAATATCTTCTACTCCATCATTACTAATTTGAATATCTTCCACTCCATCATTATAAATTTGAATATCTTCCACTTGAACCTTTTGGCATGCTGCTGTGTTGAGCTGTTTGAACCTTTTGGCCTGCTGCTGTGCTGGGCTGTTTGAACCTTTGTTTTGGTTTGTTTGAATCTCTGACTTAATCAAATATTAAATACATTCTAATAGCATTTAGGATAAAAGTTTTAGGTAAGAAATAATGGGTCAAAATAAATTTTGATTCTATTTTTCTCTTTGAAATAAATTAAAACATAATTAAATAAATCATCAAAATAAATGTTGATTCTATTTTTCTCTTTCAAATAAATCATCAAAATAAATTTTCATTATATTTTTCTCTTCTAAATAAATTAAAAAATAATTAAATAAATTATCAAAATAAATAAGTCTAACAAAGGTCTTTGGTGTAAGTCTCATGTACCGTCCCCATTTGTCCCTAAGCTAGCTTTGATACCACTTGTCACGGACTGTGTGCTTGTTATCTTCTTGAGAAGCTAGCTCTGCGAGTGGTACTATGTACCCCCATGCATTAAGTCTAAGTATCCAACTCAGATAATGCGATAGGGATCTACCTCACCTACCTTGCTGTTCACACACTTATGTGCTTATAAGATGCTTGGTGTAGAACTCGCATTACTAATGAATCGATACGTGATGCAAAACTCTTATTACCCACTTGTTAAGAGCCATTGAAAAACTCTTATTTAGCGTTCTATTGGGATCATCAAACCCGCATCAAACCCGCGCAACCGCATGCAAAAACACACCTTCAAAGTAAACACATAACAAAGAGGAAAAAATATAGGACATTGTTATACAAGTTTAAAAATTAGTCCCAATTTTTAATACAAAATTTTTCTACATTTATGCACAAGATTGACCCATTGAGGAACCAACTCCTCTCCCCTCTAGCCCGGCCTATTGTGGGCTTACTTAGACTTGTCTTGACCATCTTGACCATTTATCCTATAAGATTTATCGAGTACATTATTTATATTCAAAATTAGATTAATTAGACATTAGTAGAAATTTTATTAACTCACATTTGGATAGAAAGAAAAAATAGAATAAATTATATTTGAAAAAATATAATAAATTTACAAATTTAACATAATTAATAGTAGAGGCCAAAAACATACTTAACATTCGACCAATACCCAAATCGTGAAATAATCTGGCTCAATGTGAATGAGCCGCAATCCTCCTTTGCTGCATACAACAGTCTATTTATTAGTATTTATTTGTCACTGCCTACACATCTTAACAAACACTTTCACTCTAGTAAATCTTTAAATTTTAAAATTTTTTAGAAATTTTAAAAAATTTATTAAAAATCTTATATAGATATCAGATTCACACCATATAAGTCTCATACTTATGTTAGATATTCAATGAATTTTTTTATAAAATTTTTAAAATTCCTAACATTACTTTTAAATTTTCCACTAGTCTTATATTTGCAGACAAACCCCAAACAATCACTTTCCCATACAGTTAGAATTTCCCAACATGATGGATTCCTAATGATTACCAACCACACATTAACTTAAAATATACGAAGACACGCACATCATAATGCACAGCTTCACCATACAGAATACAGAGTTTTGAAGATCAATTTTAAATAAATAAATTATACAGAAACCTAACTGCTCCAGCTGAGTTGGCTGCTTTCAACACTTTATTTTTTCAACCTATAAATGGGATTCGCATCATATTAGACACTCAATTCTCATCCAAGAAGCAACGATTGTTTAACATACATATATCGAATTTTTTTTAGCCGGTAAAATTTATTAAGAAAAAGGTAATCATCGTCCTTGGGACTATCAATAACATCAGTAAATATACAAAAACATTAAAATGTGAAAAAGTTATATTGAAATTCTAACATTTTTGGTATTATTTTTTTCTTATTGACACAGGTTGTCATTAGCATGAGCTAATAAAGGGTGTGTGTTTGTGCGAGTTTTTTTTTAAAAATATTCTTTAAAAAAAAATTATTTAGAGAATTGACCCACTTTTCAAATTATTTGAGAAACCAACATAATTTTTGAAATCGCATTTTAAAAATACGATTTTGAAATTAAAATTGCATTTTCAACATGTAATTTCACCTTGAAATCGCAGGTTAAAAATTTAATTTATGATGACATGGTGAAATTGCATGCTCAACATGAGATTTCAATTGAAATCGCATTTTCAACATGCGATTTCAAGATAAAATTGCATGTGCAATTTCAATTTCAAAATCGCATTTTCAAAATGCAATTTCAAAAACAGGTTAGTATCTCAAATAATTTGAAAAGTGAGTCAATTCTCTAAATAGTTTTTTTTTTTTTAGAATTTGAAAAAAAAAAAAAAACCTTGTGTTTGTGCACCTCTGCTCTTTCTCTTTCTTTTTCTTTTTTTCTTTTTAATTAGTGAGAATTTAAGAGGGATGATAATGATTTTTGAAAAAAAAAAAATTCTAATAAAACCTATTTTTTCACAAGATTTTTATTGAGTTGAGTTCTATTAATACTAGGTTGAGTTCATACGTTAGTAAGAATCAACGAAAATTTTATGAGAACAATAAGACTTAATTATGAAATTATTTTATCAAGAATTTGCATAGAATTATGTTAGGAAACTTCATGAATAAGAGGGCTATTTAAAAACAAATGCTACACAAATTAATAAATTATACAAAATTTTCTTAATCATATGTGTTATCCATATCATATTGTTTAACTTGGCCCTATTTCAAAATTCTAAAATTTCATAAATGTATGCCACATTTAAAAGAAAAAATAATGATATAATTTATTAGTTTTATATAATATTATTCTTTACATAAACTGAAACAATGATTGCTTTCTAAGAGTACTAGATAGGTCAACCAAAATGGTTGTTATTACAAAGAATTATTTGTTATTCAAGAAGCGATACACATATTAATAAGAGTACATATGCTGTGGCCTTGTAGGTAGCAAACATACAAAAAAGAATATAATCTTAAGGCTACATATCTTTGTTACAACAATCCTTGTATTTAAGTGATGTTTCTCTATTGCGTGAACAAAGACATCTATTTATTAAAAACAAATAATAAATAAAAAAAAATGTTTGATGGGTCCATGAACGAAGACTTAGACAGCCGAGTTAATTTTTTTTTAGTTTGCTCTCATTTCTGCGGGGGAGGAACTTTTTTTTTCATTTTTTTTTTTTTTTTTTTTTTTTGTAGGCTGCGCAGTAGCGAACTTTGTTTCTTATTTTTTTTTTCTTATAATTAAAAAGAGTATAATAAACCAACATGAATGTATCAACCTAGCTTAGTTGATCATTCTATACATTTTAAATTGGAAGATTTTATTTTATTTATTTATTTATTTTTTTATCCATTGTTAAAACCTATACTAGCCTAATATAAGGGGAAGGGAAAAGGACAGGAATCACCCCTAATGGCCCACGTGACTTTCAAATTTGCAACATTTACTATAAAGGTTGAAGAACATGTATCAACGTGAGAGGTTCATACAATTAAATTGAAAGATTAGGAAATCAATTTTTACTTTTTTTTTTTTTTTAAAATCAGCAAAAGGATACTTTATCGATGACAAATCAAATGTACAATGAGATCATTGCATCGATTGTATTGGGCCTTCATTGTATTGAGTTATTTCTTTTCAGTATGGGGTATTTCTCGTGGTTATTTTGGACATTCCTGATATGCATAGGTAGATTATGATTATTCTTTGTATTTATATAATATCCTACCAATTGACAAATAAATAAATAAACCAACATGAACGAATGAATGTGATTACTTTGTGCACCTGTTAATTTTTATAGAAAGCATGGTAATAATTACACGTAATTGTTTGATGATGTTCAATACTTTATTATTCAAATAAACAAAGCGTTTAAACTCTCTTTCTTCCTCCACCACAACCTCAATAAAGTTACAAAGTTCCCATTGCAAATTTTGACAAGTTAAAATCAAATAATCTAAAAACAAAAGGTAAAAGGTTATATCCTCATCTTTCTGATAATTAGCTAATTTAAACTATTTTAAGTTATTTTTATCTCGTAAAAGTGTAGGTAGAAATTGTATCAAATAATTTATAATAAATTCTCAAAAAATGTCATAAATACTGCACCAAATGGGCCATGAAGTGAGCCAATTCTCTAAGCACCAAGTGAGCATGTAAATGTCGTAGTGTAATTAAATGAATAGGATGAGCAACATTTCATGATAAACGACGTAAATTAAACATCCTATATGGTAGGTGTATTAAACAATAGACAAAACTATTGGGGGACAAGGTATACAAGGTTCATTTAATTAAAATACTGTGCTATATATAGAAGGAATCAAAAGTATTGGTCATGGTAGGGTTGGTGGCTTTCATAAATAGGCCTGTATAACGTTTGAGATGACCTAATCAAGCTCATTAATTTGCCAAATTAATAACAAGTGGGACTAGATTATGTTTTATAACTAAGGAGGTAATCCTAAACAATGATTTATTATATACAAATGTTAAACATTGATTACTATGGGTTGTTTTGAGAAGATGGTAAAAAGTGACTTTTTAGCTTTTAACCAAGCTTTTGGCTTTTTTAAACAAATGATTTGGGAAGTTGGTAAAAAGTGACTTTTGACTTTTTTGATTAATATTTGTTTATGATGTCAAATCATAATAAAATGACTAAACTACCCCCATTTATTTAAAATATTTACAACTGAACCTATGTAACACATTGTGACCCATGAGGAGTAAAATTGTAATTGCACCGTTGGCTAAAAACCAACTTGCCAAATGGAAAAAAAAGCCAAAAAAGCCAACTTTTGGCTTTTGCTACTAACCAAAAAAAGTGACTTTTAGCCAAGTTCCCAAAATAGCCCTATATGTAATGTAGAATCCCTACATACCCTCTTCATAAGAATGTCAAGGCTTTAAGCATTTTAATTAATTGCATTTATATTGTACGTGTTTTAAGATATATTCACATGCATTATATATATACAAAACACAAAATGAAAAACACATCGAACATATAAATCCTGCCTCATTTAGATGATAATTTAAACATTTTACGGTTGTGTAAAAACTACTTTATTGGCATTAGAACTCTTACTGTACCATTTGCTATCTCTCCTTTTTCCATGGAGAAATTATCAGACTTATTGTACATGTTGGAGATATTGAGAAATTTTTCAAAAAAAAAAAAATCACAAAAATTGAGATTTTCAAAAGTGATATTTTTTTTTTTATTAAAAAGAAATGTGTAAACTAAAAGTAATAACATTTTAAAATTTTGAAGGAAAAAAAATAATAATCACACAATGCACAACTCATGTTTTAACAAAATAATGATCAATAAGGATTGTACACGAAACTTATGGGTTAATGAAACTTTTGTAGAACTCATGTTTCCTGGTCAAATCTGCTTTTTCAAAATGGATTTAATTTTCGTTTCAACTAAAAAATTAACAAGAAGATGATGTAATTATTGAAGTATATAAAACATATAGGATAATCAATAATACCAAGTGTATTTCTTTTTTTTTTTGTTTTACATATATAATTCATCTAGAATAAATGTACAGCATGCGTGGTAATATTGTTGATCTTTTCTGGTTGACTAATTGCCAATTTTATTCGAGAGGGTCAATCTTAAATCATGTTTAACGGTTTGAAAGTTACAAGTAAGGTGATTCAAACTCGAATTGGATAAGGATGAATTATGAAGACACAAATTAATAAAAAAAGAAGACTAACCCACGATTTAATTTTTAATTAATTCTGCTCAATATTATATTGTAGCCAACCCCACCTCCCCAAAAAAAGTCACAGATTTTCCACCTCTAATTGTTTAATATAGCTACTTCCAATCCTGTATGGGTATTGAGAGGGTAATTTTTGGGAAAAATTGGGCCGAGCTTCGAGTTGGGCTTTAAGGCCCAAAACACGAAGGATTAAGTAAAAAGGCCGTAATGGATACTTCGGCCTAGGGGGCAAGGTTACTCCGGTCTTGAGGAGACAAAGTTACTTCGGCCCAAGGAGGTGAGGTTACTCCGGCTCATGAAGAGGTAGATGCTTTGGTCCAAGGAGAAGTAAAGCTACTCCGGTCCGTAGGCAACTCGGAATTAGGCTGGTCTCAGAGTTAGTCCGGCCGCAGTATGTTCTGGGAAGGCCGGTTTTGGAATTAGTCCGGTCGTTACGTACTATGGTTAGGTCGGTCAGACCTTGCTACTTGGAAGTTTGAGCTCGCCAAGGTTGAACAGGGACAGCCGAAGTAAGGAATTAGAGGAGAAGACCGAGCTATGGACGGTTCGGCCCTCTGTGGCTCGGTATAGCCAATTTACTTCGGTTACATGGAAGCTCGGCCGTGGAGGAAACCATCCCACTTGGTTTAAGCAGTGGGGGAGGGTGTAAAAGGATAAGCATTATCCTTAAGAGATTGAATCCTAGGAGGACTCTGTATGGAGAAATACAAGTCCTACTAGGATTGTGCCATACGAAACTTATAAAAGCTCACAAGCAACACCTTGGAGGAGGTAATTGAACATAATCTTTCTGAGAACTTAGAGCTTTGTCTATTTGTCAAGTTTTCTGACTTAGGCATCGGAGAGGTTTCCGGCACACACCCGCCGGCTAGCTCACGTTTGTGTTTTCAGGTGACAAAGCGACGTCGTACGGAGAAGCGTGGACTTGGTCAACAGGATTATACGAGGAGAATTATTTCCTCCCCGTACAATTGGCGCCGTCTGTGGGAAGGACAGACAAGAACAAAACCTCTTGACTAAGCTTCTCCTTTTTTCTCAAGTCAATGGCACACATTGAAGAACCACCACAGTCCGCCGTCGACGGGTTAACACCAGACGGGGGCGCAAGGCGAGAAGGATTACCCCCTGTCCCTCCAATGGGAGATCTAGAGCCCCAGCAACATAATTCCAGGAGGAGTGGCAGGGGACGGCGGAATGGCAGCCCTCGTCACTCTCAGAGTCCTGACAGACAAAGGAGGAGGATTGATCCTCAAGCCCTGGAAGATCGCGTGAAGGAACAAGATGAACTAATTCGAAGGATGGCGGCGGACATGGAGGCTTTGAAACGCCAGATGAAGACTAAAGACGTGGCAACAGGAGAGGGGCGCAAGCACAAAACGCCCCCTCGCCACTCAGAGAGTCGTAGTAGGAATACTACGCCCTCCCAAGGAGAGAGCAGAAGCCTCAGGACAGGCGACACTCACTCCTTATCTTCAAGAACTCGTCACTCCAGGTCTGAGAGGACGAGATCCGAAAGATCATATACTGAAGGAAGTACGTATTGGCCTTCACATTCACACCAAACCAGATCCAGACAAACCGAGCTACCCAGGTCATCCGACTTACGAACCGTGCTAGAAGAAAAAGCACGATGCAAGGAGGATGCCAGGGCAAGGGATCCACACCGAATTTCGGCTCTACAACGGTTGGCTCCTCGAACGCATGGAAGCGTCGAGGTTGGAATGCCAATACCGCGACTGGCCTACGAACCAGCGGACAAAGCATTGGCAAGACTACAGACTTCGCCGTTTGTCCCAGCGATCGAAAACGCTCCCCTACCATCAGGCTTCCTTCAGCCGAAGTTCAATACATATGAAGGGAAGACGGACCCGTATTCACACTTGAGCCACTTTCGCCAAGTCATGGCCGTGTACAGGCGAAACGAGGCCTTAATGTGCATACTTTTCCCATCAAGTCTGGGCGACCTGGGCTTGACTTGGTTCGAAAAGCTCCCAGAAGGTAGCATAGCCTCCTGGGCCCAATTGGCAGAAGCATTCGTAACAAGGTTTCGGACAAATACTAAAACACCGGTGGAGATAGACCAGCTACTCTCCATCGACATGGGTGAGAAAGAAACCCTCAGATCTTACAACAGTCGCTACTGGGAGACATTCAACCAGATAGGAGACTGCCCCACCAATCTAGCCATTGCACAATATAAAAGAGGCCTACCAGTAGGGAACCGACTAAGGGATTCAATTACCATGACGCCACCCCTCACCATGGAAGCCCTGATGGAGAGAGTGCATCAGCACATCAGGGTAGAAGAAGATGGCGCACGTTCCAAAGCCAAAACAAGTGCGGCCACGGTACCAGAAAAGAAAACCTCAGCAAAGGTTAATACGGTAGACCGAAGTAACAAAAATGGACGTGGCAGACGAGATAACGGAGAAGACCCAGACAAAAGATGGCTAAGAATTCGCACTGCCATAACCACGGTGTTCAAAAAACCAATATATCGGATTCTGAGCGAAATCAAGGATGAGCCTTTTGTCAAGTGGCCAGCCAAGCTTGGAGAAGCTCAGAAGAATTACGACGACAGATCACGGTGCACCTTCCACAAAGAAAAGGGGCACCGAACTGAGAATTGCACGCCCCTAAGACAGCATTTAGAAGAATTGGTAGCAGCAGGCCACTTGGACGAATACATTGAAGGAGGAGCGCAACCTGCCTCCCAAGATCATGACCAACCCAACAGAATGCCAAACGACGCACCACCACAAGGCATTATCAATGTAATTCATGGAATTTTTGAACCTGAGCGCGTATGCGAGCTTAGAGGTTCAATCAAGAAGGCTGAACACTTTAGGGAAGTATTAAGTTCCCAACCCACCATCAAGAAGGGGAGGACAGAGGCAACAAACGTCATGTCCTTTTCGGATAAGGACTTGGAACGAATTTACTGCCCCCATAATGATGCCCTGGTTGTCACTCTCCGAGTCAAGGATTTTGACGTCAAGCGGATTCTGATTGACCAGGGTAGTTCATGTGAGATCATGTATTACGACACATTCAAACAACTAAAGCTGCAAGACAAAGACTTGGCACCTGCAGTTTCTCCCCTGATTGGATTCAACTCCATGCCAGAGTGGCCTGTCGGCAAAATAATCCTTCCAGTCAGAGCTGGAAGTGTATCAAAACAGGTAGAGTTCTGGGTATTGAAGGTCCCCTCCACCTACAACATCATCCTGGGCAGAACATGGCTGCATGCCATGCGTTCGGTGGCGTCGTCTTACCATCAGGTAATGCGGTTCCCCAGTGACGCTGGTATAATTGAAGAAGTCTATGGCGATCAGATCATGTCAAAACAGTGCTTCGCCACAGCAAATGGAAGCCGAGCTGCCAAAGGATACGTTCATTCGGTGGAAGAACCAGAGAGTAATGAACTATTCGCTGACGTCGGCAAAGAAGCTGATCAGAAAGCAGTGGAAGACTTGGTGGAGGTAAAAATAGATGAGAAGAACCCGGATAAGTTCTTCTTGCTTGGCTCATCATTGTCCAGCGCTGAGAGATTAGAGGTCATGGAATTCTTGACCTCTAATATCGAAGTGTTTGCCTGGACACCGTACGACATGCCAGGCATTGATCCAAACTTCATCAGTCACCAACTCAATGTCCACCCATCCGCCAGACCAGTCATTCAACGTACACGCAGATCGGCACTCCACCACGCCGAAATAGTGGCAGAAGAGGTGGGCAACCTGCTGGAGGCAGGAGCAATAAGGGAAGTGCACTACCCAAAATGGATCTCCAACACCGTCGTAGTACCAAAAAAGAATGGTAAATGGCGTGTCTGCGTCGACTACAAAACAGTCAACAAAGCGTGCCCAAAAGATAGCTTCCCCCTACCAAGGATAGATCAACTGGTGGACTTAACAGCAGGACATAACCGACTTAGCTTTTTGGATGCATACAGAGGCTACCACCAGATCGCCATGCATGAACCAGACCAGGAGGTCACTTCCTTCACAACACCAAGGGGGCTATATTGCTACAAGGTCATGCCCTTTGGCCTAAAGAACGCAGGGGCGACATTCCAAAGGATGGTCACCAAGATGTTTGAACCATTGTTAGGCAGAACAATGGAGGCGTACATCGACGACATGGTGGTCAAAAGCAAGGATGAGAATGACCATCTGAAAGACTTAGGCGAGATGTTCCAGATCCTGAAGAAACACAAGCTACGCCTCAATGCGTCCAAATGCGCATTCGGAGTTGGATCTGGCAAATTCTTGGGCTTCCTGGTGACCAACCGAGGTATAGAAGCCGACCCCTCTCAGATCAAAGCGATCCAGGAGTTGGAGAGACCAAACTCAGTCAAAGAAGTGCAGCATCTTACTGGTATGGCGGCTGCACTCAACCGGTTCATAAGCAGATCGTCGGACAGACTACGACCTTTCTTCCAAGCATTAAAGGCCAAGTTTGAGTGGGATGAAGAATGCGACCGAGCTCTGGAAAGCTTGAAGGAATACATGTCTTCCCCACCACTACTTGTTACTCCAGTACCTGGTGAAGAACTCTTTTTGTACCTAGCAGTCTCTCAACACGCAGTCAGCGCAGTGTTGGTTCGTGCAGAAGGAATACAACACTTGCCCATCTTTTATGTCAGCAAGACATTGTTAGGAGCCGAAACAAGGTACTTACCATTGGAGAAACTAGCATTAGCATTAATGATGGCATCCAGGAAATTGGCGCACTACTTTCATGCCCACACCATAGTCGTCCTTACGGCCTTTCCATTAAAAGCTCTGTTTGAAAGGGCGAACTTCAGTGGGCGAATTTTGAAATGGGCAGTAGAGCTGGGACAATTCGATATCAAGTTCCAACCAAAGACCGCAATAAAAGCTCAATCTTTGGCAGACTTCGTCGCAGAGTTTACTCCTGGAAGTCATCATATCTGTCCAGTCGACCTGACTGACTCAACCGAACTAGGGACGGAAGTTGACGCCGGAATATCGCAACCCCTAGTGAAAGGTAGTCCATCGACCGAACTGGAGACGGAAGTTGACGCCGGAATAGCGCAACCCCTAGTGGAAAGTAGTCCATCAAGCACAAAGGCAGACCACATTAAGGACGACAAGGAGGAGCCAAACAAAGGCTCACCAGCAGTTCAAACAGAGGACGAAGGGCAGACAGCCAATATGGACTTTGAAGAAAACACCATCCTTGACCCCACGGCATCGTCTGACCCTTCCACATGCTGGAAACTATTTGTTGGAGAGATGTGGAAGCTCTTTGTGGATGGAGCATCCAACCGACATGGTGCAGGGCTTGGCATAGTCCTCATCTCTCCAGACGGCCTGGTTATAGAACAAGCAATCAACCTTGGCTTCCCAGCATCCAACAATGAAGCAGAATATGAGGCGCTTATCGCAGGACTTAAGTCAGCACACTTCATGAAAGCAGCCGAACTAATGGTATACAGTGACTCTCTGCTGGTGGTAAACCAAATTTCGGGCGAATACGAAGCAAAGGACGACAGAATGGCCAAGTACCAAGAGTTAGTCAGAACAGAGATCAAGAAGTTTGATGTGGTAAGGATAGAACAAATTGGCAGGGAGGAAAACAGCCGAGCGGACGAGCTAGCAGGCCTGGCCTCAATGGCAGATACATCGATCCCTCATCCATTACTCATCGACTTCTTACCAAGACCAAGTATAGAAGACCCCGAAGCAGAAGAAGTATATTGCACTGAATTAGGCCCTTCATGGATGGATCCCATCATCCTGTTCCTAAAAGACGGCATCCTACCAGCAGAGAAAAAAGAAGCCAACAAAATCAGGGCAAAGTCGCAGCGATTTTGGCTATCTCCATCTTTGGCATTATACAAGAAGTCATTCTCTGGGCCTTACCTCAAGTGCGTTCATCCCAGCAAAGTAGAAGCCTTCCTATTCGAAATACATGAAGGGGTATGTGGAAGTCATCAAGGGGGAAGGTCGCTCGCCTACAGGGCTATTTCGCAAGGATATTGGTGGCCATATATGCAAGCAGACTCAGAAAAATATGTGAAGAAGTGTGAAAAATGCCAGAAATTCGCACACCAAATACATCAACCAGCAAGAGAACTCCTACCCTTAACTAGCCCATGGCCTTTCGCAATGTGGGGCTTGGACATAGTAGGACCACTTCCAACAGCGCCCGGTGGCAGAAAATTCTTTCTCGCAGCAACAGACTACTTCACAAAGTGGGTGGAAGCAGAAGCATTGGCGTCAATTAAAGAGAAGGATGTGAAGAAGTTTGTTTGGCAGAATATTATCACTCGGTTTGGCATACCAAGAGCACTGATCTCAGACAATGGAACTCAGTTCGACGGCAGGATCTTTAGAAGCTTTTGCGAAGAATACAAGATAGAGTTCTACAATTCTACTCCGGCATATCCTCAAGCAAATGGGCAAGCTGAAGCATCAAATAAAGTCGTCTTGGATGGACTAAAGAAAAGGCTAGAGAAAGCAAAAGGCAAATGGGCGGACGAACTCCCTCACGTCTTATGGGCTTACCGAACCACGCCTCGGCGATCAACAGGAGAAACACCATTCTCCTTAGCCTATGGAATAGAAGCGGTGATCCCACTAGAAGTTGGCCTCCCCACAATTCGAAGCGAAAATTTTGATCCAGACTTAAATGGAGAAGCCATAGCCTTAGAACTCGACCTTGTAGAAGAAAGAAGAGAAAAAGCAATGGTTCACATCGCCGCCTACCAACGAGAGTTAATCAGAAAAAACAGCAAAAAGGTACATCCAAGACAATTCAAGATTGGGGATTGGGTACTACGCAAAGTAATGGGAAACACCCTAATCCCAGGAGACGGCAAGTTAGGCCCAAATTGGGAAGGTCCTTATAAGGTGGTTGGATTAGCAGGCAAAGGGGCATACCACCTAGAAGACAAGGATGGCAAGACAATCCCTAGGCCATGGAACACGGCCAATCTCAAGTTATTTTACTTTTAGCTTTTTCTTTTTCAAACATATGTAATTTCCTCTTCCTTCAATAAAGCGAGAAATTCTTTTTATCACAAGTTGTTCTTTGTAAAAGTTAGCTTCAGTAAGGTCAGGCACATAGCGAGCATTTTATTCTAAGTTAGCTGGAAAAACTAACTTAGAGGTTGGCTGGAATAAACCAACACCCTTCCTAAGCCCAGGATAAGGATCCAGGCTGCAGGACGTTTGGTCGGAATAACCAAACTTTATTCTAAGTTAACTGGAAAAACTAACTTAGAGGTTGGCTGGAATAAACCAACACCCTTCCTAAGCCCAGGATAAGGATCCAGGCTGCAGGACGTTTGGTCGGAATAACCAAACATTATTCTAAGTTAACTGGAAAAACTAACTTAGAGGTTGGCTGGAATAAACCAACACCCTTCCTAAGCCCAGGATAAGGATCCAGGCTGCAGGACGTTTGGTCGGAATAACCAAACATTATTCTAAGTTAACTGGAAAAACTAACTTAGAGGTTGGCTGGAATAAACCAACACCCTTCCTAAGCCCAGGATAAGGATCCAGGCTGCAGGACGTTTGGTCGGAATAACCAAACATTATTCTAAGTTAGCTGGAAAAACTAACTTAGAGGTTGGCTGGAATAAACCAACTCTTGTTACTCTTCAGCCGAAGTAAGTGTATGGCTGAAGAGTAGTTGGCCGGAATAAACCAACTCTTGTTACTCTTCAGCCGAAGTAAGTGTATGGCTGAAGAGTGGTTGGCTGGAATAAACCAACTCTTGTTACTCTTCAGCCGAAGTAAGTGTATGGCTGAAGAGTGGTTGGCTGGAATAAACCAACTCTTGTTACTCTTCAGCCGAAGTAAGTGTATGGCTGAAGAGTGGTTGGCTGGAATAAACCAACTCTTGTTACTCTTCAGCCGAAGTAAGTGTATGGCTGAAGAGTGGTTGGCTGGAATAAACCAACTCTTGTTACTCTTCAGCCGAAGTAAGTGTATGGCTGAAGAGTGGTTGGCTGGAATAAACCAACTCTTGTTACTCTTCAGCCGAAGTAAGTGTATGGCTGAAGAGTGGTTGGCTGGAATAAACCAACTCTTGTTACTCTTCAGCCGAAGTAAGTGTATGGCTGAAGAGTGGTTGGCTGGAATAAACCAACTCTTGTTACTCTTCAGCCGAAGTAAGTGTATGGCTGAAGAGTGGTTGGCTGGAATAAACCAACTCTTGTTACTCTTCAGCCGAAGTAAGTGTATGGCTGAAGAGTGGTTGGCTGGAATAAACCAACTCTTGTTACTCTTCAGCCGAAGTAAGTATATGGCTGAAGAGTGGTTGGCTGAAAGAGTGGTTTGAATAAACCAACTCTTATTACTCTTCAGCCGAAGTACGTGTATGGCTGAAGAGTGGTTGGCTGGATTAAAACCAACACTGTATACTCCTCAGCCGAAGTAAGTATATCGGCTAAAGAGTGGTTGGCTGGCAAGCATATTTTAGAAAGCCAAAACCGAAATAACAGTTGGAGTAAGTAAAGGCATGACAAAACACAGGCATACATATCACAACCGGAATAAGAGTTGAAGTAAAATTTTCATTCAAAAAAAAAAAGAAGTCATTACAAGGCTGCTTAGTTCGGTTACAAAGAAAAGATTACAAAATTAAGAGAAGAGTTCATCTATTTCGGCGTCAAAGGCAGCATCGGCGTCAACCCGAAGACCGGTTTCGGGCGCTACAACACTTTCAGAAGGAAGAACGGGTTCGGCTGGAGCCACGGCTTCAATTGGTTGATCAAGAGTTAGATCTCCCACCACGGGCTCCGACCGAACTACCTGATCTGCATTCACAACCGAAGTATCCTCAGGGGCAGAGTCTTCATCAGAATCTTCATCATCTGAGCCCTCAAGGAACTGCTGTTGCATGGCCGTGGCATAATCCATCAGGGAGTTCGGTATAAAGTAGGCTGGAGGGTTGAAAACCTCGGTCTGAGGATCATGACCGAGCTTCTCAACGGCTCCCCTCCAGCCGCACTTAAAGAACAGATCCTTGGCCGCATTGCATTGTTGGGCATAAGCATCCTCTGCCCTCTTGAAGCCTTGTTTGTCGGCTTCCTTCACCTTCTCTTTTATTTCGGCATCCTTCTTTCTTTCAAGTTTTAGCAACTCGCGCAAGTACTTGTCCTTCAGCACAATGGCAGTCTTTTGCTTTTCGGCCTCGGCCGAACTAACCATTCCGGTCAGACGACCGACCTCACCTCGGAGTTCGGCCATTTCCTTTCTGGCCTCCTCTAGTTCGGCCGATTTCGCCTCTGCCTCTGCCGCAGCTTGCCTTGTCACTTTCCTCAGCTCCAGCACCTTCCTATGGGTGATTTGATTTTTCTGGATAGCCTGACAAAGCAACAACTTCAATTTAGCCGAAGAAAAAGAAAAGTAGAAAAACAGAAATACGACCGAAGTTACTTACCAGAATCATTGATTTCGTGGCTGACCGGATGGACTTCAGCTCGGTGGTTAACTGTTTGTGGTGATGTTCCATATCTTTAGGCAGACACACACTCTTGGCCAAATTGATGGCCAACAGGTGGTCCTTCTCAGCAACAACCGAGTCTGTTTCCAGAATGTCTCGGTCATTGAAAGATAGCTTCGGTGCCCAGCAACTGATGGTCCGGTCGGAAGACTCCGGTCGAGGGCTTGGTGGTAAGCTCGGCTGAATGACAGGTTCTTCATCAACCAAAACTCGTTCGGGTTCGGCAGTCCGGGGACGTTTGGTCCGGCGGGAAGAGGATGGCTGTTGGGAAGGGAGGGCGACAACGGCAGGCTGCGATTGACTGGGAGGCGTTACTTCGGGCCTAGCCGTTTCGGTAAGAAGGGCCCTAACTCTGCTCCTTTTCGCCATCTCTTCTTCTGCTGTTAGAGGGACAAGTCTTATCTCGGGCAGAGTTGGGTCCGGCTCCGGTGCTTCCTCGAGAAGAAAATCAGTTACCTTTGCTTTGCGGCGACCGCTATACCGGTAGGTCGGCTGAAAATTTAGAAGTTTTGACCAACTTCTTTCTTTAACCCGTAGTGCGGCTCGCAGAACCCCAAGGTTGGGATAACTGTACAGGGAACGGAGATGGGCGAAATCTGCAGTAAAGGGAAGTGTTAGTCCGGCTAATAAACTAAACAACCGAGATAACAAACAAGACAGAAGACCGAAGCAAAATTACCAGGTTCTCCCATTTTCCAATTTATAGGTCGGCCAGGAATTTGAGCTTGAAAATCCTCAAAATTCCCAGAGACCCAAAGGAAATCATCATCGTTAAGATCTTTGTCCGGAGTGTGCTTAATTATCTTCTCTCGGCGGCGGCGAATTCTGAGGTAGTAGACCCACCCAGCATTCTTTGAGCCGATGGAATACTGATGGAATATTTCGGCTAGACCGAGATTTAGTCCGGTTTGGTGGTTTAATGCGTCTATTCCCATTATAATACGGTATGTATTGGTGGACAGTTGGGTAGGACATAACCTAGTCTGTCTAAGAAATTCGCAGATGAGCGGTTGGACAGGAAACCGTAGTCCGGTTTCAATTATTGACTGAAGGGTAAAGGGGACGGAGCCTTCATTGTCCCAGGGAGTAGCATCTTTCTTGGCCAACTCCAGTTGGACATCATCAGGAATCTGGTAGTCCTGCCTGAATTCGGCCATGCCACCAGGGGTTTCGACTAAATATCTATACTTACCCATTTGTTGTATAAGTTACGAATAAATTATTTCGGTACAAAAATTTGGCTCAGTAGCTCGGTTGAGCACACGTAGGAGTGCCTGGGCAACCTAAGTCTGCAAAGTAGAAAGCAAGGGGGTTAAGCACAGATCGTTGGACCGCGCTACAAATTATAAGCAAGATATACAAATCCTACTTCGGCTTAAAGGGCTGGTTCTACCCCGTCTACAAATCAGAAGGTTTCTTAGCTCGGTTTTGAGCAGTTTTAGACCGGTCTAACGCCTAGGGGCAGCTTTCTGAGTTCGGTTTCAGAACTAAGAAAGCCGGCTTGGCCAAAAGGTCTTAGCTCGGTTGGAGACCGAAGTACCTAGTTCGGTAACGGCAAACTTATCATTGGCTAGAGTGGGTCAGAAGAAACTACTGATGTTTCTACAAGTTCTAGTTCGGTTATGTTCTGAATCTGTCGACATACATAACACAAACAGTTTTCTAGTCCGGTTGCTAGGTGATTTTGGATCTAAGACTATCTTCCTACAAAATAGTTCATACACATACAAGTTCTACTGGTTTCTTCATAGAAAGTACAAAAGCAGAGCAGATACATGGAGAAAATATTTGCAAAAAGCATACGAAAACAAGATATACAGTTGCACAAAACGAGGGTAAAAGCAACATAAGCAAAAAGAGAGGAAGAAAATGGATTCACTTACCAGATTGAAAGAGGAGCTAAAGATGGAGGCAGTAGCAGCAAATAGTGACACGGACGCAGCAAGCTCAAAATTTTGAAAACTCGAAGGTTCAAGAACACAGAGAGAAGATGAACAGCAAGGTGTGAGTGAATGATACGAGATGAAGGGTTGTTTTGTGAAAGAAGGGAGAGAAAAAGGCGGCAAAAAGAGGCGGGAACAGTACGAAATTTCTGCAGGGCGGCGTAACAGTTGGCCACGGCTTATCAGATCCTGCCACGTGTCTATGGAAAGGGAAGCGTTACAGTCGTGATTGAAGAGACGTTTTTGACCGGACGAAGAGAAGCCCGAGGTAAAGTTAGCTCGGCTGGAGAGGCTAAAGGGTTTTTAGCTCGGCTGAAAAAGCTTAATAAACTCTAGCTCGGCCAGTAGACTGATAATCCCGATCATGTTGCGCAGATGGAATTAAGGGGCAATTGAGAGGGTAATTTTTGGGAAAAATTGGGCCGAGCTTCGAGTTGGGCTTTAAGGCCCAAAACACGAAGGATTAAGTAAAAAGGCCGTAATGGATACTTCGGCCTAGGGGGCAAGGTTACTCCGGTCTTGAGGAGACAAAGTTACTTCGGCCCAAGGAGGTGAGGTTACTCCGGCTCATGAAGAGGTAGATGCTTTGGTCCAAGGAGAAGTAAAGCTACTCCGGTCCGTAGGCAACTCGGAATTAGGCTGGTCTCAGAGTTAGTCCGGCCGCAGTATGTTCTGGGAAGGCCGGTTTTGGAATTAGTCCGGTCGTTACGTACTATGGTTAGGTCGGTCAGACCTTGCTACTTGGAAGTTTGAGCTCGCCAAGGTTGAACAGGGACAGCCGAAGTAAGGAATTAGAGGAGAAGACCGAGCTATGGACGGTTCGGCCCTCTGTGGCTCGGTATAGCCAATTTACTTCGGTTACATGGAAGCTCGGCCGTGGAGGAAACCATCCCACTTGGTTTAAGCAGTGGGGGAGGGTGTAAAAGGATAAGCATTATCCTTAAGAGATTGAATCCTAGGAGGACTCTGTATGGAGAAATACAAGTCCTACTAGGATTGTGCCATACGAAACTTATAAAAGCTCACAAGCAACACCTTGGAGGAGGTAATTGAACATAATCTTTCTGAGAACTTAGAGCTTTGTCTATTTGTCAAGTTTTCTGACTTAGGCATCGGAGAGGTTTCCGGCACACACCCGCCGGCTAGCTCACGTTTGTGTTTTCAGGTGACAAAGCGACGTCGTACGGAGAAGCGTGGACTTGGTCAACAGGATTATACGAGGAGAATTATTTCCTCCCCGTACAGGTAATATATGAAACTTCCATGAAGCTTCAACCTATAGATCAACATTGCTTCATCTCTCTCTCTCTCTCTCTCTCTTCAAAGTCTTGGGTATTCTAAATGCACACTTCACACTTTAACAATGATTTTCGCCAGTATGAGACTCAAGTCATTTCTTTTCCTTTTGAGATGAAACTAGAGATGAAGTCCATCTGCGCCCATGGTAAAGTTATAGCCATTTCTATTTTGATCACTCACACAATAACTTTCAATTTATTTTATTTTTTCTCTATGACCCTAAAGCAATGATATGCTATTATCAAAGTCATTTTAAATGATCACGTCAGTATACCATACTTTATTTGAGATCAAAGTGGACATAATTGATGATATGTGATGCCTTAATTCGAGTCTTACTATTGTGTGATAAGGTTACTACTAGAAATTGAACTTAATTATCCACATGAGTGTACAGTTATAGATCGACAGTTATAAAGAATTAAAGATATGTTTCAATTTGACAATTATAGGAGAAGGGTGATTTAGGAATTAAAAAAAAAAATTGTGAAAAAAAAGATTCATACCAAAAGCTCCATGCTTTATAAAGTAGTTTAGATTTATATTTCTATGAATTGATAACTCATCCACAGATATTCTTGGACATTTTCATGATTGAATTAATGGCGACCATTCCTTTTAGTCACTAAGAGAAACTTGAACTTTGCATGTGTTAATTCACATGCTATGTGAAACAAAAAAAAATTGTCAGTCAATTCAAGGTTGTGCATCACATCACCTGTAATGAGAAAGTTTTCTTTTTAAAGAGCATTTGGCAGTATTAATTTGTCAAACAACAGGGTGATTGAGATTAATATCAAGGTTAACTTGGTCCTACACATTCGGTGTGTCTCTTGTTGTGGATGTATATCAAATTCTTGTTGGATTGTATCTAAAACCCATTGACAAACTCATATGATCTGATGGGGGAAAGTGTATTGGA
Organism: Camellia sinensis; assembly: GCF_055761805.1. NCBI lineage: Eukaryota > Viridiplantae > Streptophyta > Magnoliopsida > Ericales > Theaceae > Camellia > Camellia sinensis. The sequence continues at coordinate 86,788,763 of NC_138974.1, forward strand.
AAAATATATAAATAAATAACAAGAACCACGAACAAATCTGAATTAGAAATATTCTCTCTAAAACCGAATAATTTTGAGAAAACTCACGATTTTTATTAATCAAATATAAATTTCAACTCTATAGCTTTAAGGCTCAAAACTTTATTTATAATTAATCTACTTCTTAGAGAACAAGAAACTAATAAAATAAGAAATATGTGTTAGGTTTTTATTATTGACAATCCCGTTTGACAAAACTCCTTTCAGTTGTATTTATTTTCGCACTTTTATTTCAGTGAGGCTATGAGTTTATTAGATGCGAATCCAACCCGAATTGTGTCTTGCAGAGAAGTTTGTGATGTTAATGCTTTCAACATTGCCACTTCGTTGATTATGATAGGGGTCAAGCTGCCCGGTCAGCTCGCGGCCGAAGCAAATTGCAAAATTGCATTCAAAATTGCATGTCCGCCCATGTTCGCTCGAGCCAAGGAATGCTCATTCGAGCGAAGTTCGCTCGAGCCAAGGAGTTCTCGCTCGAGCTAAGGATTGCGTCCATACAAAAACTGAAAGAGTGGTGTGCTCGCTCGAGCCAAGGATTCGTCTCTCGAGCCAAGGCACTAGTAGGAATCACGAAAGTTAAGCTCCTCGCTCGAGCGAAAAATCCGGATTTCTATGGGTGTTGGTTTTCTTCCAAAACTATGATTACTTTGGTTTTCTATAAATATTTGGTTTTCTCCCGAATCTGAGGTAAGTCCTCTAGATCTTCTTTTTGGGTTTTAAGGTTTATATCTGAGGATATTTTGTTAGTTTTCTTTAATGTTTTATTGAGTATTCAGCTCATGGTTTAAAGAGAGTACATCAAAGGTTTTGTTTGTTATACACAAGAGAGAGAGAGTTGTTTTTCGGTGGATTCTGAAGAATTCGAACATGAAACTTCGGTGGATTCTGGAGTGGCTCATCGTAAAGACAATTCCGAGGTGAAGACAGAGTTGGAAGAGGCACATAGAGGTTGGTTCAATTAGGCGTGGATTCGCTAGGTAATTGAGTATACCTGTGTAATTCCTTTAAATCTTCTTAGTGGATTGTTTTGTGGCTGTTGCCCATAGTTTTTTAATCACAGTTGGAGGTGTCCAATTGTGATTTTTTCACGTTAAAATCGTTGTGTTGATTTGTCTTAATTGTTTGATTGGGATTGTTATATACTGCTTAAAATTGTTACATAATCATAAATCAATATCTAGGGGATTTCTAGATTTTTCAAAATAAAAATAAAAATTAATAGAATAGAAAAATTACATCAAATCAAATTAAGAAACTAAATAAATCTATACTATTCTAAACTAAATTAAATATGCCTAACTAAATATTAATTCTAGAATATAAAATAAAAATATATAATATTTTTAAATCTCAATTTGCATCATTCTCCTCTGCTTGAAAAAATTTGTCCTCGAATTTCCATGGCTTGAAACAATATGACTCGTTTGCACTTGTTAGTGTCCACTTTATTTTTAAGATTGATTTTTTCAAACCTAAATTTTAAAGAGTAGTATTCCAAAGTTAAAGGAGAAATTTCCTTTAATAAATTTATTTCATCTCAATTTAAGCACCAATCAATGAATCCTTGTTCTTGTAAATCTTTCGAAAATTCTCCATCAAAGAGACTCCATCTCTTGAAGTTGATATCACAAAAATTCATTGACAACATGCTTCCTCCATTATTTGACGGGATTGCATAAATTTTGCATTAACGTGGCCAATTGATGATTCTATAAAAATTCAGTGGAACTCCTCTATCTATCTCAATGGCTTTACATTGTTCTTTGTTTATCCATAGAAATAATTGTTTTGTTGAGAAGGCATCTAACACAACAACCTTCAAAAAAGGACTAGAATCGTCAAACTGAAAGACAATAGAATTATGGTCAAGAGAACAAACCTCCTTTTGTTTAACTTCTTTTTCCGGTCCATCAAGCATGAATTCGATTCTTACATAAATCTCATATCTTTCTTGTCTGACATCATTGAATTCTTCACCAAATACCTCTATTAAACTGATTTTAATTGCTCTATTTCCATAAACTTCAATATACTCATCCTCCGAATACTCATCATATTTTGGAGGTGAATCCCAATCAATATGGGATGGGACTGCAATAATGAAGATTTTGTATCCGAAAATATTTCATCGGATTCTTCTTTTACAACAGCAACACAATTTAGAAATTCTTTAGGTTGTAAACAACCCTTAAACTCTGGTATGTCAAGTTGAAGTCCGACTCCCATCGATTGGATGCATTGTTCACCACTGGACCCGTCTGATGTGATTTGTATGTGCCAATCGAGTAAATGTCTCCATCCTCAACATCATTCCCATCATTCTCCTCCACAAATCGTGAATTTGGATGACAGTTGTGAGCATGACTGTACAAAATACTGTCAAATCTACTAAAATCGCGCCAAGTCGCATCAATTCGCACTGCTCTATCCGCTAATCGCAAATTAAACTTTAAAATTTATAATCCGCTTTCGAAACCGCTCCGTTCAGTTATAATTAATACATATATATTTTTTAACCTATAATAAAATATCAAAGTAAAAAAGAGTAAAAGAGAGATTTAATATTTGAATTTTATTATTACAAATTAGTAGTTATATATATGAAAAATAAGTAAAATTAATTTGTGTTATATGTATGAAAAATATTTTACAAATTGGTGTTATATATTATGCAAAGACTTGATAATTTGTTAGAATATTTTTCAATCTACCCAAAACCTCTCAAACCACAATTTGTTAATCCACTATTTAATTTATAATTTTACTCTCAAATCGCTTGAACCGCACTACACGCACTCTTAGTTGTGAAGGCTATTTTTAACGTTCATGGCTTAAAAACGCTCCAATAAAATTGTAAGCTTCCTTTTGAAGCGCTCCAAACATCGAAGCCTCTCCTTTATTTGGGCATTTCATGTTGCATGATCTCGCTCATATAAACACCAAATCGAGAGATTTGGAAAAAAAACTCTTTCTAAAAACCTCCACCTCGGGGCCTCACCGCTGGCCGGCCGGCCGCCGCCTTTGGTCATGGCGGTCGGCTAGCCTATCTTTTTTCTTCTTGTGTTCTTGGGTTTTCTCCTAATAAACTTGAGCCCCTTTAGTTTTCTCTTTATCCTTTTCAGATCTAATCTCTAGATTTGCTTAGGTTGTTGTTTTGGTTATTTCGTTTTTGTGTAGCCTCCTCCTTTGGTGCCCAAGATAGCTTTGATGGGTGATTTTGGTGGGTTTTTCTCTCGTTTGGAAATGATCGGTGGTAGTGGTGCTTCAGCCATGGTGTTTCAGCTTCAGCAGTGGGTCTTGGTTTAGGTTGGGAGCGTTGAACAGAGGTGGGTTGGTTCAGGAACTTCATTCGGGCACTTCTTTGCGAGCAGGAGTTTGAGGGGTGGAGGATTTAGAGCTGTTTAGGATCTCCATTCGAGCGCTCCTGTGCGAGTGGGAGTTTGAGGGGTGATTTCCGTTCTTTTCTATGGTGGTCGGTGTCCGTGTTCGGTTTTGAGGAGATTGGCGCTGGTTAAACAAAGAGGGGACTGCCCAGCGTTGTTTGGTGAGGTTTCAATCGAAGGAGTTTGTTTGGGTCACGGAGGAGATCCAAAGGAGGAGGCTGCAGCAACTGAAGTAGAGGAGAGTGAAGCAAGTAGAGGCTGTCGTTGTTCAGCGGTGAAGCAGAGTTGTTTCGGTCCCGGGTGGTTCTCGATGGTGAAGCAAGAGTAGTTTCGGTCACGGGTGGTGCAGGGTGCTCGGCGGCATTGGAGCCTGAGGGTCCGACAGTTTGGAGGTTGAGTGTCTGTCATTGGTGCAGGGTGGGTGGGTCAGGCGTGGGGCTCAAGTGTGTAATAGTGCTTGAGTCAGAGTGTGGTTTGGGGTGTGTAGCTGTGTTTTAGGTGGGGGCTCATGATTGTGGTTTTTTAATTTATTTTGTTTGTTGTTTTTTCAAATTTAAAATCGTGAGGCTAGGGGTTGGTTGTAAGAACGCGAGTAGCAGTAGTAGGAGAGTGAATTTTTACTCTTCGAATCTCTCTCAGTGCGTTTTATTTCCTTGAACCTGTAAATTTCATGTTTTTAATGAAATTTTTCTTTGCCGATCAAAAAAAAAAAAAAATGATCTCGCTCATATACCCCCTTAACAGTGGCATATCAACTACATGGTGCTTCTCTTGGCCCCATGATCAGGACTCGAGCCTGCCCTTAGATATCAATTGATGAAAGGAAGCGTATCGAAAAACAAGCAAATAATAAGATCGAACTACAAACAAATCCGAATTAAAAACATTCTCTCTAAGAATGAATAAATTTGAGAAAATTCCCAATTTTTATTAATTAAATATAAAAATTCAACTTTATAACCCTAAGGCTTATAATTTTATTTATAATTAACCTACTTCTTCAAAAACAAGAAACTAATAAAATAGGAAATAAAAATTAATAGAATAAGAAAATTGCATCAAATCAAATTAAGAAACTAAATAAATCGATACTATTCTATACTAAATTAAATATGCCTACCTAAATATTAATTTTAAAATATAAAATAAAAATATATAATATTTTTATATCGCAATCTGCATCATGATATGATATAACTTAACCAGCATTGGTTTTGGATATATTTTTGCCCGCTTTTGTATAATTTGGAATTTTCTATTTTGGGATTTATGTGGGTGCGTTTCAAATTCAACTCTAATTGTGTCTAAGGACTCGTTTGAGAACAAGTTATTTTAGTAATTTTTTAATTAAAATATGAGACAAAAAATTAATATGTTTGGAATGAATTTTTAATTTTTTATTAAAAATATACAAAAAGTAAAGAGTAAAAAGAATCTTTAACTTTTTGATATACATTATAGACTTTTTAATTTTTTTAATAATTTTTTAATTTTTAAGTTAAAACAGGCACATGACAGATGAGACGTTAAACTCATTAGCAGAGCTTGTATGACCTGACATGATCTGACCCATTATTAGTTCAACAATGATAGAGACCACTAATTTTGGAGCTTTAAAAAGATCACTAATGACATGACACTTAAAAAAAAAAGAAAAAAAAATTCAATACCAAGGCCAATACATCAAATCATTCATGGTGGGGGCCCACTGCCACATCATTAGTGGTAGCACTAATTAGTGCTCTCACTCATTTTCCTTATTAGTTTTGGGTCTTTTTCTCCCCGGTTTGGTATAATTTGGATTATTTTATTTTGAATTTTTTTTCTTTTTTGTTTTAAGATCTTCTATACACAAACAATTATGTGGTATTTTGGAAAGATGATAAAAAGTTAGTTATTTTATTTTATTTTTTTGTAATTTTTTTTGGCTTTTTTGGTTTAGAAAACAAAAATGATCCGGACCCCTTTTTTCTCCCAACCCCCACGACTCCCTCTTGGATTGATTGGTCAAATTTTTTTTTTCCCTCCTCCTCCAATCACCAACCCCCACGTGTGTGTGGGGGTGGTGGGGGTTGGTGATTGAGGGGGTCTCAATCACACCTCTTTAAAAAAATAGAGAGATAATGTGACTTAAAAAAGTCAAAAGGTCAAGAAATTGATTTTTTACTAACTTGCCAAAACACCCCTATAGAGAGAATATACAATATTTACAATGAAATTCATCTGTCGTTTTTTACCAATAAACAGACTAAGGAGTGTTTTGGGAAGTTGGTAAAAAGTTAATTTTTTGATTTTTTTAGTCTATTTTGTCTTTTTGTGAATAAAAAATATAAGAAATGATATGACTCAAAATGAGTAAAAAATTAAAAGCTGACATTTTTTACTCTTCTCAAAAGACCCCTAAGTCGAACCATGTAAATCCTTCTGTCTTTGTTGTATTTTACTATTTCTTAATTTTTTGGTTCGGTCATAACATCTCTTTGATTAGTTTTTAGGCCCCTGTTGCATTGTGACATCTAGTAGAAACAGTAATGATGTAGATCACTAATTTTGGTGCTCAAATGGAGTACTAATGACATGGCAATGAATAAAAAAAATAAAATAAAAATAAATCAAGACTAAAACATCACATCACTGTGCGTGGAGCCCACTGCCAACTCACTAGAACTATTTTTAGAGCTCAAAAATTAGAACTCCAAAACATTTTTCTTAGTAGAAAGGTCTTTTTCTTAGTAGAAAGGTCCTGTTGAGGAAATGTTACGGTGTACTTTTTTTTTTTTTGAAATGGTTTTGCCTATTGCATACAAGCTTGTGACTATTCAAGAAAGGTAGCATTGATTAGTCAATCCAAAACACCTGATGAATATAGTGTATCCTAGAATCTTACAAAATGGACCCATCAAACATGATCATTCTCATCAGTCACTATGCTTATATTGGTTCTATGCCTATATTGTACGCCAGTGAAAACCAGGATCTCCTAATAATGGCTCTTTGTCCCTTCTAATTAGTGTGCAAATTCTATGTGTTTTAATCACATGCACATATAATCTTGTTGGATGGTTATAAAATAATTTTTAAAACACACATGTTTGTTTTTTGGGTTTTATTTTAAGGATAAAACAAAATTATCACAAATATGGTTTGAGATATTACATGTCAGTGTAAGTTTGAAAAAATATTTATAAATTAATGATAAATTTTATAAATATTAAAATATAAAATGATCAACCTTTTTATCAGTAAGTAATTAAATTTTTAGAGTTCCACTGACCTCTGTTTTCCCATATTAGTTTTTTGGCTGTAACTTATAGTTTGTAAAATGTCACTAGTCAGAGACCAATTAGGAATGGCAACGGGGCGGGGCCGGGGATCACCCTCCCCGTCCCCGATCCCCGATGGTGGAAACTCCCCCCGTCTCGACCCCGACGGGGAGCTCATCATTACCTCCGCCCCCGCCCCTTAACGGGGATCGGGTTTCCCCGACCCCGAAAAGTCCCCGACCAAAAGAAGAAAAAAAATCAGATTCAACATCCCATTCAACATCAGATTCAAATCAGTTCCAAAAAAAATGTCATAAATAAGATTCAACATCATATTCAATATCAGATTCAACATCATAAATAAATATAAAAAAATCGAAAGAGAAGATCGAATGAGCTCAAATGTCATAAAAAAAAAAAAATCAGATTCAACATCATATTCTATATCAGATTCAAAGTTAGAGCTCAGATTCAACATCATATAGAAAGAGAAGATCTGAATCTAATGCTCAAATATAATATATATATATATATATATAACAAATCGAAAGAGAGAGAGAATATTCCAGATCTGTGAAGCTTGGTCGGTGATGGTGGCGGATCGGCGAAGCTTGGTCGGTGATGGTGGCGGTGATTTGGCAAGCTTGGGAGGATGGAGATCGGCGGTGGGAGAGACGTTGGAGTTGTAGGAGGATGGAGATCGGTGGTGGGAGGAGGGAGATCGGCGGTGGGAGATTGAGATCGGCGATGGGAGATTGAGAGAGGGAGACCGAGAGAGATGAGGGCGGTGATGATGAGTGAGTGTGTTTGAGGTCCCTAACCCTAATATACCAAACCGTTTATTATTATTATTATAAATATTATAAACACAGTGTCATTGGTTTGGTATGTTATAAATATTATAAACGGTTTGGTTTATTATTATTATCTATATATATATATATATATAAGGGGTATAAAAGTAATTTCACTTCGGGGAAATTCGGGGATGGGACAGGGGACGGGGATCGGGCCGGGCCGGGGATTAAACACTGATCACCGTCCCCGGCCCGTGACAGATCGGGGATTGATTTTCAAATACCGTCCCCTCCCCGTCGGGGGTATTTTTCGAGAAAAAACCGCTTAAATCAGGGTCGGGATCGGGGATTCCCGCCGGGTCGGTTTCAAATTGCCATCCCTAAGACCAATAGCTATCAAGTTGTTTGCTAATTATATTTCTTCTTATAATAAGACTTTAGATTAGTTTGGTTGGTAATTTAGTAAAAAAGTCATTATAAATTGCCACATATCTCTCTATTTTTTTGTATATCTTTTCATAAAAAACTAAAAATTACTCAAATAGTATGCTCCTAAACCAAGCCTTCGACTCAAAAGTTAGTTTTTTACAGAATTATTATTATTATTATTATTATTATTATTATTTTCTTATTAGTATTTTTTAACTTATTAAAGGTTGTTCAAATCTAAAAAAAAAAAAAAAAAAAAAAAAACCGAACAAACAAACAAACAAACCAACAAAACAAAATAATAATAAAAAACTTATTAAAGGTTGTTGGTTTTAGTTTTAGTTTCTTTTTTTTTTTATTACCAAAAGTTAAAACTAAAACAAACTATTTTTAAAAAAAATGAAAAAATACACACAAAAATAAAAATAAATTACAAAAACACATAAAAATAAAATAAGATTAAGGGCAAACAACTTTCAATTGGCCTAATTTTGACTTTTTATTTTAAATTTTGTATCTATTTGGTCTAATTAATAACGTTCTTAGTTTTTCTGACGAAAAATAAGAATCATGTTAGGGATCATGAAAATATCATAAAATGCTTCATGAAAATTATTCATTCTTCGATTACACATACAATAAAGTACCACATACTAATCAAATGATGAAAAATCTTCATGAAGCATCGCATGATTTTTTTTATGATCCCAAACATTACTTGGAAAATAAGCACTAAATAAATTGAGGTTTTTTTTTTTTTTTTTTTTTTGATCAGCAAAGAAAAATTTCATTAAAAGCATGAAATTAAAGGTACAGGAAGATGACATGCATCGAGAGAGATTCGGAAAGTACAGAATACTCCTACTACTGCTACTCGCATCCATACAACCAACCCCTTGGCTTCACGATTTTTTTTTTAAACAAAAAAGTTAAGAAGAACTTAACTAGAAAATAAAATACAAGACTCCCCACAAAATCAACCCACACAACCCGAACCCAAAAACCAACACCAAAATACCCAAGCTTAACAAACTATCTCCCATTGCTGCTGCACTCCCAATCCACCTGAGCTACCAAGACTATCATCAGCCTCTTCTCCACTCTGCTGATTACCTCTTGCTGGCTCACCTACCCTGGTACACCATCCTCCTTGCCTCTGTAACCATCTTTTGACTCCAAGCTAGCAACCTATTTGAAGACCAACTTCTCTGCAAGCCCCTGAATAATAGGACACCCACCACCACTTCTATGGTCGGAACACCTCCTTATAGAACACCCAACTCCACTCCACTTCCGATTCAAACCTCCGAACACTCACAACAACCGAGCACACCTGATGACGAACAAAACCCGCTACCACTGCGGAACAAAACCCACTGCCAACTCCAGCTCCATGGTTGGACACCTCTGTTCCGATCCAAACTCCGAACACACCCACTGCAGAAGCTCCAAAGTTAACACCCAAAACAACAACCAAACCGCCAAGGCACCGCCATACATCTGAAAGAAGTTCACCCCTCAAATACCCACACGGAAAGGAGCGCTCGAATGAAATCTTAGATCTGGATCGAACATCTGGATCTAGATCTAAACTTTTAGATCTAAGATCTGGACCAAAACATCACCAAAGACCGAACCAAAGATTCATCCCTCAAACTCCCACTCGCACAGGAACGCCCGAATGAAACTCCTAGCCAGATTAGAACAGCTAATCCAGACCAAAACCGACCACCATCTACTCTGTTTTGACCCCTAAACCAAGCACCCCCTGGTGAAACAAAACAAAACAACCCCAATGGGAGCTGGACCAACAACACCAAAACACACCTAAGTGGGAAAAAATGTGGGAATCAAGTTATTATAAGGAAAGACCAAAGAGGGAGCTGGACCAGCCGACCGCCATAGCCAAAAGCGGCGGCCGGCCAGCCAAAAGTGAGGCCCGATGGTAGAGGTTTTTAGTGAGAGAGAGAGAGAGAGTTGGGGTTGAAATATACTTGAACGTGGTTTTAAACTATGATATTTGTCCTAAATAAATTGAGGTTAACTCACTAAGTTAAGAAAATTCATAATTTTGCATATAAAAACATGACACATGATACTTCCTTTTTATATATTTTTTTTATTTTTATCAGCAAAAAAAAAAAAAAACTTTATTGATGACAAAAGCATACAATTACATATGAGATTTACATCCATAAAGGAGTGGAATAGCAGAAAGCATCATAGCGAACCAACCCAATTCCAACTAGGTTGACATTGAGAAGATGGCTCAATCACTTACAAGCTCAACCACAAAGGGTTGGTGAGAAACCAGGCTCAACAAAAAAAGAAAACTCCCAAGAAAATCAACCACAGATTGCCAGGCAGATCACAACACAAATAACAACCCTAGCAGCAGCCTTAATCAACACAAAAATCAACCCTTTATGCATAATTTAACCTGCTGCAAATTATACACAATATCATTTACCGAGTAAATAGGGGTTTGAAGTTCTGACCCACAATGCAACCCTGATCTTAATAGAATCACACAGCCCTTCAAAATCCACTAGTGAGCTCTTAAAAATGATTTCATTCCTCTGCTTCCAAATAGACCAGAGCACCGCCAATGGTATGACTTTCCAGATAGCCAACTCCTTTTTTTCTAAGTTTAACACCTGCCCACTACTGTAACAAACCAGAGACTGATTCCGGCATTGCTCAAAATACACCCCACCAACTAATAATTATAATGAATTTGACTAAATTAAAATAAAATCATAAATTTACTGTCAAAATCAAATCAATTAAAATTACAAAAACTAAAATAACACAAGAATTAAAATATAGGAATTATTAACATAATTTGTCTTAAAAAAAAATAAATCTTGTTCAAAGGAGTAAGGTTGGATTTGGATGTAGGGTTTCAAGTTGTTGAGATGAAAATTTTTCTGTCTAGTTATTCAGCAAAGGAGTTAGAGGCTGATCAAACAGGCCAATCATTTTGACTTCTGCATCATCTCTCAATAAATAATACTAATAATAATTTTTGTTTTTACTGTTACAAACTTACAATCCCCAGGGCTCTCAATAAAAGGTCACTAGAAAGAACCACAAACACACACCACCAAGTCCATTTGAAAAGAGAGACAACTTTATTACTTCCTCAAAAAGGCCAAAAGAGATCCAACAAAATCACAACACACAATTAGAGAGAGAGATGGGGAGGGCTCCCTGCTGTGACAAGGCAAATGTGAAGAAAGGGCCATGGTCACCTGAAGAAGACTCCAAGCTTAAAGAGTTCATAGAGAAATATGGCACTGGTGGTAACTGGATCGCTCTCCCTCAAAAAGCTGGTAACTATTGTGAACTTTTCAACACAGACAAACCAACCAACCCCATTTCAAATTTAAATTCAATTTGATTTTGATTTGTACTCTCTCTCTCTCTGTTATTGCTTTATTTGTGGTGGATTTTGATTTGATTGGTGTTGGATCATCAGGTCTAAAGAGATGTGGGAAGAGCTGCAGGTTGAGATGGCTAAACTATCTAAGGCCTAACATCAAACATGGTGAATTTTCTGAGGAAGAAGATAGGATCATCTGCACCTTGTTTGCTAGCATAGGAAGCAGGTACACTCCAATTTCCTTGCTTTTATTATATTTTTTTTCATTTTGTTTTCTTGCATAATTTCCTTTATGATAATCAAGAACAAATAAATAAATAAATAAAAATCCCTTTTTTTTTGCTGTTTCTAGATACAAGAGACCTATACTTACCCAAATTGACCTGGTTATCCCTTTTTACCCATTTTCCCTAAATCATCATCTCTTCTGATCACTGAATATTGATGGTGTCCATCCAAAAATGGGTTAAAAGAACATAAATGAGAGAGACAAAGAGAGAGATTGATTTGGTTAAGAGTATTAAAGATGTTTGTTACAAGATTCTGCTATATTTGGACAATTCTGGTGCATGCATGACAAGTTTAGATCTAAAACCAAAACTCAATTACACAGCTGTTAATGCATAGGGATAAGCTCAGAGACAGATAAGCTTTCCTTCTTCTTATGTATGGAAGTTATTCCCATCAAGTGCAGGTGGTCAATTATAGCAGCTCAGTTACCAGGCAGGACTGACAATGATATCAAGAACTACTGGAACACCAAACTCAAGAAGAAGCTCATGGGTATGGTAATGGTCCCACCTAATCACAGAAAACCACCACCATACCCACCACCACCGCCGCCTCATTCTCAATTTCCTCCACCACCGCCACCACCACCACCACCACTGTACAGAGATTGCACTTCATATTACAACAACAACAACCCAGCTAGGTCTTTCACAGCCCTTGAACCCACTTCAATCCCACCACCTAATCTCATCAACAACAACTACAATCCTTCTTTATCAGCCAATTATTGTCTTCTTCAAACACAAGAGAGCTTGTTCAGTCCTATGCAGTATTACCCACCATTGAAAGAGAGCTTCCAATTGGTGTTTGTTGGTGATCAAGCAAGTTGTTCATCTTCTGATGGAAGTTGCAGTCAGATCAGCCATGGAAAAGAGATCAAACAAGAAGACATGGGGTTTCAGAGTTACATGTCAAATGGGTTTGAAGAGAATCACAAGTTCATGCTTGATTATGGAAACAACAACAACCCCAACAATGGAGGTGATCAAAATCTGATCAGTAGTACATGTACATGGATTGATGAGAAGCCAAATGTAAATGGGTATTTTGGGAATACTCCATTAGAGTATGATCTTGAGGAAGTTAAGAAGCTGATTAGTACTGATAATGAGTGTAACAACAACAACAATAATGGCTTCTTCAATGATGAAAACAAGACACAAGAGAGGACCATGGACTACTATTACTGATCATATCATGAAATATTAAAAAACTGACTGTAAGTAAAATCAGAAAGATTTGAAGGGGCATGGCATGGTGTATGGTGAGGGAAGGAGATTCATTCATCAGAAAAAGACTATCAGTTTCTGGGATTTTGTGTTGTGATGGATATCAATGAAAAACAATTTCTTTCTTTCGTTTTTTATATTTCTTTCTCTCTCTCTCTCGACAGTACATGGTAAAGCTTGCTTTTCTTTTTGTGCATTTCTTTTTGGGCAGTGATGGTGTTTGCATGTTTGTACGGTTTTTCAGAACTCAGAAATAAATGTCATGAAAATTGTAGAAGTTCTATCACTCAAAAATGTGGAAGATAATAATAAACCATCCACTGTTTGTTCATTTCAGTTCCTTATGTAGTACATATTGTGTGTGTGTGTGTGTGTGTGTGTGTGTGTGTGTAACTTTTGGCATTGATTTTGAATGCACTATTGAAACTAGTAGTTATTTTTCTTTCCAGCAACAAATATGTAGTGAGAAAAAGTTTCTGAAGATAAAATGTGAACATGAAATTTATTCTTGATATGATTAGTAAACATGTTAAGTTCAAATATGTATCATACACTTCATCTATTAAAATATATTTTACAGAATTTTTTTCGAGCTATAAGGTTTGTTTGGTTTTACTTTTGTTTTATGTTTTTGAAAAGTTTTTTTTAAAAAAAAATTATATAAGAATCTATACAGAAAACCTGTTTAGTAAAATGTCTTTTTAAACTATTTTCAAGATAGTTTAGAGAACACTTTCAAATTATTTTCTGAATTTTCAAAGACTATTTTCGCACAAAATTGAAAATAATGAAAATGAGAATTGTTTTCAAACTTTTTTGTTATTTTCATATTAGAGAATTCTCTTCATCTGGTTCTTTAGAGAGGTTAAAAAATTGTGTTGCTTGTTGTGAGAACATATTCAATAAAAGACAAGCTAATTAAGAATCTCACTCATTTGAAATGGTCAGGCTAAAGGTGGGAAATTGTATAATATATAGAACAAGAAAAATAATGACAATTTTTTTTGGATTTTGTGGAGGGCTCAGGCTTTGAGAAAGACCAAAAAAAATTAATCAAAATCCCAGTCTCTTCTTCCACAAACGAGTTTAATAATAAAGCTAGTACTATATATTATATATTTATTTAAGTGCATGGAAGAACATGCATCTACTTGTGTATATGCAAGTGTAGTATATAAATATATAGATTTATAATCTTTGATAACAAAATCAGTAATATATATTTATATATAGCATTACGATTAAGATGTTATGGCTAACAGCTAATGGCCCCCATTGATTGGGACTTGGAGATGGCAATGGATTGATCTGTTTGATCATTGACCATTGTTTTTTCTTTTTCTTTTTCTTTTTTCATTTTTCATTTTTCATTTAATTATATAACTGTGGAATGGGTCCCAATCAAAGTTGACCTTTGTTTAGAACAATCAGCTTAGGTAGGCTCAGTTGGAGAAATACAATTTGATGTTGTTAATAATATCACCCACTATAATGTTCTTGTCAATATTTCTGTTTACAAGGGTACATTTGTCTTTTCATATTTATGTGTTACTATTTTTAATCTTCTCACGCTCATGCGAGAAAAACTTTTTGATGTGTGACATTATCATGTTTCAGAAATAATCAGTACGTGTGACTTCAGTTTTTTGAATTTAATTTTTTAAAAATTAAATTTTTTATTTTTCGTATTTTTTTATTTTTAGTGAATATTTTAAATATTTTTTTTTTTTACTTTTTTAGATTGACCTTACTTAGATGTATTTAAATAGTGAAATATTTGTGAAAAAATATTTTAAAAAATTAATAAATACATAAAAATATAAAAAATGTACTGAATTTTTGTATTTTTTTTTTGTATTTAGAGTATTTTTTAAAAAAAAATTCACAAATATTGTACTTTTTAAGTGTATTTATGTTAGGTGTGTCTAACAATTAAAAAAAATTGCTTAAAATATTAAAAAAAAAAATCATTGAAAATATTAAAATAAGGAAAATAAAAAAATAGAATTTTTTGAAAATTATTTTCAAAAAACTAGAACCAAACAAAGTGAATAATTTTTTTGTCACGAAAGATAACACCACCTTAATTTTCTTTCAAAATAAATAAATAGAAATTTGTCAAACTGAATGGCCACGATCAACATTTGAACTATGTTTGGATTTTCAATATGTTAAGAAAAATGAAAAAATATGGAAAATATAATAAAAAATAGAGTGAAAGAAATTAATTTTTTTTTTCTTTTTGTTACAAAATCTAAGAGGGAGAAAGAGAATAATATATGATGTGTGTGTATTCAATATTATGCTAAATAATTAATGTAACAATGTATACAAGATTTCTTTATATAGGAGGATAGAAACCTAATTATGGTAATCTTAACTATGGTAATAAATATGATATGGTATGCATGATAAACCAGATATATAGTTACTATATTTAACACCTCCTTTCAAATTCAAGTAGGGCTACCAACTTGAGTTTGGAAAGAGAAACTAAAATATGAAATACAACTAAAAATAAAATAAAACATGGACAGATCCGAGACAAATATATTACTAAGTCCAGATAGGAGCACATGGGCACTTGAGATAGATCAGAGGCTAGAGCTAATGCCAATAGACAATTTATGATCGTGTCAGACCATTGTATGAACAGGACTGGAGAGCATAGAGGCGTTTGAGATAGATTAGATACCGGAGCTAATGTCCAAAGATAGTTTATGGTCTTGTCAGACTGTTGTAGCAACAAGACCAAAGCTAACAAAACTAATGTCGGAAGACAGTTTATGGTCGTATCAAACCGTTGTAGAAGAAGAACATGTGTTGAACCAGCAAACGTAGCATACACATAGCTTATGACATGGTGCTGAACGATAATGGCAACAAATGAATCATGTGTGCTAGAAGGTGGCTTGGAAATGAACAAATACACCAAGGGAGCGGCTTAGGGTAGTGTGCCAAAGGGGCAGCTTAGGGAGTATGCCAAGGAAGGCGACTTGGGTGGTTTGCATAGTGTATAACCATGCTCACCATAATATAGATGTAATATTCTCTCCTCAAACTCAAATAGGTTTAAAGATAGATACCTATTTAAGATTGAAGCAGAGGGAAAGACAAAGTGGAGAAGAAACACACACATACAAAAAAATGTATTGCGAATATATATATATATGATAGAGATATTTGAGGTAGAAATAAACTAATGTTAGAGGAAGAGATTATTACAAAGTGATACTGAGGAAAATATGATAGCGGAATGGGTTGAGGTATAGCGGGCGTTCAAAGCAAAGTTGCTGCCCGCATGTAAGAAGACAAAGAACATCAAGAACTCTAATATCATGTTACAACATCTAAAAGAGAGAAAAATAGAATATTATATGATGTGTGTATTCATTATTATATTGAATAATTAATGTAACAATGTATATAAGACTCTTTATATAGAAAGAGAGAAATCTAATTATGTTAAGCTTAAATATGATAATGAATATAATATAATATAATATATATGATAGATAAAAAATATAATTATTATATTTAACAATTTCGTTAACAATAAATCCAATTTTTTTCATTTTATCATCGACAAAAATTGAAATGTCTGTAGAAGTAATTTCACATCTTTCATTTTCGTTTCTCCTGAAAAACTTAAGACTCAACATATTAGTAGAGTACAAGTCACCAATGTTTTAAAAACTAGATTGGTGAGCGAACCGGAAAAGAAATCGGGTGGACGGATTACCGGTTCAACCGTCGGATTGAACCGGAATTAAACCGCAACGTAATAAATACATTAAAATTATATTCAAATAAAAATATAAGTAATAAAATTGTAAATTAAAAAAATTAAATTATCTTAAATATTTCTCCTAATATTTTTTTATTAAAAATATAATAATATATTTTAAAATATTATTAATTTTAATTTTGGAAGAGGAAATCAAATATTCAATATTCCCTCTATATGATTTTAATTCAAATAATTTGATTGAAGGAAGAGCAAAAATTTTGGAGTGATATCAAAATTTCAAGTCTCCCTCCAATAAATTTGATTGAATCTCACATGGATTTTTTGAGTTTTTTTGAAAGAATTTTTTTCTTATAAATAGGTAGAGACTTTCACAATAATTTCAAGCTCTTAATGGGGATTCCTCACAAGAAGAAACCCTTGAAAAAGAGTTTCTAATTAAAAATTTCTTATATATATATATATATATATAATAAGGAAAAAAAAAGTTAGAAAATATAAAAAAAAAAGTTCAAAATTTCCAAATTCATCGACCTGGTGAACCGTGCCCTGGTCGACTGGTTCGGCAGTTCAACCGCCGGTTTTGGTTCTCTCTAAATAGGCCGTTTTTTTTGTTTCGAACGATATAGAGGATATATCCAGAACGGAATCCCGATCGGTTGATGTTTCAACCAGTCGAACCGGTCGGTCCATGGCTTCCAAAACCATGCAAGTCACTACCCATAATTTTTATTTTTTTATATTAAAAGACCACGTAAAAAATGTTAATTTTGAACAGAATTATTGAATAGTGATCTCTATTTGTAGGTGATTGAGTAATTTTGAATTTAATGAAAACAATTTTATGTTCAGTTCAAAGATCATATCCACAGTGCCTAGTCCAAAAAACAAGTACCTCGAACAAGTCAGTCATTACTAATAATTTTGTTTTACTAACATCACGAAAAAAAGAGAGCATATTTTCAAATTATTGAACAAAAATGTTAGAGGCCCCAAAAATTCTACTAAAAGTTTTACCAAATGTCTCACATGAGTGTGGGACCCACATGGGACCCACATTGTGTGGGTCCCACACCCATGTGAGACAATTGGTAAAACTTTTGGTAGAATATTTAGGGTCTCTAGCATTACTCATTATTGAAAGGAAAATGGTCTCTATTTGTAGATGTAAAATAATTTTGAATTTAATGAAAGTAATTTTATATTCAGTTCAAAGATCATATCCAAAGTCCCTAGTTCAAAAAATAAAAATAAAGAAGCAAAAATTGTTTGGTAGAAAAAAAAAATAAAAAAAAAAAAATAAAATAAACAGTGTTGAGCCTAGTGAGAACTTGGAATTGGAAGCTACTATGACATTGGACGTCAAGGTTCAAATCTACCAGTTTTAAAATGTTATAAACTCAGAAAAAAAAATTCAAAAATAATTTAAAATTTAAAATTTGAAATGTATAAACTTGATTCATTTTATATAAGAACCCCACCACGCATCAAATTTAATATCTATGATGCACCCACTTTCTAGATAAATTCTTCAATATTTTTCTTTTTATGTTTAATAGAAGGGGGGCCATCGACCAAACAACTACTTTTAATCTAAATTTTGGACTGGATGAAATACTAGGTCTAAACTCAAATTTGTACTCCATATTGTTTTTTTTTTTTTCTCTTCTTCTTCTTCTTCTTCTTCTTCTTCTTCTTCTTCTTCTTCTTCTTCTTCTTCTTCTTCTTCTTCTTCATCTTTTTTTTTTTTTGTCTAAAAAAATAACACCATAAACATCAATAAAAGGCCATGTGTGGAATTTCCATCATTTACTAGATAATGAACATTGTACAAATTGATATCTCAAATTTTTCTACCAAAATTTTGAGTTTTTGTTTTAAATATTTATTATGACTAACGGGGTTGTTCATTGTCTCTTAAGAGACACTTTACCTCACAAACAGTTGTTATGATTTCAAAAAAATACTTTCTAATTAATTTTTTTTTTATAATATTCATAAGTTAATACATATATATACTAATATTTATTTTCATTTACTAATTATGTTGTTTTCACTTTTTTAATGTAAAAAATTAATACTAACATTTATTGAATTAATATGAAAATGTGAATTGTACATTTTGTGGTATGGTGTAGAAATTGGTCTGACCCGATCCATTTGGATAAAAAACCAACCCAACCCAGCTAGCCTCAGATGGGCTTCCTTCTCAATCAGACCAGGCCATGCTGGCCCCATAACCAAAAATTTCAGGCCCAGTCCTAATCTATGTCCAAACATTAAAATAAGTTAGACCTTTAATAATAACTTTTGATTTCTTTTATTGAATTACCCGTGAATTATGAAAGTTAAACCACCTCTACACACTCCATAAAAACATGTTTGCGTACTATGTTATGTTCTTAAATAAAAGTACAACTCATTTTTTATTGAGAAAATTATTCATTCAATTGTACTTTTAAAAAATTATTAGAGTCATATAAAAATATAAAATTTTAATTATTAATGTTTGTAAAATTACTCTGTAATTTTTTTAAATAAAGTTATGCCAAATTGATTTTTTTTTTTTTTTTTTTTTTTGATTTTTGAAGGAAGAAAAATAAAACTTGGAAAGAAAAGATAATTGAAATCATTTGATGTGGAGGAAGTGGCAGGGAATCCACATTGGGAAGCAACCGAAAGGCTCCAAAATTATATGATCACAAAGATCTTTGATATGTCAGGGTAATGCCCTCTGCTCTGCTCCATCCCCTCTCCCAATGGAGAAGTTGTTTCCTCGGGTAGGGTCATATGGTGTCGAAGTAATTGATGAAAGAGTAAAATTTATAATTTTGTATTCAGAAATTAAAATAAAAAAAGAAATATGATAATTTGTGATTAATTAAAAGTATGATCACGTGATTCTGTTAGATCAAGAAATAATTTTTCCTCCCAATGATATTTTGAAGAAAGTATGCACAATTTGTTTATTTTGATTGAAAATATATTTAAAAAAAACTTTTTAAATAATTACTTTTTGAAGAAAAATATTTTTTTCATATTTGATTGTTCAAAAAATTAATATAATAATGGTTGTATTAGCGATAAATGAGGGGGTGGTGAGGCTGCAGTAGCGACAATTAAATAGGGATGAATTTAAGAAAAGCCAAGGGCTCACTTGCCCACCTCACACACTTTTTCATTTTCAATTTCCCTTTGTTTAGGGTAAATTACATTGATACTTTTTGAAATTTGGTCCGATTACATCACATTTCTTGATATTATAAAAATTATATTTTTATCTTTGTGATTAATAGTCTCATTTTACAAATCTCTTGCTTATGTAAAATGCAACAATTTCTAGTAAAAAAACATAATAAATTACATTGGAAAAAAAATTAAAGCAAAGGAAACTAAAAATAAATAAATAAATAAATAAAGCAAATTAAGAAAAAAGAGAGTGTATGAATTTAATGTTTTTTTTATATCAACGTTAATTCTGTCTAAATAATTACAATGACAGGGGTCACTGTAATTTCTCAAACATTAGGAAGTGATATGTATTAAATTCAAATATCAGAGTGTGTAAACATAATTTATCCTTTTTTTTTTTTACAACATACAAATTTATACAAAAATATTATTAAAATAATATGACTATCATTTTTGTAAATCAAACTCATCTTCATAGGTGTGTTTTATTTTAAAAGTGAAAGATTCACTTTAAGTCACATCATTCCAGGTAGAAATTTTGTATAAATTTTTTGTTTTTGATAGAATTAAGAAGTTTAATGTGTTGAAATTAAGAACTTTGATTTAGGGTGATTCGTACTAAAATTATACGGGTAAATTATACTGATACCTCCTAAGGTTTTTTTTTAATACAGATCTCCTTTCGCATTTAAAAAATTATACTCACTTGTCAGGTTAAAATAACATATTTATCTCTTAACATTTATACATATAAAATAATAAAATAATATAGATATTTTGTTCATGTTATTTCAAGAAAAACAACAATCATCTTCTTTGGTTTAACTCACACAAAAAAATTAATTTTTTTATTTTTCAAGTTTTTTTATTTTTATTTTTACTGAATTTTTTAATATTTTAAGTAATTTTTAATTTTTATTTTTTTAGATACACTTAATCTAGATATACTTAAGACGTATAATATTTTGTGATTTTTTAAAATTCATCAAATACAACAAAAAAATTATATATATATATATATATATATAACAATTCAATACATTATCTTATTTTGTTATATTCAATGGATTTTTTTTAAATTTTTTGTACAGATTTTATACCTTTTAAATATATATAGATTAAATTGATCTAATCTAAATATAATAGTGAAAATAAAAATGAAAAATTATATTCATATATAAAAATTTATACAAAAAAGTATCATAAAAATATTGTGATAGTGATATTATTATAAATATAAATCATATTTCTAGGTGTTTTGTTTTAAAATGAAATGTCAACATTAAGCTATATCATTGTGTTTGAAAATTCTATATAAAATTTATGTTTGTATATTATTCCTCAATAAGAATATGTTCATGTAGAATTTAATGATAGAAAGTTATAGAATGTAGACATGATGATAGAAAGAAGAAATTGTAAGAAAAATGGTAAGATGACCATTTAAAAAAATTTAGGACATGACATCAGCAATCTATGAAGTAATTTTTAATGGGATAACAAACTTTAGAGAGGAGAATGTAATTTTTCAAATGTAATGGAGAATCTGTATTAAACAGAAATCTCAAGAAGTGTTAGTGCAGTTTACCCAAATTATAAAATTTTGAAGGGATTTTAGTTTTTTTTTTAAAACAAACATGAAGAAATAATTTTATTTTTCAGTTGAGTATTGTGAAGAACTAATTATGGAATTAAATGGATGATCAATGAAATAAAAAAGTAGCTTAGTTATATACATTGAAAGTGACAATTTTATAGTATTGATAGTAACTTTCAAAGCATAAAAGTTCATATTAAAAACTTTTGTAAAGAATATTAAAGTTTTTATACTTAAAAAATAGTTTGAAATTTTAATATTATCTTTTTACTATTAATTACAAGGAGAACAAAAAAAAAAATCAACATTGTAATCAATGGGTGCCCTTTTTGAACTAATTTTTTGACTCCGTCACTAATAATAATAGTAATGGGGTAGCAATTGTAACAATAGTAACCACAGTTCCGATTTGTAGCTCAAAAATACTGAGACTCGAATGGCCTGAGTTCCATAACAATGTCGTTTTGGAATTTTTTTTCCCCCCTCTTGTCTCTCTGAGGTAAAGAAGAAAAAGAAAGGAGAGAGAGAGAGAGAGCAAGCACCAGATGATTCATCATCAACAAAGCAACCTAAGATCATCATCATCATCATCAACACCAAATGATGCATATTTCCTAATCTACAACACATCATCATCATCAACACAGCACATATCTATACACACACATATCTATATATACATATATGAGAGAGAGAGAGAGAGCCACCCACCGGCGCCGCCATTACCGCCTCCTCTATGTGTATAGAGATCTGTGCTCTTCTTCCTCCTCTCCATCTTTTCTCCTTCTCTCTCTCGCCTCTTCTCTCTTTCTCTGTCTATTTCAGAGAGGGAAGGGAAAGAAAAGGGGGGAAAAAATACCCAAAACGACGTCATTTTGAATATTTAAGCCAATTTTTTTCGAGTTACGAAGGATTATTCATAGTAACCATGACAATGACAACAATGATAGTGATTGTAATGGTAGTAGTGATAATACTAATATAATGACATTAGTAAAATTCATCCAAAAAAAACTTATTTTCATTGACTTTCAATTTTTGTTAACCAAATATAAAAAAAAAAATATACAACAAAATAAATATTTATATTTTTTTAAATGGCGCAAGACAACATAAATAATAACAAATGAAAAAGAGGACGTGTTATATCACTGACAAATAAAATTTTTTTTGTGATTTTTATTTGAGTCCCACAGCTTTAACAAGTTCAAAGAAAGTGTGAAGTACCACACAATGCATATTAAATATCATATTAAAACAAAAAGTAATAGAAAAATAGGAAAAAAAATTTAGGACTCTGCCAACCCATTGTCTGCAATATGTACACCACCACGTATGAAGAGTATATATTAAATTAATCAATAAGACTGCCAATTATACTATTTCTTTAATCAAATTAATTAATTAATTTTATTTATTTTTTAAGTTGGGAGTGTGCAGAAAGCTTTTTTATAGGAATGTCTTTTCTGGTGAAATGTAAAAGGTCAAAAGGGGTGGAACCTACTGACAGTCTGACACTTGATATATATATATATATATGTGTGTGTGTATATAAGCTTTTAATAAAATTTCTTGGAACAGTTTTTTTTCTGCTTTTAGGAATATGATGATCTGTTTTCAACATACCCAAAAACCAAAAAGAAAAAAAAGGGCCTAACAGGTGAAGTTTTGGACGTTTGCATAGGGGAAGAAAGCATAACTTTTATGGTTTTTTATTTATTTATTTATTTTTATTTTTTATTATTTAATATGGTGTGGGGTTCATTTGTGCAACATTGACTCAAATATCAGACCTTAACCAACAATTTATTTTTTATTTTTTTATTTTTTCAACATTGACTTTTATGTGCCACTTTAGTCTGTTAATGACAAGGCAGTTAGTTCATAAAAGTAGAGTTAGTTATTGGGTGTTGATTAGCTGTTGTTGTTGTTTATTTTTATTTTTATTTTTGTCCAAAAAAAAAAAAAAAAAAAAAAAAACAGTTGTGTGTTTACTTTTCAATTTTCATTTTCTAATTTTAGTTTTTGATGCTTCTGACACAAAAATAAAGAGAAAATCAAGATTTTACATTTACATTTTTTTACAAAAACTGTTCTCAACTTTTGAGATTTGCTTTTAGATTCACTTCGTCAAACAAATTATTCGTGTTATTTAAAATTAATAAACAGAAACAAAACCACAACCAAACAAGCAAAGATTTTCCAAACAAACACATGGAGAAGAATTTTTTTGTAATGGAAATCAAACCAACTACCAAGGAACTGGAACTCCTTGATGGATTTTGTCTTTGCAAATTCATATGTATTTGTATTAGAAAATATTCCTAGTCAACAGACCACTATACTTCTATAATTAGGTCTCTATACGAGTCGGAAGATCTAAGAACACACACACATGGATAACATATGAGAATATTAGTATACTAGTATAAGACAGTCATGTCATAAAATATTAGCCAAAAACAAGCTAAGCTTCTATATAATCCTTGAAGCATATTGATATTAACTACCCCTGTTTGGCTCTCATTTTTTTGGGACTTTTCTTCTGTTTTTACTTTTAGTAAATTTTATATGCAAACATATATATAGGTTGTTAATATAACATGTATGGATCCAAATTCCTTAAAGAACTTAAATAGCATCTACATTTCAAGCTCCTACTTGATCATCCCAAATCGATAGGTAAAAGATGTATATTCTGCATTTATATCTGTGTATACTACAATTTCTGGAGGGGTTGTAAGACCGATACACATATAGCACTTTGTACAAACTTCATTTCCTTCCATCATCAATCTACTTAGTGACAAGTAACAAAGGGTGTGATAGAGATTTGATCTTTTATTTAACATCTTTTCCCCTCCCCTTATCAGACTACATTTTCATGTCCTAATTTCAATATGACATCATAATAAATATATGGATAGCAAATTGGTAACAGTAAATATTCACACTCACTTTTGTCTAATAGATATTCATTTTTCTACCCCAACAAAAAGAAAAGATGTTCTCAAAAAAACAGAAAAAACAAAAGGAAAATTTATCTTATTTCACTTTTTTTCCCCCATCTTTTCTTCTCTTTCAACAAATTCAAAATCCAAACATAGCATTATATCTCTAACAATGGAGGAAAACATTAAATAAATAACTGGATTTACAATATGCAAAAGGTACCAATGGATTCTCTGAGCTAAGGTTCACCATTACATGTTGAGCATTTAAAAAGTAACAGTGTAGAATAAACAGAATAGTTATTTATTTCTTTCATCATGTTTTTTACAAGAGAAATTTCATTAAAACTTAAACAGTATAGGTCTCATCTTTATAGGACTCAATACATGGAAGAGCAATAAAACTAAAGAAAGTGCTTACTATCAAAATCTCTTGCAAAAGCCAAGTCTTTGGCTAACAGAAACCGTAGAAAGATCAAAGCATGCATGGAAGCCCACATGGTAAACCCCAAGGGACCTGCATCGCAAACAATTGATTGTCACTGCCATCCAGCAAGGCCTACATATGAAACCTGCTATATGATTCACTGGAATACTATCCTATCCACTTCCCATGTGGCATGGTGACTCCTATTATTTTTTATTTATGACGGATCCTACATATACATATGGCATTTGTTGAGTAGATACACAAGATAAAGCCATGCAGTACATATGGTAACAATATCATTTTCTGAGTCTCAGCAAAAGTCGAAACCCCTGCTACAAGTAAGCAAATCAACCATGGTATACTTGATCTAAGCAAAGTTGGCATAATTGTTACATACACTTATGAACTAATGCAACCAGACAACCCGTTTACAATGGGGGTACAAATAAGCACCAATTGTCTTGGCTCCACATATATTAAGGAACTGGTATTTAGGGTAACTCTTTAACCGATCAACCAAATTGACTACAAATACACCAATTATTTAACATGATAATGGAAAACAGCTGGCATGGCCTGTCACAAGGGAAGAAATGTTAATACAAACTGAAAAGGAATGAATAAAAACAGTGAAAACAGATTAGAGCATCACACAAAGTAAAATCCTAGAACAACCAATACCATAACAAAAGAAGGGAAGGAAAAAAAAGAAGAAAAAGGAAATTTTCCATCATGCATTTTTGTTACTGAGTGAGAACCTTTTTTTTTTTCCAAATGCAAAAACCAAATTAGTCCAAGAATAGAAATTCAAAAGATCAGCCCTTGCTAGTTAAATTAAATCAAGTTCGCCCAGTAGTACAGTTATATGGGCCATTACATGCCATCAACCATTTCTTATCACTAGTGTTGTGCTGACTGATTTGCCAATATTCTTCTCAAATATTTACCAATTGCTAATCAAAGAAAAAAAAACCTGGCATGTTTACCTCAAATATATTCAGCACTATATCAAGCAGCACCAGAAGTTGTACTTCCAATTGTTTTAAGATCGAAAATCTCAATCCAATAGCCATCAGGATCCTTAATGAATGCTATCCCTTTCATTTTCCCTGCAAGCAGCATGGCATGTTTCTGACATCAATGATAATTACACAATTATTCATCCTTAAAGTTTTGGTAATACATCCAGCTTTTACACTCCTACCAATAAAGCAATGCAGCATTAGTAATTTTCAGTTAAGGGTGCAACTTCGGCAAGTTCAACCCAAGAAACCTGATCCCAACCAGAAACAAATCAGGCTTGGGCAGTGTATTTAAGAATTCGAGCCAAGCTTGGGCTAAATTTCTCCAGCCCAAAATAAGTTCAGGCCAGGCCCGCGCAGAAGCCACAGACAACCAGAGCACGATTTATGAAAATTATATATGATAAATACTAATACCTATACAGCTCTGAATGTTAGATTACCGTTGGATTAAATCTTAAGCTGAGATTATTAAAAATCCAGATAGATTACCACTGGATTAAATCTTAAGCTGAGAATATTGAGAACCTCTCACCTGGCTTCCCCTCACACTCCCTCCCTCTCTCACAGTCTAACTCTCTGCCTCTTTGTAGACCTGGCACCACTGTCAATGTGCTGCACTGTGACTTCCTACCTTTCCTTCTCAGGTATCTCTCTAGTCGCAGCCCCTCCCCCGCCTCTCTCCATCCTCACAGGTCACTAACACACAATCACCTTCGTTCACATCAGCACCAAGACTTGCTGGTATTTGCACCTCTTGCAAAATCTTAGCTCATGGCTCCTGATAAGGGACCTCAAAGAAGCAATATCCTCCAACCATAGGGAATCATCTTTCACTAGGACTCAACTCTCAATATAAAGAAGGGAAGAGAGGTTCATTCAAAATGGAGAAGACTGTTTTCTCACATCATATAACTGATTGAGTCAGCTTGAGACATGGTTCTCCCATGCACATGGATTTGCAGAAATGCAGAAAGGTGGACCAACCTTTTATCTACAAGCAGTCCCGACCTTTTATCTACCATAGTCAGTACAATATTATCCCTCCTCATCAGCACTTGTAGTTTAAGCTTGAGACTATTTTTTATTGAGGAAGCATCCCATCAGCTTAATTGAATTATAAAAATGAAAAGAGTAAATTACCATCATCAGGCTTCTTCACAAACTCCACCCCTAGATGTTCAAATCTCTTGCAAGCCTTGATTGTGTCATCAACAGTAATGCCTATGTGTCCTGAAAGCAAAATTAGGGAAGTCAATCTCATGAAATGTTGGTTAAAAACCCAGCATCCAAAAACCAAAAATCATCTTTACAAAGAAAACATCCACATGCCTAAAGAAAATGAGAACAGAGTCAAGCACAGTCAATGAGGATTAATTCCTGACAAGGACACAACCATCAATCAAGAATAGGCTCATAGCACTTCATGTCTAATCTAGTACAGCCCCTTTAAGTTTTACGAAATTTAGAAAAGCCAATTGAAAAGCCCAGCTCACACTTCTTAAAACTCAAGTATTAAAAAAAGAGAAACTAGAGCCTTCTAACTAGCACAGATAAGGCAACTCTAGGTAATGTAGGACACATTCCAACACACCCTCTTGGACTGCAACATACAGTAGCCGGACAAACGACACACCAATCACAAACCCAACCAAGCTCTGATACCAAATTGAAAAACCCAGCTCACACTTCTCCTTAAAACCCAAGTATTATGGAAAGAGAAACTGGAACCTTATAACTAGCATAGATGGGGCAACTTCAGGTAATATAGGACACATTCCAACAAAGTCAAGTCATGCTATAATCATTGTCTGAAGCAGCAACAAGCGCTGATAAGCTGTGGACAATAACTCTTACAAAAACAAGATTCATTTCTTGGGCAGTCCACATTTTAGGAAGTAGACGAGTAAGTTGGCATGGTTTTATTTTGCCTAGTTTTAATGGTTGATGGTTTCAACTTTGATTAGATGAATTAATTCCATGGCAGATTATTCTAGGCGTGGAACAACCTCGGCAGTATGGAACCTAATCAAAATGATCCAATATGCACTATCAGATTGATGTGGCATTCAGCAAATTAGATCAGCAGTGCCGATGGATGGTCTTCAAAGTCAACAGAAATGGTACGTAGGAATCACATCATAAAAGATACATATGTGCCATTCAAGCCAACATCTAAGAGTTACATACCAAAGCCACGAGGTTCTGAGTTCCCATTATGGTAACCTTTGAAATCAGGATCACTCTCAGTACCCCAATTACTGTGGCAAGCATTTGAGTGTCAAAATGTTACGGAGAAGGGGAAGAATAAAGAATTGATTTCCACGAGAGAGAAAAAAAATGTGATATCAAAATAAAATATACTGTGTGAGCTCAATTGTAGCCTTCTGACTGAATGTCCAAACTGTACGATCAACTGCATTGCTGGGAGCTGATGTTGGGTCCTGAGAAAGAGACAGAGAGAGTGACGTCAAGTTAATTGTTTTTAAGTGAATTCACTACATAGCACCAAAAGGAGGAGCCCATGTATGTGTACTAGTTAAAAAGACAAAAGTTGTACCATCCTAGAAAGAACTAATATCCCAAGTTATCAACAATATCCCTAATGCTGTGGATTAATGACACAGTTGTCTTCCACTCCATCTAAGTGTTCATCCCTCCCATCAAATGGCCTTCAAATCTGATGACTTTTGCCACTAGTTTTAGTACCCTTCCAACTACCAAACATATCAACCAGTGTGTTTGGGAGAACCCATCTTACAAGAATATACATATATATATATATATATACAGCCTCTCAAGTAACCTTACAAGGTTTAAAAAGATAATCAACTGTCTCCTCGTTGCAGAGGGCAGAACGCCAATTAGAAAGTGCCATCAAGAACATCTTTTCAAGAAGAAAATTTAGAATATCATGGTTTTAGAAGATAGAAATAGATAGAGATACACAGACAGACAAATACATATATATATATATATATAGAGAGAGAGAGAGAGAGAGAGAGAGCTAGGGCTACAAACGAGTCGAGCCAAGCCGAGTTTTAATATGTTTGGACTTGTTTATTAAGATTTTAACGAGCTCGGGCGGGAACTCGAGCTGAATAAAAATTTAACGAATCGAGCTCGAGCCAAGTTGGCTTAGGCTCGACTCGAGCTCGAGCCTGTTCACGAGCCTTAATGAGCCAAAAAATTTATAAATTCATACTTGCATGTGAGACTAAAGTTACAATTAAAAAAACTTTGATTATATAATTATATATACACAATATATAAACATACTAAAAAAAAGTCCATATTTTACTAAAATAATAATATCTACTACCACTATTATATAAATGTACTATCTATAGTTACCTATTATTCACATTTATATTTTTTAAATATATAAATAGCATATTTCTCTTATTTTTTATACATATTTTTATATTATTTAATATATAAATAATAAATATTAAACGAGCCGAGCTTTGGAATGTTTAGGCTTATTTATTAAAAATTTAACAAGCTCGAGCGCGAGTTCGAACGCAAAAAAAAATTAACGAACTGAGTTCCAACGAGCTCTTACCGAGCCGAGCTCGAGCCTATTCACAAACGGCTCTGTTCATTTGCAACCCTAGAGAGAGCTGTCTAGAACATTTGGAAGAAAACTAAAATATTTTATGCTTTTATCATAAATGCATGGCTTATTGGAGGATTTAGGCCCCATTTGGGGTGGTGGCTTTTCGGCTAAAATAGCTAAAAAGCCAAAACACCCAATCATATCGCTCTCTATATTTTTCTACACGTCTTTTGTAAAAAGCCAACTAAATTTCTAGCTTTTTATGAAAAACGTACAGAAAAATATAGAGAGCGATATGATTGGGTGTTTTGGGAATTTTGGCTTTTTGCCTATTTTAGCCAAAAAGCCACCACCCCAAACGCGACCTAATATGAAGAAAGGCCTTCCATTGCTAAACACAAATTATGTACAAGGCACCATTAATGACCACCAAGGCATCGGTAGTAATAAAAAAAATATTGCAAAAGTAATGTAGAACACTTTACCTCATATCCTATAAAATACAAGCTAAATTTCATTTCTGGAAAATCCAACCTCTTAAGTAACCTGTAATATGCAACGAAGAAATTCATATCAAATTCAATTACATAAACTATAGATTTACTCCCAACTTTCCTTTTTTATGAGCAATAAGAAACTATTATGAAAGAAAAAAGATACAAGGCAACTAAAAGAATCCTTGGCACCCTCCAAATTTTTAAATATAATTCTCTAAGGTTATTGTGATTGATAATGAACTTAGAAGTGACTAAGTTTCTTTGGTGCCTGACGGGTAATGTTGTTTCTCACAACCCAGAGGGTCAAAGGTTCAAAATTTGGTAGAGAAGAGGAAGATAACGAAATTAGAAATGCCTTTGCGGCTATGAAGCACAGGGTACTCCAAAAATGGTGCCATACAAGTACCGGGTACTTACCGGGTGTAGGTACACATACTGATATGATGGTACGCGCCGAATACTTGCCGGGTACGGCAAATATATTTGGGTACGTCATGGGTATGGTCCCGGTACGGCGAGGTGACTTTCTGTTTTTTGGCAGCTGATAGAATTTATTGCAACCTTTATTATTCTTCTTTTAAGTTTGAAAATATTAAGTAATTTATTTCCAATACTCTTTGCCCACGAGTCATAGTTTTGCTCTCTTTTGCATCATGTTTTAGACGATCAAAAAAAAGAAAGAAAAGAATTATATAACTTTTTAGACAAGTTGTTTTCGTTTTAGTTTTGATATTGAAACTTTGATTTGTATGTTGGATGTTTAGCTATCAATTTTTAAAAATTAAAAAAAAAATTGACGTACCTTAACCGTACGCGTACCCTACTTTTTTAAGAATTTGCCGTATCGGTACCCATATCGTACCCGTATCCATATCTGTACCAGCACATGTGCTTCATAACTTTGCGGGATGCTTGTGCAACCTTACCTTAGGGGTTATAATTCATAGGGAGTTCACGGTGAGATTCCTAGTGTATTCTTCAAAGGCCCCAAAAGGTGCCTTTTTTTAACCAAAACCCTTACCTGATTGTGCACAAATCATCCCCAACCTCTAATTTGTGGACTTTCAGCACACAGTTTTTAAAATCCTGCATCCTGCAACTTTTAAACAAGTCCAAACTATTTTTTCCCATCTACAAATCCTAGATTTCTCCTTTTAATCCTACAATTTTTTTCTGTCCAAAGCCCAATACAAGTCCAATTGTTTGCACCACTAGGCCCTAATTTCCTAATCAGTCCTACATCATAATACCTACAGGTTGAGAATCAATCAAGAACTCAGAAAACATATTCAATGAATTACTTTGAATCTACAATTGACAGTCATAGGTGATAACATAGTCACCAAGACAGAGAAACTAAGTTAGTCAGAATGCTTTGTTGAATACTTGAAAAACTCTACTGCTTTCTGGATCCTCGCTGTGAATTTTCTATATATACCCCTCCTATCTGAAAGTTGCAACTACCAACGTTAATGTGAAATCAATTTGAAACAAAACTAATTCACATATTTGAATCAGTTGCTTTTCCTACAGTATCATGATTTCATCATTGGATAATGACCAGTACTATTCAGATCATCAGACTTGGATCTTACTCTGAATTGTTGAGTGGCCTAGTTAACCACTAAACTAATTGGATTCACGATGCCTTTTATGGCCATTTTGGGACCTCACGAAATAAACATATTTGTTAATTTGTTACTAATTCACAGTCATTAGTGGATCGCCAAGGTTACAATTTTCCACCAAAACATGGACATAAAGCTGTTTTGACACCCATTATGAATATTGCATTAGATATGCCCATTGGGAGTTGACTATTGCACGATCACATTTAAGCAAAAAATAATACTTGGTCTACCAGATATGAACAAAATTACAGTAAAAGAACAACTTATGAACAAAATTGAAGCACCAGACCTAAGTATTAGACACACGTATCAGCATCAAAACACAGAGGGAAAAAGAAATCTCAAAGTAAAAAAAAAAAAAGGAAAAAGAAAAAGAAAAAAGGACTTACGACATGCCCAATACGCGAGAATAGAAATCAAGACTGACTTTTGGGTCCTTAATCCGAAACATCTGAATTCAAAACAAATTCCAAACATGAACAACACATGTACATACAGTCTACAGATACATACATATAGGGCATGAATTAATTGAAGAGTAATTGGGACTTACAGTTTGTTGCATGAAGTAACTTTTAGTGGCTTCATCGGGAGTAGTGTGAAGGCCTGGATTGTTGGAGGGAGATTCTTTGGATTCTGAAGCCATTGATGATGATGATGATACAAAACGAGAGCGAGTCGGGTACTGCAAAAGAGATAGAGAGAGAAATGGAGATTAGAAGAAGGTGAATTGGGAATTAGGGAATCAAAGCATTTTTAGGGTTTTGGGGACCTTTGGGTTGATGGTGGTGAGAAAGGTAAGGATTGAAGGTGAGGTGAATTTGGTGGTTTTGGTAATGAATCGGAAGAGAGAGGGCCGAGATAACGAACTTGCAATCGACAACGCCATTATTGGGTTCTGTTCTAGAGAGAGAGGGAGAGAGAGAGACGAGGAGAGAGCTCACCTTGTGCTGAGTGACGACGAAGTGGCGGCGTTGATGATAATTTACAGGGATTATATTATACAGAGTTTTTTTGGCTGAAATATTTTAATTATACTATATATTTTATTTTCAAAATATTTGACGAGTGAAAAAAAAAAAAAAAGAGTTAGTTTTTTGGGTTTTTAATTTTTTTTTTAAGTTACCATATTTCCTTATATTTTTACATTAAAAAAAGTCAAAAGTCATAAAAAAGTTAAAAAAATTAATTTTTTACCAACTTTCTAAAACATCACTTAATTGAAAAAGATTCATGGTATAATGAAATTCACACTTAAAATTGATATGAACCATATACTAAAATTTTAGATAATTATTTATCCAAAGCCCTTTTACTTTATAAGATTTTATTACTATAATAATTCATAAAAAAATAAAATTCTTAGTTGAAATCTTAAAAGTTCGTGGAAGACACATTTTGATTAAAGAGAAATACTTCAGACCCTACTAGGCCCAGTGGAATCTGATTGGTCAAAATTTTATTATTTATTATTTTTATTTTTTTTCTTTTTGTCTAGAGAGCACAGGAGTGGGGGTGCTGGGTCACTCTACTGAGAATTCCAACACAGTTGTTGATTAAACTAGAGGTTGTTTGGTGACCAAAAAAACAAAAATAGTTGAAAACAGTTAACTTGTTTAGTATATTGTTTTTATTTATAAAATAAAATAAAATAAATTCTATTTTTCTATAAAATGAAAAAAAAATTATTTTCATTTATTTTTAAAATAAATTTTCACTTTCTCCTCCCTCTTACCATCAATGCCTGCCATCTGCTATCATCCTCGGCCACCCCCAAATGGTATTTCAATAATTATTTTTTTCAGTTTCCGTATGTTAAAGTTATTAATTATCATCTCATTAAAATTTTAAGATGCTAGAAAAAAAGAATAGTTATATTATTAAGCCTTCGTTTGACATATCATGCTTTTTGATTTTTTGACTATTTTAATTATAAAAAGACAAAATAAACTTTTTAATCCAATAAGACAAAACATCACATCCAATTCATAATCATTTTATTTTTTTCTCTCATAAAAATCAAAAAACTTATTCCAAATAAAATTTTTTAACCTTAAACTAAAAAAATCTAAAGATTAATTCACATCTCAAACAAACCATTAATAATTTCAATTGGCGTCACGACCTGGTGCTCTCTTGTAAATAGCCAAAAGCTCTTGACCTAGGGGGGTTCTGTCCAGTGTGTTCACCGTGATTTACGCCCTATTTGAAGCAGCCCCTCTTTGAAGATCCAGTAATGCTAGGTATCATGAAAAGTCTTTCATGAAAATGATCATGAAAGATTTGTGACCTTTAGATTACACTTAAAATAAAATACCACACACTAATCAAGGTAATCTAAGGGTCATAGATTTTTCATGATCATTTTCATGAAAAAATTTTCATGATCCCTAACATTTCTCTTGAAGATCTGGTCTCACATGGACTGTAGTGTTGAACTGATTCTAATCCCTCAGCTGATTGGAACAAACATTGGCATTTGGAAAATGCTAGAGGTCCTAAATTTTCTACCAAATAAATGACCAAATGTCTCATATGGGTGTGGGGCCCACAAAATTACGGACCCCACACCCATGTGAGACATTTGGTCATTTATTTAGTAGAAAATTTGATATCCCTAGCATTACCCTTGGCATTTTCCTCTTTATCCATTCCTTTTTCATAATCATAGAGGAAGGTTTTGTGAAAGTCTTTTTTTTTTTTGGTCTTGTAAATGCAAATTTTTTTCTATTCAGTTTCCTCTATAAGGGAAGTATTTTAATTAGCAAATAGTATTATATTTTAAATTGTTAACACACCATCTTATTTGAAAACTTTAAGCTATTTGAAATAAAATTATTGTATTATTTATATTCTCAATGCCACCGAATGTTTTTGCAATCTAATTTATATTGGATCTTGTTTTTTATCTTTATTTGTATTTAACTTTTTAAGATTAATTATTCTTTACTCTCTTGTAGTTTAGTCTAAAAATATTTAATTTCCTTGTGATTTAAAACAATGGTGCTCTATACACCAATTAGTATATATACTAGTGTGTTAATTAGTGTTATGATATTATTATTGACCACGTTTATTATACAAGTTATAAATATCTAAAACTATACAAATGATGTCACATCATCTGTTAGTATATTAATGTGTACATTAATTAATACATATAATATTATTCGATTTAAAATTGAAAACATAATCTGTGTGGTTTGAACTTTCGTATAATGGTTTACTGACTTCCGTGTAATTTCCTACTCTGCTTGTTAATGATTTTTATAAAAACTCTATATTATTCTTATTTTTTATTCGTGTGGTTTGAACTTTCGTATAATGACTTACTGACTTCCGTGTAATGACCTACTCTGTTTGTTAATGATTGTTATAAAAACTCTATATATTCTTATTTTTTATTCGTGTGATTTGAACTTTCGTATAATGACTTTCTGACTTCCGTGTAATGGCCTACTCTGTTTGTTAATGATTTTTATAAAAACTCTATATTATTCTTATTTTTTTTATTAAATTTTCATGTCAATGTCACTCCTTTTCACTTTCACTCTCTAAAAAAATTAAGGATAAAGTATACTGACACCCCTGAAATTTATATTTATTACAATTTCTCCTTCACATTTGAAAAATTACAATGCATATTAAATATTATATTAAAATAAAAAATAATAGAAAAATAGAAAAAAAAAATTAGGACTCCGCCAGCCCATTGTCTGCAATATGTACACCACATATTCATGTATGAAGAGTATATATATATTAAATTAATCAATAACACTGCCAATTATACTATTTTTTTAATCAAATTAATTAATATATATATATATATATTAGCGTATTTTAGGCACGGTGTAAATAATATTAAGATTAAAATACAGTTATAAAAATATATTTAACAGACTGTACTCTACAATTCCAAACAAATCAAATATAAAAAAAATTAAATATCAAATAATGCACACCAGCCAGTACTCTACAATTTAAAAGAAATTAAAACTAAAATGCATACCAGTTAGTGTTACTCCTGCCAATCAAATTATAACTATATAAGAAAAACAAACATTATATTGTCAAGACCCACGCCTGACAATACAAAAAAGAAAAACAAATACATATCAGTTTAAGGTTTAGAAACACCAATCCAAATAAATTGAAAGCTACGTAAATAAAAAATGAAAAAGAAACATAACAAAGAGAAGATTGTGAAGATCATCAAACCTGCAAGAGTTTTGAAATGAAAAGGACAAAAAAAGAAAAAGAACAAAGAGAAGATTGTGAAAATCATCAAATCTGCAAGAGCTTCGAAGCAGAATTCAAACAACCCAATTCTTCTTACCAGGTTGCCTGAACATTATATTTAGGTATATAAACATATATTTTAGCAACAGATAAATCATATTATTAGTAATTTAAAAATTAAAAAAGTCAATTCTATTATTAGGTACCTAAATAAGCCAGAAACATTATAAAATTTATATTACAGTGGTACCTAAATAAGCCAGAAACATTATATTTAGATACTTAAACATATAATGTTAGATACCTAAATATATATTATTTATCATAATATATATTTATTATAAATCGTCAACCTGTGAAGCCAGAATTGAGCTTCACCAATCATCAAACCTGAAGATCATCATACGCTAGATGAATCTTCAACATATTTGGTGATATGTTGCAACCTGTTACATTGAAATTGAGATCTCCATTTCTTGCCACAAATGGAGAGGAGCCAAACCCGAGCAGCTAAATAAGCTTATCTGTCACTAGGTTTAAGTTAAGAATTGCAAAACTCACAATACTTTTCTCATATATGATAATATGAGCAGAAATGGGCTTCTCTAAAAAAAAAAACTATGCAAGCTTACACATGTATTTCAGCACCTAAGTCAATAACTCAACTTGACTAAAGAGATTAGCAATCAAATGGAACAAACAGATTTAACCATTATAGACCTCAATTCCACCAACAAACAACACACCCAAATGTATATAATTCCTCTTACCAAGCTTGAATTCACCTCCAAACTTAGACCCAGCTCACCAAATTACCTCTAATGACAGCAACCCACCAACAAAACTACTTCTATTAAGTCTTAAAAGTCAAAGCCCAATAAAAATTCTATTTTTTCTGGCAATAACAAACACGAATGAGTACTCTATTACTCTGGATATATGATCAGAGGTTAATGAAAGAAAAACAATAAGGTTTTTTAGTTCTTAATAGTAATCCTATAAAAGAATAAAAATATTATAATAACAAGTATAGTGAGCTAAAATTTTGTGTAAGTAGAATTTTCCTTTCATTTTATTAGGCAGTTCAAAAAATGTTTTAACTTTGTGTGTTCATAGAATTACACTGCCTTCGTGCTTGTTGTTGACTTGAATTGACAAGGAGTCAGTTACAGTAAATTGGCAAGGAGTTGGTTACATTGTACTATAAATCTTCTTCCATCTATGACATTATTTATATTTGTGGTATATGACTGTAGTTAGGAGGCTTTAAATGCATCATAAAATTTTAAGTGCATTTAGTGCCTGCCCTATAATAATTGTATGCATACCTAGGATAAATGACAAATATACCAAGTAATTCATGGTTTCATATATTGATTTTTGGGAAATTTAAAAAAGAAAAAAAACTTCAAAATGTTGACCTCGGTAACAAATCAATCCTAATTTGAAATTATTTTAATTCTAACCATTCATTTCTATGAACCATTTAAACAGTCTAACAATTTTTTTCCCTTTATTTTGGTGTTGACAGTCATTTGCTACCCTTACCATGATCCATCACTACCCCCATCTTCTCCACATCTACCACTACTCCTCATTTTCCTCACCTCACTACTACTCATCTCATTCCTTTCTCAATTCATAAAAATTCCAGTAAAAAAATATGAAGTGCTTTCTAAACGAACCTTTAAACATGAAGCAAAAATGGTTGGTTTATTTTGTATCTGCACCAACACAATTGAAGCAAATAAAATTAAGATATAGGTAAGTAAGTCCCAGTTTTTTCTCACAGTATAGAAACATTCAACTTCTTTTAAGAAAATTCAGCAAAAATTCAGAGCATTCATTTCTAACTTGAAATTATTTTAATTCTAACCATTCATTTCTATGGGCCATTTAAACAGTCTAACAATTTTTTTCCCTTTATTTTGGTATTGACAGTCATTTGCTACCCTTACCATGATCCATCTGTGACAACCCTCACCATTGTTTACTGATAATACTACTGATTACTGCTAAACTGTGACTGAACATGATTAAGTAACTGATTTGACTGACATTCTGACTGATTGATTGAGTGTATTAGTTTGAATGCATGTCTATCTGTTTGACTGTTAATGATCTATTCATGTTTTATGCTTTAAACTGCAAATTGAAGGCCTTATCGGCGGCCGAATCCGGAACTGATTAGTGTTTTGTGTTAATTACAATTAATGTGATTTTATGGTAAATTTAATTGAAATTTGATTTGGTAAGATTATGTTAGATTAAGTAAAGCTAAATCTCATTAGTTTAAGTTTTTACCAAAATGCCACTTAGTGGACTATTCCATGAGCCATTTATTTGATTTATATATGTTGGCATTATCACAACTCTTCAGCCATTTTCCTCAAGTCCAAAATCGAGTGAGTGAGAGAGGGAGAGTAGGAGAATTGATTTCAACAAGTTTTGGCTAGGAAAATTTGAAGAATTGAAGAGGTTTTACAAATTAGGCTCCTACACCTTAGCAATTGAGGACCTAAGGTAGGAGAATCATCTTCTTGAACTTGTATTTAAGTTGTATCTTGCATGTTTTATGGAGTTTGGTGATTAGAGTCTAGAATTGGTTCAAAATGTTGAATTAAAGCTTAAATCATGCATGCATGTACATGTTCTAGCATTTTGAGGTTGTTTTCATGGAAATTGCTACATGCATGTCTTTATTCTAGCTATGGTCCATGAATTCATCATGTTTTTGAGTGAATTGACTCATTTGATTAGGTATTGGAAGCTTTGATTTCAATTGACCACTTGCATGTCATATGTTCATCATGTTCTTGAAGTTTTGTTTGGAAATGGGTTCAATTGACTCACCCTTGGGCTTTGATTTTACAAATTGATCTTCAAAACATGTTATATTATGGGTTTAAAGTGTTTTTCCAGAAAATGGGCCCAAGAGGTTGAGTTTTGATGTGTTAAATGTTTGGTTTGAGTTTGGGAGGCAAATCTAGAAATTCCAGATTTTGGCTTCCACGCTCGAGCAAAGGATTCCACGCTTGAGCGACCATCTTTTGTTCAGAGCTCCGCTCGAGCGAAGGAATGGTGGCTCGAGCGTAAATTGCAAGCTCTCAGGTTTTTGGTACACGCAGATGCACGCTCGAGCGAAGGAACCTACGCTCGAGCGAGGACTGTGTCTTACGCTCGAGCGAGCGTCGAGCGGGCGTCGAGCGGAAATTTTCAACATCCAGCGCTTTTTGCATTTTTACAGACCGCTCGAGCGAGGAAGTCCACGCTCGAGCGACCCCACTGTTTTGACAAGCTCACTCGACGAAAAAAGCCACGCTCGAGCGAGACCCTATTTTCTAAAAATTCTGAAAAGTGTTTTAAAGTGCATCTTTGCATCCTCTTTCTATCCTAGGCATTCCTAGGCCATGTTTTAGGCATCTTAAGGAGGATATTGATGTAGAACCATACCGAGTCAAGTTAGGGACTAAGTCATTGATTCCCAAGTGTGTAACTTAGTGTGTGTTCATTCTGTAACTGTGTAGGGTTGGCATCCGAGGACGCTCTAGCCTATTTGTAGCCAGTGCTCTGTGAGTAACAATGTTGTAAAGATATATTCAATCATGAATATTTTATGAATGATCAACTGTACTGCTTTCTGAAATGATATTTCTTACTGAATGAATGCTTGTCCTATTTGCGAACTGTATTCGTGGCATCCATAGCAATTTACTGTTAATGTACTGTACTGCTACTGTCACAGAGATCTCTGTCGGTTCCCATGTTGGAACCACTACTGTTTACTGATATGATGGCCATCAACTGACTGTTCGGTTTGTTAAGACCTACTGTACTATTTTTCTATGGGATGTACCACATATGACTGCTATGACTGAATGACTGATATACTGTTATAACTGACTGTTTTAAATACTGAAAGGACATTCATTCTTAACCTCCTTATGCATATGTTATTCACTGGGCTTTAGCTCACTGTTTATATATATATATATATATATATAGGTGTCCAGGCACCGGATCGAAGCTAGGAGCGTTGGGTTTAACTCCCTTTTTGTCAAGCCAACCACTGTGCCTCACTGAGAGGTTCCAAGTCCTTCAAGCTAGGGCTTTTTGGGGTGTTTTAGATTCATCATTTCTGTCTCTGTTTTTGTATAGACTGACTGTACCTGTACTGTACTGTTCTACTAGGGATTAGGTCCCTGTCCTGAATGATTGTACATGTATGTATATACTGTTTTGGTTCTGAATGTGAATATGTATGAAAAGTCTTTTTTTTCACATATAGACTGTCACAACTCATTGGACATCATTTATTACTGTTTTGGGTTCCGCCAGCCCCTGTACTCTGTATTACTGTTATTACTGTTAAGCAGGCCTTCGGTAATCACGGATTACTGGCCGGTTATGGTGCTAAACCCATAGGGGCGGGTTTGGGTCGTGACACCATCACTACCCCTATCTCTTCTTCCCATCTACCACTACTTCTCATTTCCCTCACCTCACTACTACTCATCTCATTCCTTTCTCAATTCATAAAAACTCCAGTAAAAAAATATGAAGTGCTTTCTGAACGAACCTTTAAACATGAAGCAGAGATGGTTGGTTTATTTTGTATCTGCACCAACACAAAATAAAATACATCACCTCTATCTTATTTGTAGATTGTGTTTTTTTATTTTATTTTTAATTACATGATTGTGAATGTATATAATTGGATTGGAGTATATAATAGATATTGGGTGAATCATAATTATGAATGAGCCATAGCCAAAATTAACATTTGAGCCAATTTTGATAGTTGTATTGTTTAGAAGGTAAAAAATACACATTGAAATAAGATTGTGTTAACACATTTCAATTCAATAAACTGGCCTAACTTTGTTAACATTATGCTCTACTTCTTTTTAACACTC
Organism: Camellia sinensis; assembly: GCF_055761805.1. Classification (NCBI taxonomy): domain Eukaryota; kingdom Viridiplantae; phylum Streptophyta; class Magnoliopsida; order Ericales; family Theaceae; genus Camellia; species Camellia sinensis. The sequence goes on from NC_138974.1 coordinate 86,829,364, forward strand.
TTATGTATGGAACTGAAACCAATTTTTAAGAGAACTTATGAAACTATCTTGTTTGCTTTCAATAAATGTAATCTGCTTGTGAAGCTTCATGCTTTATGCTGAAAACCTTTAGGAAGGCATTGTCAGATAATTAGTCTAATAGTTTTTACACTGTCCTTTTTATCAACTCATATCTTATCTGATTCTTTTCCTGAACTATATTTAGACAGATGTTTTAATTATCTAATTTAAATACAATGGGCTATTTCTTTCTCACTATAATTCTAATTTTTAACAATCAAATAAAAACAAAAGATCACAAAACATTACTTTGTATGTTAAAAAAGGAAACTCAATTCACACATTTATCAAAATAACCCAAATCATTTATCAAAACACTAATCATATTTGAAACACTTCAATCTCATTGATACTTTATTTGGTTCACTGGAATGAGATAAATGATGATTCCCATTGCAATGAATTTTTCATTATTCTTTTAATCAACCAAATATGAGAAGTGTAAGGAATCTTTGCACTTTATTATAAAAGATTAACACATAGTTTAAAAAAAAAAATGTAATGATAGGAAAAATCCAAAAATTAGCAAATTTGACTATCCAAGCCTATAAACAACAATTCCTATTTAGCAAAGTTGAGAGCTCTATCCGCTAAACAACAATTTCCAACAACACATAAAACATATGTTAAAAAACTTAAATCCCATCCCAAAAATGTCTGATTTCCTGAGATGAGAAAACAACAAAGAAAAACAACTCATTTCCGTTATTCATTCATAATCAACAATGATTCAAGATACAATTATAGCCTGCTCAATCCATTTCAAAAGCATAATAACAAATTAAGCATCACTGTAAAAATGTAATAAATATATTTAAAAAAAAAAAGGTCGAATGTAACAATCAATCTTCAAAACAAACTAAAATAGATATGTAACGACATAAAATGAAATGAAATGAAATGATGGGTGTTGAAGGTGGGGGTGGGGAGAGGGCTTTGAGCGACGGAGTTACATATCAGAGCCGTTGGGGTGGGAAGTGGTTTTTTGGCTAAATGTCATATAAGACTCTGTATTTTCCTACCTCTTCATTTGGTTTTCCCCTTTGGCTTGACACACTTTTAACTTTGAGCACGAAACTGATCAATTTTGCAATATACATTCATCGGACTGGACCAAACAGTTGAGTATAGTTCTCTAGTTGTGTGTAAACTTGGTGTTTTATCCAGTTCTTGAAAAACCATTTTGACTTAAGGTTATATTAGTTGCTAAAATCAGAAGGCTTAAATTTTGCTATTTTTTAAATACATACTTGGGTTTTATATAGCCAAATAGAGAACCAACTACAATTAAAAAATAATATAAGCAAAAAGCCAAAACTATATAAGAAGCCAAAAAGCAAGACAATCCATTTCAATTATCACAATCTAATTTACCGGATTAATAAATGATAGTAATTACTTGAAAGTAGAAAAATGAAAGAAAAAAATAGGAAAAACACAACCCATCATTGGATTATTAATAGGAAAAACAACCCCAAAATATCTGATTTCCTGATTAATCCCTAAATGAATCAATTTTGTTAGGTTTTTATTCTTGGCAACCCCGTTTGACAAAACTCCTTTCAGTTGTATTTATTTTCGCACTTTTATTTCAGTGAGGCTATGAGTTTTTAGATGCGAATCCAACCCGAATTATACCTTTCAGAGAAGTTTGTGATGCTAATGCTTTCAAGATTGCCACTTCGTTGATTATGACGGGGATCGAGCTGTCCGGTCAGCTCGCAAGGGCCCACGGGGCAGCGCTCCTTGGTGGGTTCGGGGCAGCGCCCAGGTGGGGTCGAGGGGCAGCGCCCCCGAAGCAAAATGCAAAAATGCATTCCTAGTTGCCTGTCGAGAATCCCTGGTTCCAGCAGTTTTGGTCGCCTGTAAAAGTACTGAGCTGTGTGATTTTGCGCTCGAGCGGGTTCTCTAACGCTCGAGCGGACCTCTGTTATATCACACGCATATTTTGCTGAGGACGCTCGAGCGGGCTGTTGGGCGCTCAAGCGAACCGCGCGAACACAGTTTTTCGAATTTCAATAAGGAGTGGGTTTTCTTCCAAATCTAGGATTACTTTTGGTTTTCTATAAGTAGTTGGTTTTCTCCCAAAACTAGACTACTCCTGAAGTCCTCCAGATCTTATTTTTGGATTCTAAGGTTTATATCTGGGGAAATTTTGCTAGTTTTCTTTGATGTTTTATTGAGTATTCAACTCATGATTTAAAGAGAGTACATCAAAGGTTTTGTTTGTTCTACAAAAGAGAGAGTTGTTCTTCGGTGGATTCTGAAGAATTCGAGCTTGGAGCTTTGGTGGATTCCGGGGTGGCTCATCGTAAAGACAATTCCGAGGTGAAGACGGGTTGGAAGAGACACATAGAGGTTGGTTCAATTCGGGCGTGGATTCGCTAGGTAATTGAGAATATACCTGTGTAATTCCTTTATATCTTCTTAGTGGATTGTTTTGTGGCTGTTGCCCATGGTTTTTTTATCACAATTGGAGATGTCCAATTGTGGTTTTTCCACGTAAAATCGTTGTGTCGTTTTGTCTTGATTGTTTGATTGGGATTGTTATATATTGCTTAAATTGATACATAATCACAAACCAACATCTAGGGGATTTCTAGATTTTTCAAATTTCAATTATAACTTGCTTAATACAATTATAAACTGCTTAATACATTCATAATCAAAAGCATGAACAACAAAATGATTCAAAAATTATAACCTGCTTAATATAGATTTATGGATAAATAATTCAAAAGCATGAACAAAAACAATGTAACAATCAACAACAATAACAATATAACATGCTTAACACAATCCACAATAGGTGGGTATGGAATTAAATTGGAATTATATTTAAATGAAAAAGAATAAAAAAGTAAAATTATATTTCATTCATATAATTTTAGGGTGTATCATGTATAAACACTAAAAATTCTTGGTTCAAAAGATTGGTATTATCGAAATTGGTTTTCTTCTATAAATTGAAATTAAACAAAACTAAGATGAGCAATATAGAGTAGGGATGAGGTTGCCAATTAAAATTTTATTCAAGTCTAAGCATATGGAAAAAAAAAAAAAAACAAAAAAAAAACAAAAAAGGAATCTCAGTTAGGAGTTTAATTTTTTAATTTAGAGATTGTTGATCAGTCAAGAACTCAGATACATGACTGATGTCAGAAGTTTAATTTTTTAATTTAGAAATTTTTTAATTTAATTTTTTAAGGCAAGAAAGTGATGTCCTCAACTTTGATTATGTTCACCAATTAAACTTACAACTCAGTTATTGTTCAATCACTCTTCTTGGACAATGATGGATAAACAAAAATGATGACAGGTTTTCTAACAAAGATATACATAACAAAGAAAAATGCAGGAATGATGATTACATAGGTTATATAATCTATACTCTAACTAATCATCCCTTCAAGAAGATGGCAAACATAAAATATTATGATTGTCTATTTGATTTAGTTTTCATTGCTCTTCTGGCCAAAGCAGAGGAGAACGAACCTACTTTGACTTGTTCACCAACTAATAAATTGTGGTTTAAATCATGAAAAGAGACATGGAACTATATAAATCATGAAACCATATAAGTTCACCAAGAGTTTTCTTTACTTCTTTTACACGTCGAGACATGATTTTTAGGGGAAAAGAGACCCCCCCCCCAAAAAAAAAAAAAAAAAAGAAAAAAGAAAGAGAGAGAGAGAGATAGATAGAGAGGGAAAAAGATGAGGCAATTCAAACCATATAAAACGTCTTAACCATGAACAATAACAAATAAAGCCAATCTCCAAAGATATCTTAATAGCACTTCCAAACACAATCAGACTCCAATCAAAATTGAGTGAATTCCTGTAACAAAGCTAATTAATCCAAGAACTTGACACATTTCAATGAAGCATCTTCTAAAACATATCTTCTAAAGCACATCTTATTATTACTATTTTTTTTTTGTAATTATTCATGAAACAAACAATAGAAACCAATATGGTGGATACAAACCAAAATGTATATAAAAAAGAATGTAGTGAAATCAAGCCACAACCAAACTGCAAAATTAAGACAAAAACACAAATCCAAATCCTCCAAACAACACATTTCACCAAATCAAGCTTGCTACCAAAATTGTGCAACTAAATAAGAAAATACGGGATAGGATTGTGCAACAATACATACCAAAACAAATAAAAGACAGGATACCCTTTATTGGTTTTGTTTCATATGGTAAAATAGGCCCTTTTGTTTTCACCAAATCAAATATTTCCTGCGTTTCTTACCTAACAGGATAGAAATTTTTTCAAACCCTTAGAAACATAAACACAAACACAAACACAAACACAGCCCTTTAGATGAGAGAAAACAATTTTCTTGATTAATCCATTTCATGAGATGAGAGAAAACAACTCAGAAAATTTCCATAAATGATTAAAAAACATGAAGAGAGTGAGAGTGAGAGTAAGAGTGAGAGTGGGGGGACTGAGACCTTGAGGGGAAGAATACGACGACGACCACCGAATCAACGAAGAGCCAATGAAGCAACAAAGAACCACCGAAGCAATGATGATGAATGGGTTTCAATACAACCACTGTGGCAAAGAAAGAGAGAGAAACAGTGTTGATGAAATGGGTTTTAGGCGGTGAAGGGGGAGTGAAATGGGTTTGAAATGTTTTCAACTTTCAAACTATATCCAGCGGTGAAATGAACAATCTCAACCTTTAAATTCATAGGATAGATGTTCCATTGGGATTCAAACCCATTTCAATTAAACTAATGTAAAACAATGAAACTCTCAACAACCAATTCCAAAGACTTTTGCTTGAACGGTATGATACTGTGAAGGGCCTATTTGTGAATTCTATAATTCTGTTAAGGGCCTATTCGTTGAAATAAAAAAATGAAATGTGGTTAGCTTTAAATGAGACAAAATGTAAAAAAAAAAAAAAAAAAAAACCCAAATTTGATTTTAAACCATACTTATAAATTTGATTTTAATATACCCAAATTTTAATAAATCAGACTAAAAAATTTGATTCTTGCTCCCCCTACGCCACCCAAATAATGATAATTGTAAGAAAAAAATTAAAAAACCAAGCTTATAAATTTCCTACACAACCAACCAAAATAATGACCAATCACAAACTGTAAACATCAGACACAATGTTTCAATCCCAAATTGGACAATGTTTCAATGTTTCACCGAATCAATGTTTAAATGTTTCAATCACAAAAATTAATGTTGAAATTAATTAATTAATTATAAAATTAGATTAGAGTTTAGTAAAGACTAAAGATTAGAGATTAGAGATTATAAAATTAGATTAGAGTTTAGTAAAGACTAAAGATTAAAGATTAATTAATTATAAAACCAGGCTTAATTAATGTTTCAATCAAAAGATTAGAGTAGAGATCATTATCAGTAAAGACTAAAGATTAGAGTAAAGATTATTCAAAAATTAAAGATTAGAGTAAAGATTATCCAAAGATTACCCAAAGATAGAAATATAAATACCAAAGAAAAAGCCCAGGTTTGCTCACCTGAACTGTATGTATATCGGATTATTTCTTTGTTGAACACCATTGTTTCCTTTTGCAGTCCCTTTGTCCCTCTTTTGCAACGGCTCCGTCATTGTTGACGAAGATTGGGAGAGAGAGGGAGGAAGAGAGAAGATGAAGAGAGTAAGGGTTGGACGAAATGGGCTCCGATGGAGGTAGAGAGAGAGGGGGGGTGCCGTCGTCAATATTCATGGGTGTTTGGGGCTGCCACTGTTGATGAAGATTGGGATGGCGGAGAGATGGAGGGAGGAAGAGAGAAGATGATGAGAGGGAATGGGCTCCAGCAGGGAAGGTTGGGCTTTGATGGAGAGGGAGAGGGAGAGGGAGAGGGAGAGAGAGAGAGAGAGAGAGGGGCTGTGTGTTTTCAAAATTTGAAATAAAAAAAGAGATAAATGGGAGAGACAAATGGGAGTGAGAGAGAGAGAGGGTCTGTTGAAAATGAGGGAGACAAATGGGGTGAGATATTTTGAACCCTTAGATTAAATCAATCTAATGGTTCAAATTTTGACATAGGTATAAGAGTCACATCTGGATTCGAAAAGCCTCTTGCCTTATTATATAAATATATTTTTTTTAAGCTGGGAGTGTGCAGAAAGCTTTTTTCTAGGAATGTCTTTTCTGGTGAAATGTAAAAGGTCAAAAGGTGTGGGAACCTACTGACAGTCTGAAACTTGATATATATATAAGCTTTTAATAAAATTTCTTGCAACAGTTTTTTTCTGCTTTTAGGAATATGATGATCTGTTTTCAACATACCCAAAAACCAAAAAGAAAAAAGGGTCTAACAGGTGAAGTTTTGGAAGTTTGCATAGGGGAAGAAAGCATGAATTTTATGGATTTTTTGTTTTTATTTTTATTATTTAATATGGTGTGGGGTTGATTTGTGCAACATTGACTCAAATATCAGACCTTAACCAACAATTCAATCTCAGTGGACTTTTATGTGCCACTTTAGTCTGTTAATGACAAGGCAGTTAGTTCTTTATCATAGTAAAGTAGAGTTAGTTATTAGGTGTTGATTAGTTGTAGTTGTTGTTGTTGTTGTTTTTTTTTTTTTTCTGTTAAAAAAAAAAAAAGTTGTGTGTTTACTTTTCAATTTTCATTTTCTAATTTTAGTTTTTGATGTTTTTGAAACAAAAATAAAGAGAAAATCAAGATTTACATTTACATTTTTGTACAAAAACTGATCTCAATTTTTGAGATTTGCTTTTAGATTCACTTCGTCAAACAAGTTATTCGTATTATTTAAAATTAATAAACAGAAACAAAACCACAACCAAACAAGCAAAGATTTTCCGAACAAACACATGGAGAAGAATTTTTTTGTAATGGAAATCAAACCAAATACCAAGGAACTGGAACTCCTTGATGGATTTTGTATTTGCAAATTCATATGTATTTGTATTAGAAAATATTCCTAGTCAACAGACCACTATACTTCTATAATTAGGTCTCTATACGGGTCGGAAGATCTAAGAACACACACACATGGATAACATATGAGAATATTAGTATACTGGTATAAGACAGTCATGTCATAAAATATTAGCCAAAAACAAGCTAAGCTTCTGTATAATCCTTGAAGCATATTGATATTAACTACCCCTGTTTGGCTTCCATTTTTTTGGGATTTTTCTTCTGTTTTTAATTTTAGTAAATTTTATATGCAAACATATATATAGGTTGATAATATAACAAATATGGATCCGAATTCATTAAAGAACTTAAATAGCATCTACATTTCAAGCTCCCATTTGATCATCCCAAATAGATAGATAAAAGATGTATATTCTGCATATATATCTGTGTATACTACAATTTCTGGAGGGATTGTAAGACTGATTCACATATTGCACTTTGTACAAACTTTATTTCCTTCCATCTTCAATCTACTTAGTGACAAGTAATAAAGGGTGTAATAGAGATTTGATTTTTTATTTAATATCTTTTCCCCTCCCCTTATCAGACTACATTTTCATGTCCTAATTTCAATCTGACATCATAATAAATATATGGATACCAAATTGGTAATAGTAAATATTCACACTCACTTTTTTGTCTAATAGATATTCATTTTCCTACCTCAACAAAAAGAAAAGATGTTCTCAAAAAAATAAAAAAATAAAAAGCAAATTTATCTTATTTCACTTTTTTTTTTTTTCCATCTTTTCTTCTGTTTCAACAAATTCAAAATCCAAACATAGCATTATGTCTCCAACAATGGAGGAAAACATTAAATAAATAACTGGATTTATAATATGCCAAAAGGTACCAATGGATTCTCTGAGCTAAGGTTCACCATTACATGTTGAGGATTTAATAAGTAAGAGCATCTCCAACGGTAGTAGGCATTTTACCTATCCAAATATTACTATAAAGTATATATTTTATTTTGCCTATCAACTGTTTTATGTTTTTACTCCAATCATGCTCTTTATTTTAGCTATTTATCCAAATACTATTAATTTTATAGAATGCCACGTCAACAAAAAAGATGGAGGGAAATGATCCTAATGATTGAATACATTTTGCCTAGCGTTGAAGGCTAGCTACATGTAGCTAGTGAATATGAGTTGAGCCAAAATGCCTAATCATATGCCTAGTGCATTGGAATTGAAAAAAGTGAATCACACTAGGTATTTTAACTAACAAGTATTATATGCCTAGTGCATTGGAGATGCTCTAACAGTGTAGAATAAACAGAATAGTTGTTTATTTCTTTTATCGTGGTTTTTACATGACAAATTTCATTAAAACTTTTAGGTCTCATCTTTATAGGACTCAATACATGGAAGAGCAATAAAACTAATGCTGTGTTTGGTTGGAGAATTTGAGAAGGGATTTGAAAATGAAAATAGAAAAGGTAGGTGAAATATAAATAAAATATGACTAAATTTCATCTAGTTTTACACACATTTTCTCTTTTCTTTTTTAAATCTCTCTCCAAATTCTCCAACCAAACACAACATAAAGAAAGTGCTTACTATCAAAATCTCTTGCAAAAGCCAAGTCTTTGCCTAGCAGAAACCATAGAAAGATCAAAGCATGCATGAAAGCCCACATGGTAAACCCCAAGGGACCTGCATCACAAACAGTTGATTATCACTACCATCCAACAAAGCCTATATATGGTACATGAAACCTGCTATATATGATTCCCTGGAATACTATCCTATCCACTTCCCATGTGGCATGGTGACTCCTAGGTTTTTTATTTATGATGGATCCTACATATACATATGGAATTTGTTGAGTAGATACACAAGATAAAGCCATGTACTACATATGGTAACAATATCTTCCGTAGTCAGTCAATCTCAGCAAAAGTGGAAACCCTGCTACAAGTAATCAAATCAAATCAACCACGGTATACTTTGATCAAAGCAAAGTTGACATAATTGTTACATATGCTTATTAACTAATGCAACCAGACAAGCCGTTTACAATGGGTACAAATAAGCACCAATTGTCTTGGCTCCATATATATTAACGAACTGGTATTTAGGGTAACACTTCTATTATCAGAATTTTACGATTCGCGATTCGATTCACAATTTTTGCAAAATTGATACGAATCTATGAGTAAAATTATTTTGGAAGTGAATCTCTAGTGAATTACACGATTCACTTTTTATGATTCATGCAATTTTGAAATTATTGTGTTCGACACATTTTCGACTCTATTTTTCTCCATCTTTTTATTGAAAATGACATAACACAACTTCTAATAGCGTTTAATACCAAAATAACCAACATATATACATGATTTGTTGTTATTTTAGTGATCATGGAATTTTTAATAGGATCCAATCAGATTTAGTCAGACCCAACATATTTTTAACATTTCTTCTCATTTTTTGTCACTTTAAAAAATCGTAATATATTTTCTAAAGATGTTTAAGATTAAAGTTACACTATGAATTATCTATTACTATTTTATTAAATTGAATATTACATGTGTGAGGTCAGTTATACCTTTTAAAATATTTTAAGCTTTAAAATAAAATATTCTAAATAATTCTTTCTTATTATTTGCTAACTATTACTTAGAAAAGTATGCATACTTATTGTCCAAATATCAATATCGTTCTTAATTATGGTTACTTTAGAATCGATAGTTTGTCTATTTGGTTATTATCTTTATTAAGAACGTTGATAAGAAATATCTAAACAAGAAGAAAAAAAAAGTAAGATGGTAATCTTACATAGGAACTTTTGTTAACTAAACAACGTGATCATCATTCAAAGTAACATTTTTATTAATTTAAGTTTAAATATTTTATATTCATAAGATATATTTAACATTTAAACGTGTAGATATATGCTTTTAAGTAATTTAGAAAGAGTGACCGAATCTTTACGATTCACGATTTGCAATTCCATACGAGACTATATGAATCCCGATTTGATAACTATGTACAACTCTTTGACCGATCAACCAATTCAACTACAAATATACCAATTATTTAACATGATAATGGAAAACGGCTGGCATGGCCTGTCACAAGGGAAGAAATGTTAATACAAACTGAAAAAGAATGAATAAGAACGGTGAAAACAGATTAAATGAACCATCACACAGCAAAATCCTAGAACAACCAAGACCACAACAAAAGAAGGGAAGAAAAAGAGGAAAATTTCCATCCTACATTTTTGTTATTGAGTGAGAATTTTTTTTTTTTTTTTCAAATGCGAAAACCAAATTAGTCCAAGAATAGAAATTCAAAAGATCAGCTCTTGCTAGTTAAATTAAATCAAGTTCGCCCAGTAGTACAGTTATGGGCCATTACATGCCATCAACCATTTCTTATCACTAGTGCTGTGTTGATTGATTTGCCAATATTCTTCTCAAATATTTACCAATTGCTAATCAAAGAAAAAAAAAAACCTGGCATGCTTACCTGAAATGCATTCAGTACTATATCAGGCAGCGCCAGAAGTCGTACTTCCAATTGTTTTAAGATCGAAAATCTCAATCCAATAGCCATCAGGATCCTTAATGAATGCTATCCCCTTCATTTTCCCTGCAAGCAGCATGGCATGTTTCTTGACATCAATGATAATTACACAACTATTCATCCTTAAAGTTTTGGTAATACATCCAGCTTTTACAATCCTACCAATAAAGCAATGCAGCATTAGTAATTTTCAACTAAGGGTGCAACTTTGGCAAGTTCAACCCAAGAAACCTGATCCCAACCTGAAACAAATCATGCTTGGGCAATGTATTTAAGAATTCGAGCCAAGCTTGGGCTAAATTTCTCCAGCCCAAAATAAGTTCAGGCCAGGCCTGGGAAGAAGCCACAGACAACCAGAGCACGATTTATGAAAATTATATATGATAAATACTAATACCTATACAGCTCTGAATGTTAGATTACCGTTGGATTAAATCTTAAGCTGAGATTATTAAAAATCCAGATAGATAACCATTGGATTAAATCTTAAACTGAGAATATTGAGAAATTCTCATCTGGCTTCCCCTCACGCTCCCTCCCTTTCTCAGAGTCTAACTCTCTGCCTCTCTACCTGGCACCACTGTCAATGTGCCGCACTGCGATTTCCTACCTTTCCTTCTCAGGTATCTCTCTAGTCGTAGCCCCTCCCCTGCCTCTCTCCATCTTCAACCCCTTTTCTCCATATCAAACATGCACTCCCCCATTTTCCCAATTTCACCCCCCCTCACAAAAGAAAAAAAAAAAAAATAAATAAATAATTGGAAAGGACCAAGTGATTTTGGTGATTGTTCACCAAAAATATGAACTGGTATATGCGGGATATGCACAGGTCACTAACACACAATCACCTTCGTTCACATCAGCACCAAGACTTGCTGGTATTTGCACCTCTTGCAAAATCTTAGCTCATGGCTTCTGATAAGGGACCTCAAAGAAGCAATATCCTCCAACCAGAGGGAATCATCTTTCACTAGGACTCAACTCTCAATATAAAGAAGGAAAGAGAGGTTCATTCAAAATGGCGAAGATTGTTTTCTCACATCATATAACTGATTGAGTCAGCTTGAGACATGGTTCTCCCATGCTCATGGATTTGCAGAAATGCAGAAAGGCAGACCAACCTTTTATCTACAAGCAGTCCCGACCTTTTATCTACCCTAGTCAGTACGATATTATCCCTCCTCATCAGCACTTGTAGTTTAAGCTTGAGACTATTTTTTATTGAGGAAGCATCCCATCAGCTTAATTGAATTCTAAAAATGAAAAGAGTAAATTACCATCATCAGGCTTCTTCACAAACTCCACCCCTAGATGTTCAAATCTCTCGCAAGCCTTGTATGTGTCATCAACAGTAACGCCTATGTGTCCTGCAAGCAAAATTAGGGAAGTCAATCTCATGAAATGTTGGTTAAAAACCCAGCATCCAAAAACCAAAAATCATCTTTACAAAGTAAACATCCACATGCCTAAAGAAAATGAGAACAGAGTCAAGCACAGTCAATGAGAATTAATTCCTGACAAGGACATAACCATCAATCAAGAATAGGCTCATGGCACTTCATGTCTAATCTAGTACAGCCCCTTTTAAGTTTTATGGAATTTAGAAAAGCCAATTGAAAAGCCCAGCTCACACTTCTCCTTATAACCCAGGTATTAAGGAGAGAGAAACTAAAGCCTTATAACTAGCACAGATGGGACAACTCCAGGCGATGTAGGACACATTCCAACACACCCTCCTGGACCACAACATACAGTAACCGGACAAACGACACACCAATCACAAGCCCAACCAAGCTCTGATACCAAATTGAAAAGCCCAGCTCACACTTCTCCTTAAAATCCAGGTATTAAAGAAAGGGAAACTGGAACCTTATAACTAGCACAGATGGGACAACTCCAGGCAATATAGAACACATTCCAACAAAGTCAGGTCACACTATAATCATTGTCCGATGCAGCAACAAGCGCTGATGAGCTGTGGACAATAACTCTTACAAAAACAAGATTCATTTCTTGGGTAGTCCACATTTTAGGAAGTTGACGAGTAAGTTGGCATGGTTTTATTTTGTCTAGTTTTAATGGTTGATGGTTCCAACTTTGATTAGATGAATTAATTCCATGGCGGATTAGTCTAGGCGTGGAACAACCTGCAGTACTGAACCTAGTCAAAATGATCCAATATGCACTATCAGATTGATGTGGCATTCAACAAATTAGATCAGCAGTGCCAATTGATGGACTTAAAAGTCAACAGAAATAGTACGTAGGAATCACATCATAAAAGATACATATGCGCCATTCAAGCCAACATCTAAGAGTTACATACCAAAGCCACGAGGTTCCGAGTTCCCATTATGGTAGCCTTTGAAATCAGGATCACTCTCAGTACCCCAATTACTGTGGCAAGCATTTGAGTGTCAAAATGTTACGGAGAAGGCGATGAATAAAGAATTGATTTCCACGAGAGAGAAAAAAAGTGTGATATCAAAATAAAATATACTGTGTGAGCTCAATTGTAGCCTTCTGACTGGATGTCCAAACCGTACGATCAACTGCATTGCTGGGAGCTGATGTTAGGTCCTGAGAGAGAGAGAGAGAGAGAGAGAGAGAGAGAGAGAGAGAGAGAGTGAGTGATGTCAAGTTAATTGTTTTTACGTGAATTCACTACATAGCACCAAAAGGAGGAGCCCATGTATGTGTACTAATTAAAAAGAAAAAAGTTATACCATCCTAGAAAGAGCTAATATCTCAAGTTATCAACAATATCCCTAATGCTGTGGATCAATGACACAGTTGTCTTCCACTCCATCTAACTGTTCATCCCTCCCATCAAATAGCCTTCAAATCTGATGACTTTTGCCACAAGTTTTAGTACCCTTCCAACTACCAAACATATCAACCTGTGTGTTTGGGAGAACCCATCTTACAAGAATATACATATATATATATATACATAGCCTCTCAAGTAACTGTACAAGGTTTAAAAAGATAATCAGCTGTCTCCCTCTTTGCAGAGGGCAGATCACCAATTAGAAAGTGCCGTCAAGAACATCTTTTCAACAAGAAAATTTAGAATCTCATGGTTTTAGAAGATAGAAATAGATAGAGAAACACAGACAAACAAATATATATATATATATATATATATATTTCATGCTTTTATCATAAATGCATGGCTTATTGGAGGATTTAGGCCCCGTTCGGGGTGGTGGCTTTTTGGCTAAAATAGCCCCAAAATACCCAATCATATCGCTCTCTCTATTTTTCTGCACGTCTTTCGTAAAAAGCTAGAAAGCCAACTAAATTTCTAACTTTTTATGAAAGACGTGCAGAAAAATAGAAAGAGCGATATGATTGGGTGTTTTGGGTGTTTTGGCTTTTTGACTATTTTAGCCAAAGAGCCACCACTCCAATCGCGGCCTAATATGAAGAAAGATCTTCCATTGCTAAACACAAATTATGTACAAGGCACCATTAATGACCACCAAGGCATTGGTAATAATAAAAAAAATATTGCAAAAGTAATGTAGAACCCTTTACCTCATATCCCATAAAATACAAGCTAAGTTTCATTTCTGGAAAATCCAACCTCTTAAGTAACCTGTAATATGCAACGAAGAAATTCATATCAAATTCAATTACATAGACTGTAGATTTACTCCCAACTTTCCTTTTTTATGAGCAATAAGAAACTATTATGAAAGAAAAGGAATACAAGGCAACTAAAAGAATTCCTTGGCAGCCTCCAAATTTTTAAATATAATTCTCTAAAGTTATTGTGATTGATAATGAACTTAGAAGTGACTAAGGTGGCGTTTGGGAAGTGGGTTGACTTTTTAGTTTTTTGACTTTTTTGGCTATTTTAGCCTGGGCTAAAAAGCTTGGTTTAGAAATGATTTTTTAACTTTTTGACCTTTTTGGCTTTTTTTGTGAGAGGAGAGTGTAATGATTATGGGTTAGATGTGATATTTTATTTTTTGTAACTAAAATAGAATACTTTGTCTTTTGTGGCTAAAATAGTCAAAAAAACCCCAAATAGCTCTTCCCAAACGGAGCCTAAGTTTCTTTAGTGCCTGCAGGGTAATGTTGTTTCTCACACACAACCCAAAAGTCAATGGTTCAAAACTTGGTAGAGAAGAGGAAGATAACGAACTTAGAAATGCCTTTGCGGCTATGAAGCACAGGTATACCAAAAATGGTATCACACGAGTACCGGATACTTAACGGGTGCAGGTACACGTACTGGTACGGCGGTACGCGCACCAGGCATGCCGAATACATGCTGGGTACGACAAATATATTTGGGTACGCCATGGGTATGGCCTCGATACGGCGAGGTGAATTTTTTTTTTATAGCTGCTAGAATTTATTGCAATATTTATTATTCTTCTTTTAATTTTGAAAATATTAAATAATTTATTTCCAATACTCGTTACTCATGAGTCATGGTTTTACTCTCTTTTCCATCATGTTTTAGACCATCAAAAAAGAAAAAGAAAAAGAATTATATAACTTTTTAGACAAGTTGTTCTCATTTTAGTTTTGATATTGAAATTTTGATTTGTATGTTGGATGTCTGTTTGGTAACCATTCCAATTTCAATTTACAGTTTATATTTACAAGAATTTAAAAAACTGTCATAAAAACTTGTTTGATAATTTTTTTAGTTTATAAATGGTTGTCTCAGTTTATAAATTTAAGGAAAAAACGTAAACTCAAAAAATGAGTTTACATTTTCAGTTTTCATATTTTTAAATTATTTTTTTCCAAATAATTTATTTTCAATTATTTTATTTTCAAATAATTTTTTTTTCAATTATTTTTGATTAATTTTTTTTCAAATATTTTTTTTCCCAATTAATTTTTTTTTCAATAATTTTTTTTAATATTAATTTTTTCTTCAAATATATTTTTTTAAAATATTTTTTTTTCAATTAATTATTTTTTTCAATTAATCTTTTTTTTCAATTAATTTTTTTTCAAATATTTTTTTTCCCAATTAAATTTTTTTCAATTATTTTTTTAATTAATTTTTTTTTCAATTATAATGTGTGTGATCCCATTGTCATAAATAATAAAAATAAATATAAATATTTTAGGCCCGAATAAACATATTTTTTGGTTTATGTTTTTAAAAGTTTTTAAACATTTTGTCCAAACCAAATGCGTTTGTAATTTATGTTTTTCTAAAAATAAACAAAAACTAGTTTATAAAATTTTTGTAAACATAAACAAAAAACGTAAACGTTACCAAACGATACCTTAGCTATCAAATTTTTTTTTTAAAAAAATTAAAATTAAAAAAAAAATTTGACGTACCCTAGCCATACCCGTACCCATACCCTACTTTTTAAGAATTTGCCTTATCGATATACCCATATCTGTTAGGGAAAATATGCGATTCTCCACAAGTAAATCAATCAATGAGAATAAAAATTAATACGGAAAAATTAAATAAAAACAACACAAGAATTTTTACGTGGTTCCCTCAATGTGAGATACGTCCACGGGATCAAAATTCGATTCCACTATCAACCAAAAAGTTTCCAAATGATTACAAACGAGACACAAATGGTCTCACAAAATCACCCTTAGGTGAATTTCAAATAATTACAAATAAACAAGAGGAAAAACCTCACCAAATAGATGAACAAAAATCTTCAAAAATAGAGTTAAAGAAAACCCAAAATAACGAACCAAAATATACTTCAACGCACAAACCCAACAAAGCCAAATCAATCTGTAGTAGCCATGCAATACTTCGGCAGAATAAACAAAGTATATACCCGAAGCACTATATATCTTAGAAGTCAATTTGGTGCCGCACGTTTTCCTAGGATGAACATAACAATATATATATATATATATATAATGTTAAATCTTGAACTTATTTTATCAAAATCCTAATTGTATCCAAATTGAATTGGATTTTCACAAATTAAATATAATATATAAAATATATTATACCTAGACCAAACCAAATTAAAATTCTTTTAACAAACCAATTGGGTCCTACACTCCAATAAGGAGGTATACCCAACAATTCTCCCTCTACTGACTTAGGTGGAGAGATCAACCATACCCGCTAAAGTTTGACACTTCAAATGTTTGTCCCTCGACAAAGTCTTAGTCAACATATCCGAAATATTATCATCCGTGTGAACCTTTTCGAGTTGCAATAACTTCGAATTTAACACATCACGAATCCAATTGTATCTCACATCAATGTGTTTTGATCTCGAATGAAAAGTAAAATTTTTACTCAAGTGAATAGCACTTTGACTATCACAATAAAGCACATACCTCTCTTGTTTCAAACTCAACTCTTGTAAAAATTTCTTCAGCCATAACTCTTCTTTGCAAGCTTCTGTAATAGCAATAAATTCAGTTTTGGTAGTTGAGAGAGCAACACATTTTTGTAATTTAGATTGCCATGCCACAGCTCCCTTTGCAAAAGTCATCAAATACCCTGAATTAGATTTCCTAGAATCAACATCACCAGCCCTGTCAGAATCTGTAAACCAATCAAACATCGGCTTACCATCCCCAAAACACAAACATACCTTCGAAATCCCTCAAAGATACCTTAGAATCCATTTTACTGCTGCCCAATGTTCTTTACCCGGATTAGAGAGAAAACGACTCACCACACCAACGGCGTGAGCAATATCCAACCTTGTACAAACCATGGCGTACATCAAAGAACCAACTGCTGAAGCATAAGGAATTTTCAACATCTCTTCTTTGTCTTTCTCACTTGTAGGAAATTGATTCGAACTAACCCTGAAATGACCCGCAAGTGGACAACCAACCGGCTTTGCTTTATCCATGTTGAACCTCTCAAGAACTTTCTCAATGTAGCTTTCTTGAGACAACCAAATCAGCCCCTCTTTGCGATCACGAACAATTTTCATACCAAAAATTTGCTTTGCTGACCCCAAATCTTTCATAGCAAAAGACTTGCTCAACTCCAATTTCAACCTGTTTATCATGGTAGAATCTTGACCCACAATTAACATGTCATCAACATAAAACAAAAGAATAATAAATTTACCATCCGGAAAATTTTTCACAAACACACAATGGTCCGAAGTGGTTTTAGAAAAATCATTATTCATCATGATAGAGTCAAATTTTTTGTACCATTGCCGCGGGCTTGCTTGAGGCCATATAAACTTTTCTTCAATTTGCAAACAAATTTCTCTTTCACTTTCTCTACGAAACCTTCCTGTTGCTCCATGAAAATTTCTTCTTCAAGATCACCATGAAGAAATGCGGTCTTCACATCAAGTTGTTCAACTTCAAGGTTCATACTTGCAGCCATGCCAAGTACAACCCGAATACAAGACATCTTCACAACCGGTGAGAAAATCTCATCAAAGTCAATGCCTTTCTGTTGCCCAAAGCCTTTCACAACAAGACGTGCCTTATACCTCAGATTCTTTCCATCATTCTTCAATTTGAAAACCCACTTATTTTTCAGAATTTTCCTCTCCTCAGGCAACTTCACTAAATCATAAGTGTAATTTTCAAGTAAAGAATTCATCTCTTCTTCCATGGCCTTTTTCCAATTATGTTTCTTTGCGTGCTCAATTGCTTCTTGGTAGCTCTCGGGCTCCCCTTGATCAGAAATCAACACAAACTCATTGGAAGGATACTTTCTCGAAGGTTGTCGGTTCCTTGTAGATTTCCTCAACTCAAGTTGTGGTGGCAGTTCTTGAGTTGGATGCTCTTCCTCAATTTCAGGCTCAACTTCATTAGGATTAGCATCATCCTCCACTTCTTCAATAGGTGGCTGCACATCTCTCCCATTTTCATCATCAACTGAAGATGAAGGAGATGCATCTATGTCAATGAGATCACGAGTTTTTTGCTCCGGTTGATCACCTTTACCAAAGTCTTCAATTGTTTGGTCTTCAAGAAACACAACATCACGGCTTCAAATAACTTTCTTGTCGACTGGATCTCATAATCTATACCCAAATTCATTATGCCAATAGCCAAGAAAAATACATTGTCTTGACTTACTATCAAGCTTGGACCTCTCATCCTTTGGAATGTGAACAAAAGCTCGCCAACCAAACACTCTCAAGTGCTCATAAGATACATCTTTACCGGTCCAAACTCTTTCTGGAACAATCATCATTCAAAGGATAGGAAGGAGACAAATTGATCACGTCAACAGCTATTCTCATTACCTTACCCTAAAAGGATCTTGGCAATTTAGCTTGTGAAAGCAAACACCTTGTTCTTTCCACAATGGTGTGATTCATCCTCTCGGCAACGCCATTTTGTTGAGGAGTCTTCTTAACTGTCTTTTGGTGCCGAATACCTTGGCTGCGACAATACTCATCAAATGACCCAATGTATTCACCACCATTGTCTGATCGGATGCACTTCAATTTCTGTCCTGTTTCTCTTTCAACCATGGCTTGAAAATGCTTAAATACTTCTAGAACTTGATCTTTAGTTTTCAGTAGAAAAGCCCAAACTTTTCTTGAATAATCATCAATGAAAGTAACAAAATAAAGTGCACCACTATGTGTTCTAACTTTCAAAGGACTACAAACATCCGAATGAATCAACTCCAAAACATTTTCTTTTCTAGAAGCAAAATTTTTATGAAAAGAAACTCTATGTTGTTTACCCGCCAAATAATGAACACAAGTTTTAAGATGTGTACCTTTCAAATCGGGTAGAAGCTCTTTCTTGAACAAAACTTGCAGTCCCTTTTCACTCATGTGCCCAAGTCGCTTGTGTCACAATTCAGTAAAAGTATCATTTTCAAGTGCATTGACAACACCTTTACAAATTTTTCCTTGCATTGAATAAAGTGTATGAGTCTTCTTACACTTAGCTACCACCAAAGAATCCTTTGTGAGCTTCCATATTCCATCACCAAATTTGTTGTTGAAGCCTTCACCATCTAGCTTCCCAGTAGAAATCAAATTAAGGCGAATGTCAAGAACATGCCTCACATCTTTAAGCAATAACTTGCAACCCAAATTTGTTTCCAAATAAATATCACCCATGCCAATAATCTTAGACAGACCTTCATTACCCATTCAAACAGAACCATAATCTCCTTTGGTGTAGATAGTGAAGAAATCAACTCGAGAAGTCACATGAAAAGAAGCACCAGAATCAATTACTCAATTGCTCTCTTGGCCCACAAAATTGATACAATCATCTTTACAAACAACCATGAGATCATCGGTAGTAACTGCTGTTGTGTCTTCTTGCTTCTTATCTACACTTTTGTCACGCCTTTTCTCCTTGTTCTTGAGCTTTCGGTATTCTCGCTTCATGCGCCATTTCTCATGGCAATAATAGCACTCAATGTCTTTCTTTAAAAAAGAACCATCTTTTGATTTGTCACGGCTTTGATCACAACCATGAGGAGTCTTACTCCTCCCACTTGTTTTGTTTCGGCCTCTCACAACGAATGCTTCCGAATGAGAGGAACCCGCTGATTTTCTTCTAGTTTCTTCATTCAACAAGCTACTAGTGACTTGATCCATTGTGACAACTCCATCGGACGCCGAATTACTAACTATCACAACCAAAGTCTCCCAACTTTCGGGCAAAGAACTAAGTAGCATCAAAGACTGCAACTCATCATCAAAAATAATTTTCATAGAAGCAAGTTGGTTAACAATACTCTTTATTTCATTCAGATGTTCCGGAATAGGGCTGCCCTCTTTATATTTTAAATTAACCAACTTACGAAACATAAAAGTTTTATTTGTGGCTGATTTCCTATCATAAAGGCCTTCTAATTTTTTCCATAAATCATGTGCTGAAGTTTCAGTAGCAACATGATGAAACATACTGTCATCAATCCATTAACGGATAACACCATAGGCTTTTCGATTAAGCCTCTTCCATTCATCATCTTTCATATCATCAGGTTTGCCACTATCACCCTCAATGGGTCCATACAAATCTTTACAAAATAATAGGTCATTCATTTTAGTTTTCCAAGTAACCCAATTGCTTTCATTGAAACTAGACATACGACCCACATTCCCCTCCATTGATTTACACAAATAATTAAACCCAAATAAACCGTAAGATCTGATACCAGTTGTTAGGGAAAATATGTTATTCTCCACAAGTAAATCAATCAATGAGAATAAAAATTAATGCGAAAAAATTAAATAAAAACAACACAAGAATTTTTACGTGGTTCCTTCAATGTGAGGTACGTTCACGAGATCGAAATCCGATTCCACTATCAATCAAAAAGTTTCCAAACGATTACAAATGAGACACGAATGGTCTCACAAAACCACGCTTAGGTAATTCCAAATAATCACAAATAAATAAGAGGAAATATCTCACCAAATAGATGAACAAAAGTCTTTAAAAACAAAGTTAAAGAAGACCCAAAATAACGAACCAAACTACGCTTCAAAGCACAAACCCAACAAAGCCAAATCAATCTATTGTAGCCATGCAATACTTCGGCAGAATAAACAAAGTATATACCCGAAGCACTATATATCCTAGAAATCAATTTGGTGCCGCACTTTTTCCTAAGATGAACATAACAATATATATATATATATATAAGGTTAAATTTTGAACTTAAAACTGTAATTATATCCAAATTGAATTGGGTTTTCACAAATTAAATATAATATATAAAATATATTATACCTAAATCAAGCCAAATTAAAATTCTTTTAACAAATCAATTGGGTCCCACATTCCAATAAGGAAGTATACCCAAGAATATCGTACCCATATTCATATCTGTACCCGCACCCGTGCTTCGTAGCTTTGCCGGATGCTTGTGCAACCTTACCTTAGGGGTTAATTCATAGGGAGTTCTAGGTGAGATTCCTACTGTATTCTTCAAAGGCCCCAATAGGTGCCTTTTTTAACCCAAAGCCTTACCCGATCGTGCACAAATCATCCCCAACCTCTAATTTGTGGACTTTCGGCACACAGTTTTTCAAATCCTGCATCCTGCAACTTTTAAACAAGTCCAAACTATTTTTTTTTCCATCTATAAATCCTAGATTCCTCCTTTTAACCCTACAACTTTTTTCTGTCCGAAGCCCAATACAAGTCCAATTGTTTGCACCGCTAGGCCCTAATTTCCTAATCAGTCCTACGTCATAATACCAAAAGGTTGAGCATCAATCAAGAACTCAAAAAACATATTCAATGAATTACTTTGAATCTACAATTGACTATCATAGGTGATAACATATTCACCAAGACAAGAGAAACTAAGTTAGTCAGAATGCTTTGTTGAATACTTGAAAAACTCTACTGCATTCTGGATCCTCGCTGTGAATTTTCTATATATACCCCTCCTGTCTGAAAGTTGCAACTACCAATGTTAATGTGAAATCAATTTGAAACGAAACTAATTGACATATTTGAAATCAATTCCTTTTCCTACAGTATCATGATTTCATCATTGGATAATAACCAGTACTATTCAGATCATCAGACTTGGATCTTACTCTGAATTGTTGAGTGGCCTAGTTAACCACTAAACTAATTGGATTCACGATGCCTTTTATGGCCATTTTGGGACCTCACGAAATAGACATATTTGTTAAATTGTTACTAATTCACAGTCATTAGTGGACCACCAAAGTTCCAATTTTCCACCAAAACATGGACATAAAGCTGTTTCGACACCCATTATGAATATTGCATTAGATATTCCTGTTGGGAGTTGACTATTGCACGTTCTCATTTAAGCAAAAAAGAATACTTGGTCTACCAGATATGAACAAAATTGAAGCACCAGACCTAAGTATTAGACACACATATCAGCATCAAAACACAGAGGGAAAAAGAAATCTCAAAGTTAAAAAAAAAAAGGAAAAAGAAAAAGAAAAAAGGACTTACGACATGCCCAATGCGCGAGAATAGAAATCAAGACTGACTTTTGGGTCCTTAATCCGAAACATCTGAATTCAAAACAAATTCCAAACATGAACAACATATGTACATACAGTCTACAGATACATACATATAGGGTACGAATTAATTAAAGAGTAATTGGGACTTACAGTTTGTTGCATGAAGTAACTTTTAGTGGCTTCATCGGGAGTAGTGTGAAGGCCTGGATTGTTGGAGGGAGATTCTTTGGATTCTGAAGCCATTGATGATGATGATGATGATACAAAACGAGAGCGAGTCGGGTACTGCAAAAGAGAGAGA
Organism: Camellia sinensis; assembly: GCF_055761805.1. NCBI lineage: Eukaryota > Viridiplantae > Streptophyta > Magnoliopsida > Ericales > Theaceae > Camellia > Camellia sinensis. The sequence continues at coordinate 86,852,113 of NC_138974.1, forward strand.
GAGAAATGGAGATTAGAATAAGGTGAATAGGGAATTAGGGAATCAAAGCGTTTTTAGGGTTTTGGGGACCTTCGGGTTGATGGTGGTGAGAAAGGTAAGGATTGAAGGTGAGGTGAATTTGGTGGTTTTGGGGATGAATCGGAAGAGAGAGGGCCGAGATAACGAACTTGCGATCGACAACGCCATTATTGGGTTCTGTTCTAGAGAGAGAGAGAGAGAGAGACGAGAGGAGAGAGCTCACCTTGTGCTGAGTGACGACGAAGTGGCGTTGTTGATGATAATTTGCATGGATGATACAGAGTTTTTTTGGCTGAAATATTTTAATTGTAATATATATTTTATTTTCAAAATATTGTTCAAATCACTTCACTCTGTTTAACTCACATTTGGTTGTCAAATATTAAGAGTATTGTCATCATTCTCTTCAAATTTTTAATTAAATTACAATTTAAAATTTACTTTTACTATTTTAATTAGTCATTTTTTTAATATTTACTATATTAAATTCTCTATTCTAATTCAATCTTATTAAAATATTAATTTTTTATTATATTTATGATTCTCTACTTTTTTTTATTAAATTGATGACGTACCACCCAAATAATTCTTAAACACATGCAAAAAAATAAAAAATAAAAATTACCGTTGGCGGGTTGACCAGCCAATCGACCAGTTAGGTTAATTTTGGACATTTTTCTTCTTCTGCTACAAGCACTCACAGGACATCCGATAAGGTATCCGGGAAGACATTTGGGTGAACGACCGGTTTAAAGATTTTGGCCCAATTTTACTCCAGAAAATAAAAAAAAAAAAAAAAATCATGTAGCTAATGAATAGTGCTCAACAAAGTTGTTAAGGTACTATAGCAAATTTAACAAAAAGTTAATTGAAAAAGAAATTGTTAAAACTGATAGAGGAACAATTTTGTGATTTACTAGTTACATTATATCTTTTTGTTATTTTGACTATACTAATGCAATGCTCTAACATATATAAAAGAATGAAAGCTACTTGAACCTAACACAATGCGCCAAAATAATGTCTAACTGCACAAAATTGCCTTCCATTTTGTATTTTTTTAATAATACTATAAATTGTATTAAAACATATATTTATTGCATCTTATCAAGTGTATTGGGCACTTGTTAGCATGATTATTTATTTATTTTTTAATTTGGATAAAATCAAAATTAATTTATTGTCTACGGTCTAAAAAAATTGTAATCAAATTAAATCATTAAAATTATTGAACTAATCTGACCCAAATCATTTAAACACAATTTAGTTTAATTTGAAACTATGTTTTTACACAATCTGTTACTAAAAAAAATTATATAACATTATCAAAAAAATTTAACTTATCATAACCTTGAAAAATAATAATATGCCCATCACACAAACTACTCTTATAATATTCAACAATTAAACAAAAACATAACATTAAGCAAACATTGTTTAACATTAAAAAAAATAAAAATAAAAATTAATATTTAGCAAATAAACATACTATGATTTAAGTTAATAGTAATACTACAAATCCAGAAATGACCTACAATTATTATCTTGTTATTCATATTTATTCTATATACGAATCTCACACTACACAAATTTAATCTCCACTATATAATCACCCATCCAGAAAAATCTAAGTTCCCAGACTTATTGTCAAATCCAATATTTGTTAGAATTGATCCTTTAGGTTCAGATAGATCATTATCATGTAATTTTTTTCTTTTTTGTCAATCGACCATTCTTTTTTTATCCTTTTCTTTTGTGTTCATTAATGACCAAATAATTGAATCTCTTATAACAGTGACTATCCAATTTCAATTTTTTATTTGGTTTTGCCATTCTTTTTTTATCATTAATTTTATAAAAGTTAATTTTACTAACTTTTGCTTTTATGAATACTTCACCATGTATAAAATGATTTTTAATTATAACAATCTCCTAATTTTGCTCATCCAATTTCACTCTCAGTGATGTGAAATTAGGGATGCAAAATATAAGAGAGAGAAGAGTGTGGAATCGCTTCACCGTTTCTTGCATACTATTTGAAGAAAAGTTCAAATAAATACATACATGTGCTAGAAAAATAGGTTGCAGCTCACAATTCATGATGTGATGGAAGTTGTTATTTTTTATTGTGATTGTCAAAAAACTTGTAGAATTCATCAATAAACTCATTGAAAAAAATTCAATTAATTGTTTATTGATAATTATATAATTGAGTATTAATTATGTGGAAAAAAAGTCTATTATCAAATTTATACTAATTATTTAACTTTTAAAAAATCAATATCATCTGATCATGTGATTATAAATGCTCAATTAATTAATTTTTTTTATTAATAATATACTCAACAAACCTTACAAGATTAACTATTTACATTACAATTAAACTTTCCAAACAGAGTTCTTATTGACCTTTTATTGTAATAGTTTCGTGGCTGTTTCTCGCTTATTCTATTTGGGAGTGGCTAATGTGTCTTCCCATAGTTCCTCCAAGTGGTTGACATGAGACACTACTGTTGGCTCAACCAACCAAAAGCCAGCATGTGTTTATACCAGATGCTACCATTATTCGAACCATAGTTTAATAAAAGAATAATGGAGGCAACATTTTTTGAAAGCTACAAATCCACTTCTCACTTAACAAAAAAAATTTCGGGTGAGCCTTTGTCTTGCTAAAAATTTTAAATTGCTTTCTATTTGATTTTATGTACTCTGATTTAAATGGAAAGCTATGTATTGTGTTTTTTTTCATTTTTTCAGTGTTTAACTCTTCTTGCTTTTGATAAATCATGGATATAGTGTGTTAGCTATATGATAAAATTGTAGCGATCCCAGTTTTGCCATTTCGCTGAGTATGTAGGGGATAGAGCTTCCTGGTCAGCTCGCGGGGGTCCAGGGGGTAGCGCCCCTTGGCGGGTCCAAGGGCAGCGCCCTGGCGGGGATCGAGCTGCCCGGTTAACTCGCGAGAGTCCAAGTGGCAGTGCCCCTTGGCGGGTCCTAGGGCAGTGCCCTGGCGGGGTTGAGGGGCAGCGCCTCCGAAGCAAAAATAAAAAATGCATTAGAAGTTGCTTGTCTGCTTGAGCGGCCGTTTATGCGCTCGAGCAGAGAATGTTTGGTTTTAGAAGTTTGACCTGTCTGCAAAAGTACTGGGAAAGTGTATTTGAAGCTCGAGCGGGGCTTTCCACGCTTGAGCGGACCATGTTATATCAGTTCGTGAATCTAATCTTTTAGATCACTTTTGTATATCTCTCTCTCTTTTTAAAAACCCTTTCATCTCCATTCTCTCTACATTTCCCTACGCCAAATTGGATCAAACCTTGATTTCTCAAGATCCATTAGAGTTCTGCCATAAGTTCTTCATTAAAGTTGGTTAACTTCTCAAGGGCTTCGTTGTGTGCGGTGAAGATCGAATTTCGACACCGTTGATTTTGGGTGTTTCATCTCATTTCTTCTTCAAAACTTGAGGTAGGGATATTCTTAGAGTTATATATATTTTTGCAAGATCTATATAATTTTCGAAATCATCGTTCGATAACTTTGAAAATTGATTGTTGATTCAAGAAGTTGAGCGATTTTGAAAGTGGGTTTATCTCTTGTTCTTTTAAAATGATCTTATGAGTTTTGATCTTCGTTGATTGAAGAAAAGATAATTTTGGAAAGTTTTTTTCAAAAGATTTGAGTTGTATAGTTTTGGTGAGAAAACTTAGAATTTGGAGATTTTTTTAAGAAGATTAAAAATCCATGAATGATATTGTTATATTTATTTTGTGTGTCAAAAATAAATGGATGTTTGAAAATTTTCTTATTTATATTTATATAAATGATGAATTTCACAGAATATGAGAATTGTTGTTTATTTTGGAAATTATTGTTCAAAACGTTGAAATAGTCTTGAAATAACTAATTGTTGAGGATACTTGAGAAGAGGGAATTGTGTTATTCATTGGATGATGAATTGGAATCAAAGTGTTTATATTCATCTTGTGAAATTGACATATCAATTCATTTGATTACATTAAACTTTGAAAGTTGATTTGAAAACTTGCATTGAGAAAAGAATGTTGAGAACCAAGTTTTCATGGAATGGTTTTGGGATAAATACGTTGGTAAGTCTTGATAGGTGGTGTAGATGATATTGAATAAGTTGGCTTGAGAGTCCGGGGTGAAAGACCGAAAATCCGCGCGGATAGATGTCGAGCCTTCCTGTTAATACCGGTAAAAATGACAAATTGGTAGTACTTGTATAGTCTACTCGCAGACACCGACTTAGGGATTACCAGAGTCGTATTTACCGCCCTTGAAATAAATCGTTAAGTTTTGAACAATTGAAATTGCATGATATCATTGAGTATGATAATTTTCAAAAGATGAAAAAATGATTTATCTTCAAAAATGACATAGCATGGCATGTGCATTGTACAAAATGTACATACTTTGTTAAGAATTTCCTACGGGACTTTATGCTCACCCTACAGGATTTTTGTGCAGGAAAAGATGTGGTGATTCTACCCAACTAGGGGCGTGGAAGAATGTGTGTTGGGAGTACAATGCTCTCATTTTACTGTGACTCTGTGTGTAAGCCAAGGCCTATGTTTGTGTGGGTTTGAATAACCGTTTTGTGTAACCAGACTCAAGCCTTGGAAACTTATAAACTCTTGGGGGTATTTATTTGTTTATTTACTTGTTGTTGGATTAATGTATTGTCGCATGAAGAACTATTGTATCATGCAATGTAAATTTGGAGATTTATATTCAATTTTCCTTAAAATAGTCATGATTGTTGTATTATCATTTGGACTAGAAATTTGGGACGTTACAAAAATTATCCAAAGAACACATCTACTATTTCCGAACAAGGCAAAGTAAGTTATTGTAGAAAATCTCTAATTCTATGTGTGCTTTAATAAATATTTATTCATTAGCTTTTGTACGAAATAACAGTCATTTGTGTGTACTTTAATAAATATTCATTTCTTAACTTTTCTATGAAATAACATTCATTTATAATAGTAAATGATAATTTTATTTATAATATATGTAGATTTATTTAGGGAGTAGTAGTAGTAATAGTAAATTAAATTTGAGAATAAAATGATCATCTTATTTCAATTGTATTTTATTGAACCAAAAACTACTTAAGAGTTGGATCCCACTAAATTTTTATTCCTTAATATATTTTTTTTCACTTTTCCCTTATGATAATATTTTCTTATTAGTTTTGTTCACTTGATTTTTTTAAACTTGTGTTCTATGCAGTTTGTGACAACATTTTTCACTCATGTTATATCCGCACTTAGGAGTAACATTACTGATAATGTTATCCAATATTTGATTGCATATTAGATATTTGATGAAAGCTATATGATTTTTCTTCATTTTCATACTTGCCTTTTAATTGAAAATAAAAATGGCCCATATGCTATGATCTTCCAAAGTACAAATGATTATTATTATTACTTTTGAACATATTAGGATATTTTCTAATTGAATTTTGAAAATTTAAATTATTAGATGATATTTTAAAAAAAAATTGTCCCAATATGACATTTTTAGTCATATTACATCGTTCACCTATATTTTTATAAACTAAATTTTTAAAAGAAGATATATAAATAGATGAAATAAAAACACTATAATTGACATAATGTATCATATGAAAAGATTAGATTATTTTTTAAGAGGAACAATACCTTTTATAGTTGCTATATATATAAACTTAATTAATTGATAGATTCAATACTTTGAGCACCTTGATATGCAAAATAATATCAGCAACTATATAACTAGAAATGTAACTGTGTGTTTTCACATATGAAGTTAACTTAAAAAAACTAATAGTAATGCGACCCCACGCACTACAACTAGTTAATTGAAAAAGATTCATGGTATAATAAAATTCACACTTAAAATTAGTATGAACCATATAATAAAATTTTAGATAATTATTTATCCAAAGCCCTTTTATTATATAAGATTTTATTACTATAGTAATACATAAAAAATAAAAATTCTTAGTTGAAATCTTAAAACTTCGTGGAAGATAAGTTTTGATTAAAATAGAGGTTGCTTAGTATATTGTTTTTATTCAAAAAAATAAAATAAAATTAATTCCATTTTTTTGTAAAATGGGAAAAAAATTATTTTCACTTATTTTAAAAATAAATTTTCACTTTCTCCTCCCTCTTACCATCATCGCCCGTCATCTACCACCATCATCGGCCACCACCAAATGGTGTCTCAATAATTATTTTTTCAATTGCCATATGTTAAAATTGTTAATTATCATCTCATTAAAATTTTAAGATGCTAGAAAAAGGATAGTTATATTATTTAATAATTTCAACTGGCGTTACAACTAGGTGCTCTCTTCTGAAGATCTAAAGCTCTTGACCTACGAGGGTTCGGTCCAGTGTGTTCACCTCAATTTGCACCTTATTTGAGAGTAAAGCAGTCCCTTTTTGAAGATTCGGCCTTGCATGGACTGCAGTGTTAAACTGGTTCTAATCCTTGAGTTGATTGGAACAGACCCTGGAGTTTTCCTCTCTATCCAATCCTTTTTCATAATCATAAAGGATAAAAGGCTTTTTGAAAACAGTCCCGTTAGGTAGCCCGAATCTTCCTAGGCTTGAATGGCTCGAGGTGCCAAAACAACGTCGTTTTGGCACCTTTTTTTTTCCCCCATTTCTTCCTCCTCTGTCTGTATATGTTCTTCCACAGTTCTTTTTTTCTTTTCTTTTCTTCTTCCACAGAATCAAAAAAAAAAAAGGGAGAGGAGAGGAGAGGAAGGCTCTGATGACTTGCATATATATATATATATATACATTTTCTTTTCTTCTTTCACAGAATCAATAAAAGAGAGGAGAGAAAAAATCAAACATCAAACATCAAAAATCAAACCCAATACAAATCAACCCCCAAAATCCCACAAATCAAAACAAATCAAACCCAAAAATCGAAACAAAAATCAAACCAGAAATCAAACCAAAAATCAACCCAAAAATCAAACCCACAAATCAAACCAAAATACACAGAACAAAGAGAGATAGAGAGAGATACAGATCAATAGATCCGTGTGTAGAGGATGGTCGGTGATAGCGAGGATGGCCGGTGGTGGCGTCGGTGATGGTGGCGCTTCTCTCTTCCTTTTTTCTCCCTTTCTCTCTCTTCTCTCTTCCTTTCTCTTATCTTTTTCTCTCTTCCTCCCTCTGCTTCACAGATAAAAGAGAGGAGAGTAAAACAAAAAAATGAAACCTAAAACAACGTCATTTTGGGTTTCGAGCCCTCAAACATTTTTGTTTTGAAAAAGTCTTTTTTGTCTTGTAAATGCATTTTTTTTCTATTCACTCTCCTCTATAGGCGAAGTATTTTAATTAACAAATAGTATTATATTCTGCCTCTGTTTGAGAAGAAGGACTGGGTTGGGTTTAGGATTATTTTAGTCACAAAAAAATAAATGAGGTTTTTTAGCACAATAAGACAAAATATCACATCCAACCCATAATCATTACATTTTTTCTCTCATAAAAAGTCAAAAAAATCCTTCCCAAACGAGGTTTTTTAGCATTAGACTAAAATAATCAAAAAGTCAAAAAGCTAATTGAGAGGGAGATTTCATAATCTGGTCTTGGGCCGTAGTATTGGTTGGGCTGAAGGTGGTTGTAGACACCCCATTTTTGACCGTCCTCAAGACTTGGACGTCACCTTTTGAACACTCGGTGATCATCCTTGTTTGTGTTCGTCTTGAGTTCCCGGAGGTCTCAGCTACGCGCCTTGCTTCAGGATCTCTCGACTCGACTATTTTGCGTTTGGGTTTGCACCAAACACTTGTGTTTTTGCTTTGGAGGGTAGAGAATGGCTTGTTGGCCATCCCTACACTCCACCGGCCATGGCTTGAGGCCACCAGCTGTGTTTTGTTGCCATCGGCTAAATGTTGGCCGACTGGCACTCTAGATGGTCGACCGGCCATCTATTTTGGTCAAATTGCATTTTTGGCTGGCCGACCACTGTTCATCTGCTTTTGCAGATATTTTTATGCCAGCTGTGCTAGCTGGCATACACTTTGCTCCCTTTCATACACGTGTATGGAAGGATCTCCCTCTTGGCTAGCTTGTATGGAAAGCTTTACAAGAGGGATTATCTATAAGAGGGAGCCTCTTCTCCCTCCATTAGGGTTAACAAATTTTTCAGAGCTTTGAGTTTTAGGGTTAGGGTTTGTTCATACTCTATCTCTATATCTCTCCATCTCTTGAGTGTTTAGTATGTGTTTGTTCTTACTATTGCACACAAACACCTACCATTACACCTTTCCTTAGTTGCTGAGGTATTAGAAGGTTGATCTTAGACTTTTTGAGCTGGTTTTGATCGAAGAAGAGGTCTATTCTTGTGATCTTGGAAGTGTTCTTCAAGGGTGATTGTTCTTGCCCTTTATTCCCCATTTTTGCATAGCTTTTTTGACTATCTTGCAACTATTTTTAGATTTTTCATATAACATATAAAAGTTCTATTTTTACCTGCTTAAAATAGTTGTTTAAGGTTGCTTTGAGCTTTGGGGTTGTTTGACCCCTCTTAGGCCTTGTTTGGCCCTATTTTTGTGCTATTTTGGTGAGCTCCGGGACCACTTTGTTTGGAATTTTAGTGGTGAGGATGGTGGTTTAAGGTCCTAAGAAGGAGAGGGCCACCGCCTCTCCTTGTTGTCCTTCAAAAGGGCTATTTTAGCCTCATTAGTGAGCACCTTGTTTAAGTGTATGTTGGCCATGCCTTAACTGTTTTTTATGACTATCTTTCCATGATATAGCATTGTCGTGAGTTGGCTTAGGCACACCATGCTTGCTTAGCATACATGTCTTGTAATGCCATGAATTGGCTTAACATGCCTTGTGCTTTGAGCCTTGTTTGTAGCATATTTTTGGCTTAGCTTTGTGAAGCTTTTATGCTTGTTTTAGCATGCTAAAGGTTTGTTGTTGGTCATTTGAGTCGTCCATGCTTTGCTTTGTATAGCTACCATGCAAACTCTCTTGTATGTCTTGAGCATTGACCCCTCTAGCATGCCATCCTTGCATCATTTCAGTGGTTTGGCACTACTTATAGCACCATTTCAGTCCTCATGGTGTGCTTGTATGCTTGCATTTGATGTCCCTTTAATGCCTTACAAGGTTGCCATCTTATGCTCTATGTGTGGCCTCTTGTGTATGCTTGAATGTTCGGACCACTTATATGCCATCTAGGTGTGTCTTTAGCTTTGTTTAGGTCTGCCTCGGACTTGTTTTAAGTCCTTTTAGCTTTGTGAGGCTTGTTTGACTTATCCATGGTTTAAGCCCCTTAGACTTTCCTTGAATCTTGGACCATTGTTGCATGTTTAGCTTGTCTTGTCTACCCGGTTTGGCACCTTTATAACATGATTTTCAGAGCTTTCTGTGCATGCTATGTGTCCACGTTTATCCTCTTTTAAGTGTTCTTAAAAGTTGTCTCCATATGCTTAAGTGTTTAGGCCTTAACATGTGCATGTTTGTGTGTGTTTTGCCTCTCATTCCTTAGTGTGTTGGCCACTATTTTGGGCCTAGTATAGGGCTGCCCAAATTGGTATAAGTCCATTGTTTGCATGTTGTTGCATGCTCACCTTGTGTGTTGTCATATACTTAGCCTATTGCATGTGTTGTATGCTTCAATCGCTTTGCATTTGGCATGCATTCTCTTGGCTAAGTTGCCTAACATGTTGTCCATGTTGCACCTTGCATGCTTGTATGGTTAAGCTTGCATAGTTATTCCATGTCTTGAATACTTATTTGCTTAGGTTGTGTGCCTATTGCATGCTTACTTGTTTGCATCTCATGTTGCACACTTAGCTCACATGTCTAGGTTGCATATTATTGCATGCATCTTTCACCTCTTGATCAAGCCATGATAGAGGTTGAAAGCCCCTTTGTATGGTTCTATGCATTGCATTTCATTTGAAATCAAAATGCACGACATGGTTCCTTGGGCCATCACGCATTGAAATGCGCGATTGGTGGTCCGAGAATCAAGGAACATACCCCTTTGAGTCACAAACATGATAAGGGATGTGTTGGTGCACACATTTGCTTGAAATGCATTGCCATGCCTTGTTTTGCCCTCTGCTGCTGTCAAAACAGTTTTTGCAGGAAACTTTGGCCGGCCGGCCATCCATACTGCCGATCGACCAATTATTGATGGCCGAGAGCTCAACAAATGGTCGATGACCATTCGGACATGGTCGGTGGGGTTTCCACTTGGTCGGTGGTGATCCACAGTGTCCATAGAGCATACCTTGGGAGTCGTGCAATTTTCAGAAGAACAGAGCAGGGGAAACAGAGACGAACTTGTGCATAACAGTGGACTTCCGAGCGGAGCCGAGCACGCATTGCATCGGGCCCTCCCCCCGAGGCTGTTTACAATTTTATTAGATTAGTTAATTTTCTTAACTAGTTTAATTGGCCTGTAATATTTAATTAGCTTGTAGGTTAGTTAAATCTGTATTATTCTTTTGGTCCCTCCGAGCGAGGGCAAATTTGTAATAAGTGTGGGTGCGTGTGTGCATGTCTTCCAACCCCACGCCTTTCTTCCCTTTTATTTACTAGTTTTCGATGGTTAGTATTAGGACATATTTAAATTAGCATACCTTATGTTATGCATGCGTGCATTCATACATTTGTCTTGCATGCACCGGGCTCGGCGCATCATACTAACGGCATTCGTGTTTCAATTCCAAATTGAATACGTGTTAGTTGTAGCATTTCGCATGTCATTTTAGAATAGCCGAGCCTATTGTATTCACATTCCTGCATGTGCTGCATTAGGCATTTCTGTATAGTTAGGATCATGCATGGATTTCTAACATAGCTTTTGTTTTGGCTTGGAGTACTCTATAAGCTTTTACGCTTTAGTATCCTTGCATGCGTGTGAATGTTGCCATGACAACATGATTATCATGAGACTAGATGCTTATGTGATATGAACTGCCTGAATGCCTATGGATGGAGGTTGAATTACCTGAATTGGAATAATGCATTAAAACCGTGAGTTTTAAGCCCACTTGATAGTGGCAAAAACTATCTTTTCTAAAGCTCACTTGAAGGTGGCAAAACCTGCATTTTAGCCTACTTACGAGTAGCAAACTGCTTTCAAAAAAACAAACATGAAATGTTTTGTTCTAACTCAGGCGATTCAGTCTATACTTGTATGTTGTGCGCATCACATAGTAAATCTAGGCTAATAACCGGAATAAGAACACATAACGTTTTTAAAATTGGATATCATGATTAGTAGAGGTCGATCTTCGGATTGGGCGAGAGGGGGTGCTCATAGCTGACCTTCCCCAATCGTACCCAAGTTCCCAAGCCGAGGCAACTTTGGCGATGACGGACACGTGGCCTTAGTCAAACGAGTCAGGATTTCCTAAATTCTCCCAAAATAAAATATTTAGGTGGCGACTCTGTATCTGGAAAAGCAGTCCGTATTTGGCACTTCTTTACAAAAATCTGTTTTTCAAAACGATTTGCCGGATTTGGACTCTTTGATTCAGATTATGAACCGTGACGAATTTGCGAGTTCGAACTGTAGTGAGCCCAAAACTAACAGAACGGGACCCATCCTTTCGGGGCGTTCGGGGACGTCTGCAGTTTCTGGCGACTCTGCTGGGGAGTTAGAGAGCTTGACTCGAACTTGTGATATCCTTTTTTTGATTTCACTTATGTGTTTCTTTGCATTGCATTGGTGCGCCTAGGACACCGTGTTTGCCATCTGCCATTCCTGAACGGTTTGCCGGAGGCTTGTCTTGTCAAGGCATGACCATAAGGCTGACCGGTTATAGGCTCTGATAGTATGGGAACACAAACCCCGATTTTACCGGGCACCCTTTTGACCATTCGACCTAGTGCATATCGAAATCCGTAGCGACCATTCCGAGTTAGGACAGGTTGCTTACCCGATGTTAGGTTGTTTGAAACCACTGTGTGCGTAGTGAAACCCTAGCTCCTGACAAAATAGGACAGGGAAACCCTACCCCAACATAGGGGTGTTTTGGCTCTCTCTTACTTGCTATGTGCTTTTAGAGTGTATCTCTACAGGAACGTACATACCAGTTTGCAAGTCTGGGGTATCAGGCCTAAGGGCATCAGTATCAGAATTTGAGAATCGGTTATATCCACGGATATCAGATTCAGTGTTTCAGGGTAGTGATTTTATGGAACAGTGATTAGTAATAGAGTACAGTTATTCGGCTACGCTTATGTCTGTTCAGTTGGGCTGAAATACTGTTTGCTTTCCCTTTTAGTTCAGAGATTTGGGTTCAGAGATTTGGTGTTCTTCCTCGCTGAGGCAAGACAGATATCGGATCCATCGATCACCGACTGCATCGTCTCCGTTTGGTTCAACGGACTTATGACGACCCAAAGCTCAGAGGAAATTGTGGTTATGGCAGCCGCGTTAGACCAAGGGATCATCTCGCAGGATGAGACCAATGTTGATTTACCGCATCCACCCAGGTCGCCTGCTGCACACCCGATTTGGACCCCCCAGTTGTATCAGGCTCATGAGCCCACCACGTTTGAGTTAATGGGAATGATCGGCGACCTCCAGAGATCCGTGGCCGATTTGGCCTATGGAATGTCGGCTTCGCCACCAGCCACATCATATGCCGGGAATTTTGTACCACAGGAGCCCCCGCTACTGGGGCGGATTGTGATCGAGCTCAGCCAACCAGAGGTTGCCTCCAGCTATAGCAACGACGTGTCAACAACAACCGGGTTTCGCTCTGATGTAGTAACCCAAACCCTCGATCAGACTGAGGCTAGAGGTAAGAACAAAGTGGGAACAGATGCTGATCCCGTTGGACAATTGCTGTGGGCAGTCGAGGCTTTGAAAGCCGGGGGAATGAGTAAGCAGTAAGTGTTCGCAGTCATGACTAAAGCTGTGGATGATGCTTTCCCCACTCCAACTGAAGGCAGTTCAAGCCAGGTAGAAAATCAGGATAGGCCCCGTCATGCCAAGACAGTTCCTTTCATTCCCAACCCTGCACCAGGAAAAGATCAGAAAGCCAAGGCAGTACCTACCGACCCTTTCGCTAGTGTGTCTAGCAAGAACCCTCAGACTTCGAAGTACCTGCCTCGAGGGCTCAGAGTCTTTCATGCCCTCTACATGCCTTTGTCTTGGGCATTTCAAATTTTGGCTAAAAAGGGAAATCTTAAACCCCTCGAGCCTCGGCCTCTCCCGAAGAATCTCCCTCTCTCACATGATGCTACCTTGTACTGCGCGTACCACCAACAGTCCGGTCACAGCACCGACGGTTATTTTCGCTTTCGTCATGAAGTGCAAGATTTGATCGACAATGAGGTTATCCTCCCACCTACCTCAGCAAAGTCTATCACTACTGAGCTATTGGACTTCGAAGATACTGCAAGTTTGTGATCAGGGGTTGGACCACCTGCTGGCGGTGCTTGGTGCATTTTGGGCGTGGCGTCTGGAACGCACTTTTGAGCATCTGCGAATGCCAATTTTTGTGGTTCCTGACTTAGGTGTTGAGTCAGTTCGGTGGTCTTGTTTTGAGTCAGTCTTTTTGCTTAAGGGTCTGTCTTGTCGCATCGAGTCAGTCCCATTGTATAGAATGTCGAGTGATTTCGGGGTTGTTGCCTTGAACACCCTTTTGTTTTGTAATTACCCTTTTGCTTTCTTTTGAGTCTGTCTCTGCCATGGAGCCAGTTGCTACCAGGAAATTTGAATGAAATAGCTGTGGTTGTCATGTTTTGTACTTATTGCTGTTTTGAGCCAGTTGTGCCAACAGATCTGAATGAAAAAACAGTAATTCTCACACTCTTGTGTTTGCTTCTACCGTATGCCAGTTGTGCTAGAAATTCTAAATGAGATGGCAGTATTTGACTAGAAGTTGTGTCTTTTCTGTGCCTTGAAATCATTGCATTGACCTAAGTTTTTCAAAACCTTTTTGAACACTGCGGTGAAAACAAATGGGAAGGAGTTCCACGGGATTTGCAAAACTTTGATCATTTGAGAGAAAGAGAGGCATGCTAAGCCCTTAATGATTGAAATCATGTTTGTTAACGTGAGTACTGAGAAGGACCCTGGCTTGATCCAGATTGGTTCTGCACTGTCTTCAGCACGAACGATTAGTCGCTTTCTTAAAAATTTTCAAAAAACGTTTTGCGCAGTCCTGCGAAGACCTGTGTGGAATCGCTCTTGAGATTGTGCAGCTTAGGATCGCTCTCAGCCTCAAGACTTGAGCCCTTGCTTTAAAACCTTGAACCACAATTCGGAGTGTTCAACGATCGACCATCAAGAGAGGCCTGTGTGGCTAGATTGGAAGTAGCCCTCGAACAAGAGGCACCAAAGTCAGATCAAGAAGATCAGATCTCATCAGAAGAAGCTTGTGAAGCTAGAACAGAAGCACCCCTCCAATTAGGGGCAAAAATGTCCGATGTGCTCGAAGAACCGAAGATGGGTCCTTCAACAAATCAATACAACAGTCATTTTCCAGGATTCAGATGATTTCAGGATCTCAAAACCATTTGGCATGGACTTATTACACTTTTACCCTTTGAGAGGCTCGCTAGGTCGGAAACCCGGAAGGGCAACCCAGGCAAAAGTTAGAGCAAGAGAAAATACAAAAAAATGCAAAAGAAATGAAAAGAGAAAAATAGAAAAAAAAAAAAGAGAGAAAAGAAAAGAATTAAAAAAGGAAAGAAGAACAAAGCTCGCAAGGTCAAAAACCCGCAATGGGCGCCTTGGCAAAAGTTAGAGCCTAAAAAAAGTGAAGGTTAAAATACCCGAGTGTACCTTAACCCGAACTACGTAAGGCTTGATTCCCATGTTTGGGATACGTAGGTGTAGACACCCCATTTTTGACCAACCTTAAGACTCAGACGTCACCGATTGAGCGCTTGGTGATGTTGCATAATGTGCTCGTTCAGAAGTTTCAGAGTCGCGGCCGTGAGCCCTGCCTCCGGACTTTTGAATCCTCTTCTGTGCCTTGCCTCGGTTTGCAAACCAGACTCGGTTTTCTCTGTTTCTTTTCCTGAGGGGAGGGAGAGGTCCCGTAGACCATCTCTCAGTGGCCGTGGGCTACATTTTGTGGCCGCAGGCCATTTTGCCCATTTCGGAGTCCGGTTTCCGGTTTTTCGGGACCGTTGGCCGTGTGCCTCGGTTCGGGACCGCCTAACCATCTCCGTTTGTTCTGAATTTTTGGCATACTTCCTTTTTACTCCCTTTTGAGGGACACTGGGGTCTGAGAAACCACTTCGTGGCCGAACGCCACTTTCGGTGCTTGGCAGCCCATTTTCGGGACCCCGAACTGCGTGTTTTGGCCCCCGAGCATTCGTTTTGCATCGGTTTTCGTTCATTTTTGGCAGGTTCCTCTGTTTCATCACCAGGAAGGTCACTGGAGGGTGGGAGGCCAGCAATTATCTTGGCAACCAGTTATATTCCATTTTCGCCCTCCAACACCCGTTTTTCGCACTTTCGAGCCAATGTTGAACACCTTGGGGCCACTTTCTTCAACCCCAAACCACATATTTGTGTTGTACACACATGGGAGGATCCAAATATTATTTGGCCGGCCAGAAATTCCATTTGACCCTTTTGAACCCCTCTTAAAAATGGCTTGCTCTCTTTCCTGTTTTAGAGTTTCCAAATTCGAACCACAGGGTTGTGATGAGGGGACCTGGGAGGCCACCTTTTTTGTGGTGGCCGGCCACTAAAGCAAGTTGACCTTTTTGACCCCTAGCCGGCCGGCTAGGGGGGGTGGCCGGCCGGCCACCTGCAACTCCAAAAGGTGGCCGGCCATGATCCTCTCAAGTGGCACTTTACAGCTGTATAGCTGTTGTTCCCCAGAAACATCTGTATCCGGGGGATATTTTGTGGAGGAAAGCCTTGGTCCTTTTCCCCCACCCTTTCCTTCCATGCTCCCCCTCCTTTTGGTCCTTATAACCAGCTGCAAGCATTGGTATTGGGGGTTAGAAAAAATCATCTTCAAGCTTGGTATACAAAATCCTCCTCCATCTCTCTCATTTCCTTGAAAACCTCCAAGTCCAACACCACCATTTCTTCTACACCACCAATCCCCACCCTTCCATCCTCCATTCCAGAAGTTTGAAGGTGTTCTCCAAGGCCTAAGGGTGCTGCAAACTCAAGCCAAGAAGCATCCAAGACTTGTCTTCAAAGGTAAGTCCTATTTCCCCTCTTTTGAGCTTAATTTTGCAACATTTCTTAGCCATATATGCTTATTGTTTTGAGCTCCGGCCCTAACTGAAAGTGGCCTTCTTTTGAGCTCTTTTTCACTTTTTCTTAAGGGCTCAACCCTGTTTGAGCCCCCCATCTTGCACTTGCTTCAATATCTTCCTTGAATGCTATTTTCTTGCATGCTTTAGCAGCCTATTATGCTTCGGTTTTTGGTCATTTTACAGAACTAAAAATAGTCTTATTTTGGCCCATTCTTCATGTTTCATTAAGTGTCTTTGGCTGTTTGATGAATATTTTGTATACTTTGTGTTATAGCCACTTTTGAGCCTCATTTTGCATTGCATTTCTAGCATGTTTGTATACTGATTTCAGGGCTTCCATAAACTGTAAATGTGCATATTTTTGGTCCCTATTCAATGTTTTAGAAGGACATTTTTCAGTTTGGGCTTTGCATATACCACTTGCCTCTTTGGCCACCTTTTGGCCCATTTTCTTGCATAAGAGCTTAGCCATATCTATGTTTGTTTTTAGGGTTTTTACAGTTCTGTAAAGTGGCTTATTTTGGGCCCCTATTCAATGTTGTTGAAGGGCCCTAAACTATTTGGAGTCAGGAGCTGTGAGTTGCTTCATAATCTCATGTTTAGGGCCATTTTTGCATGCCATTGTTGCCCTATCTTTGCTTGCTGTTTGGCCATGATTTGTACTAGTAAAATGCTAATTTTGGGGCTGCCTTGCTTCTGTATTTTCATTCCATGTACCAATTATGCATGCTTTGTATAGCTGTAGTTCATTCTATGCGCCAAATTTGCATTTCGGGAGAAATTCCATGCATCGGGTGTGTTTTCGCCTCATTTCGGGGCTGTTTTCCCCCACATTTCAGTGCTGAAATTCCATTAGCATGTTTGCATATCATTTCCATGCTATTTCATTGCATATGCCATTGCCTCGGTTTGCGTGCCCGTGTGCACGCATTTCGAGGCACTTCATTTTCATCCATCGGCTTCTTATGTGAGTGTGGCTGAGGCTCTCTCATGTTAGTATAAGTCCATGTTGCATTCTATATGCCATTTTAGCCCTATTGCATTGCGTATGCCATTGCCTCGGTTTGCGTGCCGTGTGCACGCATTTCGAGGCACTTCATTTTCATCCATTGGCTTCTTATGTGAGTGTGGCTGAGGCTCTCTCATGTTAGTATAAGTCCATGTTGCATTCTATATGCCATTTTAGCCATATTGCATTGCGTATGCCATTGCCTCAGTTTGCGTGCCCGTGTGCACGCATTTCGAGGCACTTCTTTTTATCCATCAGCCTCTTATGTGAGTGTGGCTGAGGCTCTCTCATGTTAGTGTAAGTCCATGTTGCATTCTATATGCCATTTTAGCCATATTGCATTGCGTATGCCATTGCCTCGGTTTGCGTGCCCGTGTGCACGCATTTCGAGGCACTTCTTTTTATCCATCGGCCTTTTATGTGAGTGTGGCTGAGGCTCTCTCATGTTGGTATAAGCCCATATCATATTTTCATATTATTTGCATTGCGTATGTCATTTTCTCGGTTTGCGTGCCCATGTGCACGCATTTCGAGGCATCTCTTTTTTACAGTGCATGCTAGGTTGTATCTTAGATCGCATTCATGCATTTTCTCGGTTTGCGTGCCCTCGTGCATGTATTTCGAGACATCTCATTTTCATAGCATTGCGCATACTAGGTTGTATCTTAGTTGCATTCATGCATGTCATGCATATTGCATCGTGTTCGGGATAGGAGTTAGCCCGGGCACGGGAAATGAGGTGCGTTTCGTACTCCGAGTGACGGAACGCGTCTCAATTCTCCAGTCACCGACACTCCGGATTATCCATGATGGAGTTAGGTTTTAGCTGTGTTTTCATGTGCATTCATCCTATATTGAATTGTGCATTTCGACTCCTCGGCCATCATGCCTCGGTATGCGTGATTGGTGGCACGAGGATCGAGGCATGCATATATCTGTGAAAATACATTGCTATGCCCCTTTCTTGCTCTCTGTTGCAGCAAAATGAAGAATCAACAACTTTTCGGAGCTCGGCACGCTTTCCAAGAATAACTGCTAAACAGAGGCTAATTGGGGCATCCCGGTGGATTTCCGCGCAAGACAACCCGGACATGCATCATCCATCAGAAGCAAGGCAGTCCCTGGCTTGCATGCCAGTTTTATTTATTTTCTTAGTTAATTTGTTAATTAATTAGGAATTTGTACATTATTTGGACTGTATTATTTGGACTATAATATTCTTTTATTCGGGACTGTATTATTTATTCAGACCCTCTGCGCGAGGGCACAACTGTAATAAGTGTGTGTGAGTGTGATGTATGTCTTCCAACCCCACGTCTTTCTTCCCTTTTATTTACCCGCTTATGATGGTTAGATTAGGGCATATTTTAATTAGCATACAGTATGACAGCATGTTTGCATCATTCATCTGTTTTGCATGCACCGGGCTCGGCGCATCATACTAACTGCATTGTATTTCAATTTCAAAGTTGAATACGTGTTAGCTGTAGCATTCCATATGCCATGTTTAGAGTAGCCGAGCCTGCTATAGTTGCATTTTTGCATGTGTTGCATTAGGCATTTCTGTATACTTAGGATTCATGCATGATTTCTAATGAGTTTCTGTTTTGGCTTGGAGTACTCGGTGAGTTTTATGCTTTAGCATCCTTGCATGCGTGTGAGTGACTGCCATGAATAGCATGCTTACCATGAGGCTAATTGCTTATATGATATAACTGCCTGAATGCCTGTGGGTGAAGGTTGGGTTGTTTGGATTGGGACAATTCATCAAATATTTGTTTTAAGCCCACTAGATAGTGGCAAAACCATCTTTTCTAAGCCCACCCGAGGGTGGCAAAATCTGCATTTTAAGCCTACTTATGAGTAGCAAACCATCTTTCAAAAACAAACATGAAATGTTTTGTTCCAATTCAGGCGACCCAGTCTATACTTGTATGCTGTGCGCATCACATAGTAACCTAGGCTAATAACCGGAATAAGAACACACAATGTTTTCAAAAATAGATATCATGGTTAGTAGAGGCCGATCTTTGATCGGGCGAGCGGGGGTGCTCACGAAGTGACCTTCCCCAATCGTACCCAAGTTTCCGAGCCGAGGCAACTTTGGTGATGACGGACACGTGGCCTTTGGCACCGAGTCAGGGTTTCCTAAATTTCCCATTAAAAAACATTTAGGTGGCGACTCTGTATCTGGCAAAGCAGTCCATGTTTGGCACTTCTTTCAAAATCTGTTTTCTCAAAACGATTTGCCAGATTTGGACTCTTTGGTTCAGACTTAGAACCGTGACAATTTGAGATTCCTGAGCTGTAGTGACCCCAATATGAACCGAACGGGAGCTCACCCTCCCGGGGCATTCGGAGACGTCTACAGTAGGTAACTTCATCTTGAAGTCCAGCCCCCAACGCTTTCATAGCGACTGAGTCCATGTAATGGTTTTGATCATCCTTGCCTTCTCTGAATCCGATAGTTCGGCTGTGACAACATGAACTACGTAGGCTTGATTCCCATGTTTGGGATACGTAGGCAACTTCATCCTGAAGTCCAGCCACCAACACTTTCAAAGTGACTGTGTCCATATATTGGTTTTGACCATCTTCATCTTCTCTGTATCCGAGAGTTCGGTTACGATCATCACAAATGAGGACTGACTACAGTATGCTGCGGCGTTATCCAGACAAGGGGCAACTTTCCGTTGCCATGAGTCGCCATCCAAACCTGGGGCAACTTTCCGTTGCCGTGCTGTGCCATTTGGAACAAGGGGCAATTTTCCATTGCCTCCGATCCGAGGTTGTGCATCTCGAGAGTAAGTTTTGCGCTTGTTGAGCAGTGGCCGTTCGCAAAAATGGTTTTTGAGATTTTTTACTGAGGTTGACTATTTTCTCGAAAATTATTCTATCTTTTCCAAAACTGGACCATTTTCTTGGACCCAAGAAAGGAAAATTTTCAGTGCTCATAGCCTAACTCGTATGGCTTTCAAATCAAAAATCGAACCAGTATGTTAATCTAACTCTCATATTGGTCAAAACTGTTTTAGTAGAAAACCAAAGCAAAAAATGGTCAAAATGATGAATTAGGGGCACAGTTAAGTCAGGCTCCCTGTCTTTCCCCTGATTGTCAAATACTTGCCAGAAGGGCACTCTATTCGCCAGAAGAAGACACAACTGAAGCTGTCAGTAAAGGGCTGAAAGCTCTCAACCACCTTCAAGCAATGAGGTATCGAGCTAAGTGCGAAGCACAAATTGGAATGGATCAAGATACTCCATCCGGAACATCGACTAGACGTCCCGGGAGGAAATAGCCGCGAGCTAATAGTGTTGGGCGTGAACCCACAACTTCCTATTCATCTACTAACCACCTTGGGGAGGGATCGAAAATGAGAGAATAAAGAATAGAGAGGTGTAAGTTGAGAGAAAAGTGAGCAAAAGCGTTTTTGAGAGAAAAAAACCGAGCTTGAGGGCCGAGTGAAGTGAGAATCACAAATGAGAAAGGGTGGGAAATAATGCCCGAAGGAACTGGCTCCTCGTGATTTGAGATTTCTCATTTTTGTAAACACGTCAGTATGTCGTGTTTTTTGTTTTGTTTACCTCAACTTTTGTTTTGAGTCTTTTCCGAGCGTGTCTCGTTGTGATTAGGTCGTGTACTTTCTGTTTGAGTCTTTTTTACTGTGTTCAGTTGTAGGCTCAATACACCGGATTGAAAAACCCTTTTTCAATCTCAAAAATTTTTAATCATGCTGTGCTCAGAGTGCTGTGGCATTCTCCACATTTATGCGAAGCAAAAGAAGAAAGGAAAAATTTGGGGCATCTGAGTGTGCTTCAACTTCAGCCGATTCTACCTTTGTATTCCGTATTGTCAAATTGGACTGTTTGTTCAGGGTTTTCCATGTGCAGAATAAACAGAATGGCCTGTATGTAGATTAATTCCCAGCAGAGTATGGGCCGAGTGTTCAGACTAAGCAGTGGGTTGTATGAGTTGTTTTGCCATTGGCCGATTCGTTACCTGGTTATCACAATACAAATATTTGACTTTCAGACAGGAGATCAATTCCATTTACATTATTATGTGATGTGATGTAATGTAATGCGAAGCATGAAATGTACAAATGTAACAATTTTTCAAATAAAAAGCTTTGTTTCATTTCATCATCTTTTTCAAGTACAAAGATTTGGAAAAAACAAAACCTGCCTGCGGCAGTACAAGGAACTCTAGCTACCAGCAAAAAAGAAAAAAGAAGAAGAAGAAAAGCAGCAAAAATCTGGATCAATGTCAAGCGGCCTCAGGCCTAAGGGTCTGTCCTCGTCCTCTTCCTGGACGAAGGTCCAGGAGCATCGTCATTAGCGCCGTCATCTGAGCCTGAGTCAGTGCCATCTCCGGTCTCCTCCTCAGATGACTCCTCCTCTGCCTCCGCCTCCGTCTCCGCCTCGGACTCATCGTCATCGAGGACTGGTGCCCATGAGCTACTCCCAATATGAGTGCGCCCCGCCTTGGTACGGGGGTATACTCTGCCCTCTCCATCTCCCCCTCGAACAGGAACGGATGGTCCAGCTGGAGCACCTCCTACAGTGGGAATCTGGAAGGGATGCTGAAAAGTACAAATGGCAAACGCATCAGTATGCTACAGAATGCAGTATATGAATACAGTGTGTAAATACCGTGAGCAGTGTATCAGTGCAGAATGCAGTGAGTAATGCTGTGAACAATGTATCAGTGCAGAATGCAGTGTATGAGTATAGTGTATCAGATGCCGTGAGGGCCGTGTATCAAGTGTTGTGTTGTGCATCAGATTGTGTGAAACAATGTATGGTTTGAGACCGTGGTCAGAAGAACATACCGGAATACTGTAAATGGCCAGAAGGTCGAGGCTCTGCTGAAGCATCTCCATCACCGAAGTGGTCAACTCCAGGGACTGGCGAGTGTACTCAGAGGAAGCCTGCAAAAGTGTTAGAAGTCTCAGTATTCTGCGGAATATCAAATGAATTGAAATGAAATGACTGTGCAGAATGCAAAATGCAGTAGTACATACCGGAGGCAAGCCATAGAACCCGACTAACTCATGATCAGCCGGAGGGGGAGCAATGGGGATCTGGTAAGTCGCCCCACCCCGCCCTCTGTACGTCATCGTCGTGGGCAGTGCTGGCCAACTAGCCCCTCGTCCTCTCCGAGCTCCGCTCTTGCCACGGGCCCGAGCCACTCTCGGTGCTCCCGCTCCTACTCCTACTCTAGCCGCTGACGTTGCAGGTCTCTCTCTCTCGGCTCGACGGCCGCTGCTCAAAGGCCGCATAATATACGTCTGAACGTACTCTGAGTAGTCGCCTATGCCTCTGAAGCGTATCGCATCCCAGCTGATCGTGTAGTTGGCCATCTGCTCAGGGGTGAACCTCTCGGTATCCCTCATGTGCTCAGGAGGGTGAACCGGGACTATCTGCTCCGGTGAACCCAGGGTCTGGCGTAGGAAATGCTCACCCAGATACCAGGCCCGACAGACCGGCCCCTCCAGCAAAATCCTAAAGCGAGCAGTCTCCTCTACACCGGCAAATCGCTCCCGCATCGCAGCTGGCAATGGAGCCCAAGGCTACCAGGTGATCTGTAAATGGCATACAGTTTGTTATCTACTGTTATTGAAAATACAGTGTAAAGCGAAGTTTAAATAAACTCTAAAGTTGAACATACCTCCGCGGGGGTGATGGTGTCAAAGTAGTGGTAGAAGAAGATGAATGTCTCCCGCGGTCTCCGCACGCATCTCACGTCGAAGCGTCGGGAGAATGGAACGACAAGAGGGGTCTCCTCGTCAGGCACTAGCGCGAGCCTCGGAAAGTAGGCGTAGACCCACAACTACAGAGTAAGTATCAGTATGCTTATCAGATAAAGCGAAATACAGAATAAAGCAAAAATTACAGAACCGTGTATTGTGCAGTGTATTGTGCAAAGTGTACAGTGTGTGCAATGTACAGTTAATGTAAAACAGAGTATATGTGTGCCGTGTGTGCAGTATACAGTCAGCATGAAGCAGACCACAGTGTGTGCAGTGTAAAGAGTGCAGAAAATGTAGAGCAAAAATGAAAAACAGAAGAAGAAGACGTACCTCCCAAGCCCGCCAGTAGCCTCCGAGCAACTGCCCGCTACAATGGGAGGCTGAGCTCATGTATCCATACAAAGTGGCCAAGGCAGCGCCACCCCAGTCGTAGCGCAGGATCCGCGTGACGTCCACTAGCGCACTCAACAAACAGAGAAGCACAGTGTTCGCCCGATCGGCAAAAATGGTCATCCCCAGCAGAAACATCAGGAAGCCACGAGTGTACTGCTCCACCTCCTCCTGGGTCATCAATGCCTCCTCAGCCAAGGCTGGCTGAACCCTGAACTGGACCTCGAACCATGAATATCTGACGAAGCCGAGGCGTGCGAGAGACGGCATCTCGCCCAGCAAGTAAATCTGAGCAGCCTTCCACTCGTCCATGTCGGTGTCGAAGGGGATCGGATCACCCCCTACCCCGATGCTGGTGAGCATCGAGAAGTCATAGGGGAGTCATCGTCATGTCTCCCGCAATTGAGAAGTGGAATGAGTTGGTGGTGTCCTACCACCTCTCCACCAGAGCGGCGAGAAGAGGCCTGCTCACAGTAAGCCGGGAGAGTCCTCTGCAGAAGGCGCCGAAGCCGGCCTGGTCTACGATGTGGCGGACCGCATCGGGCAACTCCATGTACCAATCGCAGGCGGTGACATTCCCATACCCCCGGAAGGCATGGGAATCTCCCTGTGTTCAAGCAAAACAGTTGCGAAGCAATATAAAATGTACAGTTTTGAAGAGCATTCAGAATTGGTGACAATACAGCGTGTGTGCACGTTTTTAAGTTCAAACAAATATCGGGTGCCAGTGTGCTCGAAATGAATTGCGGCATATGATGTGTCAGTGTTTCTGAGTGGTTCAGTACAGATACAGCTTGTGTACACGTTTTCAAGTTCAAACAAACATCGGGTGCCGGTGTGCTTACACTTAACTACAACATGCGATGTGCCAGTGTGTTTGAGTGGTTCAGTGACAATACAGCGTGTGTGCACGTGTTTAGATTCAAACAGACATCAAGTGCAAGTGTGTTCACAGTCAACTACAACGTACAGTGTATCGGTGTATCTGGGCTAAGCAGTTAAAGAACCGAATCAACTATGGTAGTTAAGAGTTCTACATTGCGGAAAATGAAACGAGAAAGAATATACCTCAGAAGCGTCGTATGATAGATGTGACTCCGGCTCGCGCAGGAGAAGCTTTGGAGGCACCGTCCTATCGAAACTCCTAAACTAGCGAAGTCCGTCAGGAGGAAGTATGTGAATCGCCGGCCGGTAGATCGCCGGGTCGAATGGGCGGACGCTCAAGGGCAAGAGCTCGGCCTCGGGATCCATCTCCTAATCTGGGGGAGTCCCGTCCTGTGGTAGATCGTCTGCCATGTCAAGAGTGGTGTGAAAATGGCCGGAAGAGAGAAAACCGGGCTAGAATACGAAAAGTCAATGGAAAGTCAACCCCGAGAATGCAGAAAATGGCCGGGAAAGCCGGAATGTGGAAAAGGCACGAAAATCAAGAAAAACTTGAGGGAAACAAGCCCCGAGTGGTGAAAATCAAGAAAGAGACACCGAAACGGAGTTTCGTTCGGTTCAAAACATTCAAAATTCGAAGGTATTCGCGAATCAAACGACGAAACGGGCACAAAAACCGAAAAAAGGGTGAATGAAAGAGAGAAAAATGCTCTAGAGAGAGAGGGGGAGGATTTTCGCACAAGAGGCAAGTGCCAAAATAGGGTTTGAAGCCCTATTTTAAAAGACCCGAGGCCAAAAGACCAAACTGCCCCAATTCAGGCACTTTTGGCCGGTCAGCCACACTGTTGGCTGGTCGGCCAAATATTTGGCGGATGGAACCTTTCAATGGCCAGTGGGCAGCCGGTGACCTCCTCTGATGGCCGGTGAGCCTCCTACAACCTTGTTTGGGTCAGATATGTGGTTTGGGGCCTTCATTGCTCAAGACAGTGCAAGACAGTGCATTTTTGAAGCTCAACCGGCCTCGGTTTTGACCTCAGACTATGTCTTCTGTGCGCAGTACTTGAATATGTGCAAGGTGTATCTTTTTGTATCCTTTTGTCCCTTTCAAGATTTGAAAGTTGCCCCACATGCGTTGCTTTACAACGCTTTGACGTGAACACGCGTTGGGTTATACGTCATTATGCTTGCATTGTATGCACCTCGCACGGTCTGGCGAGACCTTAAACACGCTCGGTCTAGGAGACCTTAAACCCTCCAAAGATGCAAGACCTTTGGTTTTTGCATGCATACACACGTCGTAACAAGCACAACTAGCATTGATGTGCACTGCTCACATGCATTATCATGCATTTCAAGCGACGCGCGTCATCGCATATTCGAGTTCACATGCATTCCAAAAGCCGCGCGTTGTCGCGCATTCCAAGATCATTTGTATTGTCATGCGTCTCAAAACCCGCGCATTGTCGCACGTTTCAAAAGAAAACAACAAAAACAACATGCATCATCATGCATTTGCATTTCAAAAAAAGAAAACAACAAAAACATGCAGCATTTGTATTTCAAAAACAAAAACACAAAAAAAAAAAACATGCAGTATCATGTATTTTCCCTTTATCATGCATTGTCATGCATTCAAAAAACAAAACAAAAAACAAACATGCATATGTCATGCATTTCACTGTAAATAGTGCATATGTCATGCACTGTAAATGGCATGCATTTTCATGCATTTGTTATGCATCCACTGTATATAGTGCATATGCCATGCATTTTTATTATAAATAATGCATACGTAATGCATTGTACATACATACATCCCATTGCATATTGTAAATATTGCATTGTAGCTTGCATGTATTCGTTGCATCACCTCCATTTATGGCTTGCGCCTTTCCATGATTGAGCTTGGTCTGGTATGTGCCCATATCTTTCACGTCAAAGCACAGTTATGATATTATGTGTACACACCTATTCCACGCTGGTATGTTGGTTTGAGGGTGACGGCACCGTTTCTGTGTTAGACGCAGCTTATATGTGTCCATGCCTTTCCTAAGCAAAATACGATTTGGCCGCAGGCCTTATCCACTACATCCATTGCATTTTCCCTAGCAGATCGCATTGTACATAGCATTCATTGTATATAATGCATTATACATACAAACATTCCATTGCATATTGTAAATATTGCATTGTAGTCTGCATGCATTCGTTGCATCACCTCCATCTATAGCTTGCGCCTTTCCATGTTGAGCTTGGTCTGGTATGTGCCCATATCTTTCACGTCGAAGCACAGTTATGATATTATGTGTATGCACCTATTCCACGTTGGTATGTTGGTTTGAGGGTGACGGTACCGTATCTGTGTTAGACGCGGTTTGTATGTATCCATGCCTTTCCTAGGCAAGATTTGGTTTGGCTGCATGCCATATCCATTGTATATATTACATTGTAGTGTAATTTTCGCATCTAGTATTAAGGTCATGGTCTTTCCTCAGCGGGTCACTTCCTCACTTATGTTATTCCACCCAATTACTTGTTCTTGTGTCCGCCTACATCACTCATAGTTCTGCATGTGTACGCGCCTATTCCACGCTGGTATGTTGGTTTGAGGGTTGCGGCACCTTTTCTATGGTAGACGGACTTTGCATCTCCGTCATCCTTTTGACATTTGTGTGGTTTTGTACCGCTCGTGGTTCGATTATGATTCAATTGCATTGCATTATCATTTGCATTGTTTATACAAAGTTTTGTATATACTGCATATCATTTTGCATTCATTTTTGCATTGTCATGCATGTTGCTAACAATATTATACCTGTTAAGTTGCTTTCTTTTACAGGCACGATATTGTATGTACGGTTCATTTGAAGCTGGTGCAACCAGACGAACCGCGCAGGTATTGTATTCTCTGAGTGAGACGTATCGAGAATTGCATAATTCTCTTACATCCTTTCTACATTGTAGTGTAGTTGGATTGTTGTATGCTAGCTTAAAACTGTTGCATGTTATGCTTCGTTACAGCTTTCTTTGCATGATCATAAGTTATCCTTGGCTTCTTACATTATCAGTTGCATTCTGCCCCTGCCTTCGGGCACATATCTTTATTGTCTTGCATGCTTTGTCTAAGTCTTTGGCTTTGTCAAAAATGGGTCGTCTCTGGGCTTTGACACTCACTCCCGTCATTCTTATGACTTTCGAGTTCTGTCAAAGAGGGGCAACTGTAGATACCCCATTTTTGACCGTCCTCAAGACTTGGACGTCACCGTTTGAACACTCGGTGATCATCCTTGTTTGTGTTCGTCTTGAGTTCCCGGAGGTCTCGGCTACGCGCCTTGCCTCAAGATCTCTCGACTCGACTGTTTTGTGTTTGGGTTTGCACCAAACACTTGTGTTTTTGCTTTGGAGGGCAGGGAACGGCTTGTTGGCCATCCCCACACTCTACCGGCCATGGCTTGAGGCCATCGACTGTGTTTTGTTGCCATCAGCCAAATGTTTGGCCGACCGGTACTCTAGATGGTCGACCGGCCATCTATTTTGGTCAAATTGCATTTTTGGCTGGCCGACCACTGTTCATCTGCTTTTGCAGATATTTTTATGCCAGCTGTGCTAGCTGGCATACACTTTGCTCCCCTCCATACACGTGTATGGAGGGATCTCCTTCTTGGCTAGCTTGTATGGAAAGCTTTACAAGAGGGATTGTCTATAAGAGGGAGCCTCTTCTCCTTCCATTAGGGTTGACAAATTTTTTAGAGCTTTGAGTTTTAGGGTTAGGGTTTGTTCATACTCTATCTCTATATCTCTCACTCTCTTGAGTGTTTAGTGTGTGTTTGTTCTTACTATTGCACACAAACACCTACCATTACACCTTTCCTTAGTTGCTGAGGCATTAGAAGGTTAATCTTGGAATTTTTGAGCTGGTTTTGATCCAAGAAGAGGTCAGGTCTTGTGATCTTGGAAATGTTCTTCAAGGGTGAGTATTCTTGCCATTTATTCCCCATTTTTGCATAGCTTTTTTGACTATCTTGAAACTATTTTTAGACTTTTCATATAACATATAAAAGTTCTATTTTTACCTGCTTAAAATAGTTGTTTAAGGTTGCTTTGAGCTTTGGGGTTGTTTGACCCCTCTTAGGCCTTGTTTGGCCCTATTTTTATGCTATTTTGGTGAGTTCTGGAACCACTTTGTTTGGGCCTCCTCACCACTGAAATCTTGTTTAAGGTCCTAAGAAGGAGAGGGCCACCCCTTCTCCTTGTTGTCCTTGAAAAGGGCCATTTTAGCCTCATTAGTGAGCACCTTGTTTAAGTGTATGTTGGCCATGCCTTAACTATTTTTTATGACTATCTTGCCATGATATAGCATTGTCGTGAGTTGGCTTAAGCACACCATGCTTGCTTAGCATACATGTCTTGTAATGCCATGAATTGCCTTAACATGCCTTGTGCTTTGAGCCTTGTTTGTAGCATGTTTTTGGCTTAGCCTTGTGAAGCTTTTATGCTTGTTTTAGCATGCTAAAGGTCTGTTTTTAGTCATTTGAGTCGTCCATGCTTTGCTTTGTATAGCTACCATGCAAACTCTCTTGTATGTCTTGAGCATTGACCCCTCTAGCATGCCATCCCTACATCATTTCAGTGGTTTGGCACTACTTATAGCACCATTTCAGTCCTCATGGTATGCTTGTATGCTTGCATTTGATGTCCCTTTAATGCCTTACAAGGTTGTCATCTTATGCTCCATGTATGGCCTCTTTTGTATGCTTGAATGTTCGGACCACTTATATGCCATCTAGGTGTGTCCTTAGCTTTGTTTAGGTCTGCCTCGTACCTATTTTAAGTCCTTTTAACTTTGTGGGGCTTGTTTGACTTAGCCATGGTTTAAGCCCCTTAGGCTTTCTTTGAATCTTGGACCATTGTTGCTTGTTTAGCTTGTCTTGTCTACCCGGTTTGGCACCTTTATAACATGATTTTCAAAGCTTTCTGTGCATGCTATGTGTCCATGTTTATCCTCTTTTAAGTGTGCTTAAAAGTTGTCTCCATATGCTTAAGTGTTTAGGCCTTAACATGTGCATGTTTGTGTGTGTTTTACCTCTCATTCCTTAGTGTGTTGGCCACTGTTTTGGGCCTAGTATAGGGCTGCCCAAATTGGTATAAGTCCATTGTTTGCATGTTGTTGCATGCTCACCTTGTGTGTTGTCATATACTTAGCCTATTGCATGTGTTGTATGCTTCAATCACTTTGCATTTGGTACGCATTCTCTTGGCTAAGTTACCTAACATGTTGTCCATGTTGCACCTTGCATGCTTGTATGGTTAAGCTTGCATAGTTATTCCATGTCTTGCATACTTATTTGCTTAGGTTGTGTGCCTATTGCATGCTTACTTGTTTGCATCTCATGTTGCACACTTAGCTCACATGTCGAGGTTGCATATCATTGCATGCATCTTTCACCTCTTGATCAAGCCATGATAGAGGTTGAAAGCCCCTTTGTATGTTTCTATGCATTGCATTTCATTTGAAATCAAAATACACGACTTGGTTCCTAGGGCCATCACGCATTGAAATGCACGATTGGTGGTCCGAGAATCAAGGAACATACCCCTTTGAGTCACAAACATGATAAGGGATGTGTTGGTGCACACATTTGCTTGAAATGCATTGCCATGCCTTGTTTTGCCCTCTGCTGCTGTCAAAACAGTTTCTGCAGGAAGCTTTGGCCGGCCGGCCATCCATACTGCCGACCGACCAATTATTGATGGCCGAGAGCTCAACAAATGGTCGATGACCATCCGGACATGGTCGGTGGGGTTTCAACTTGGTCAGTGGTGATCCACAATGTCCATAGAGCATACCTTGGGAGTGTGCAATTTTCAGAAGAACAGAGCAGGGGAAACAGAGGCGAACTTGTGCATGATAGTGGACTTCCGAGCGGAGCCGAGCACGCATTGCATCGGGCCCTCTCCCCGAGGCTATTTACTGTTTTATTAGATTAGTTAATTTGCTTAACTAGTTTAATTGGTCTGTAATATTTAATTAGCTTGTAGGTTAGTTAAATCTGTATTATTCTTTTGGTCCCTCCGAGCGAGGGCAAATTTGTAATAAATGTGGGTACGTGTGTGCATGTCTTCCAACCCCACGTCTTTCTTCCCTTTTATTTACTAGCTTTCGATGGTTAGTATTAGGACATATTTAAATTAGCATACCTTATGTTATGCATGCGTGCATTCATACATTTGTCTTGCATGCACCGGGCTCGGGGCATCATACTAACGGCATTCGTGTTTCAATTCCAAATTGAATACGTGTTAGTTGTAGCATTTCGCATGTCATTTTAGAATAGCCAAGCCTATTATATTCACATTCCTGCATGTGCTGCATTAGGCATTTCTGTATAGTTAGGATCATGCATGGATTTCTAACATAGCTTTTGTTTTGGCTTGGAGTACTCTGTAAGCTTTTACGCTTTAGCATCCTTGCATGCGTGTGAATGTTGCCATGACAACATGATTACCATGAGGCTAGATTCTTATGTGATATGAACTGCCTGAATGCCTGTGGATGGAGGTTGAATTACCTGAATTGGAATAATGCATTAAAACCGTGAGTTTTAAGCCCACTTGATAGTGGCAAAAACCATCTTTTCTAAAGCCCACTTGAGGGTGGCAAAACCTGCATTTTAGCCTACGTACGAGTAGCAAACTGCTTTCAAAAAAACAAACATGAAATGTTTTGTTCTAACTCAGGCGATTCAGTCTATACTTGTATGTTGTGCGCATCACATAGTAAATCTAGGCTAATAACCGGAATAAGAACACATAACGTTTTCAAAATTGGATATCATGATTAGTAGAGGCCGATCTTCGGATCGGGCGAGAGGGGGTGCTCATAGCTGACCTTCCCCAATCGTACCCAAGCTCCTGAGCCAAGGCAACTCTGGTGATGACGGACACGTGGCCTTAGGCAAACGAGTCAGGGTTTCCTAAATTCTCACAAAATAAAATATTTAGGTGGCGACTTTGTATCTGGCAAAGCAGTCCATGTTTGGCACTTCTTTACAAAAATCTATTTTTCAAAACGATTTGCCGGATTTGGACTCTTTGGTTCAGATTAAGAACCGTGACGAATTTAAGAGTCCGAACTGTAGTGAGCCCAAAAAGAACAGAACGGGACCCATCCTCCCAGGGCGTTCGGGGACTTCTACAGTGGTCCGAGTGTGTTTGGGCCAAGCTGGGCTGGGCCGTTGCAGGTGAAGTTTTCTCAGTTGAAGTTTAGACCATATTTGGCCGAGATGATTCTCTGCCAGCCCGGTTGCTGTTGTTCACTCATTTAGCTCGGCGAGTGGGACCCTCTGCAGACCGACTTAACTGAGCAGGAGCTTGGTCACAGCAGAGGGCTGTTAAGCTCGGTCGCAATAGAGCTCGGCTAAGAGCACTGTATGTTTCGGAAAGTGATATGGTCGTAGGAGGCCGGGGTAGCGCTGCCAGGTTGGCCGTTCACACCAACGCCGTTTGACGGTTTGGTTAGGTGGTGTTTAGCTGTATTTGCGCTGACACGTGGGAAAGTGGGATAGGAGAGCAGGTCCACGCGTCAAAAGGCAAATGGACGCAGAGGTAAGCGCAGAAAGGATATAAACATGACTGCGCCCCCCATGCTGGGGATGGAACATCTGTTGGTGAGAGAAATTCTAGCACTTTGTCTTCTCTTCTCTCTCTCTCTTTAAGTATGTGCTAACTTGATCGTCGAAGGGGTTTTCTGACAACACACCGCCGGGTAGCTCACCGCCGTTGTGTTCGCAGGTTAATCAGATCGAAGCGGAGCTTGGACGCGAGGAGTACGGGCGGTAACGAATATTTCCTCCCCGTACAATTGGCGCCGTTTATTGGAATTCGACAGACAAAACCTTGTCCTCCAAGCTTCTCCGGTCATCTATTATGGTGAACCACGATGACATTCTGTTGTTCGCCATCGACGGCATCACACCAAAGTTCGTTCAGCGCAGAGATGGCCTGTTCGCCATTCCGACGATGGCTGATTTGGAGACCTCCGCACAAAGACTTCCCAAGGATGTGCGAGACAAGTGCGCAAGGAGTTTTGGGCGCTCTGTCATTCCAAAAGAGCATCGCCGACGGTGAGATTCACACACTCAACACTTGGAAGACAAGCTGAGAGACCAAGATACCATCATCAAGAAAATGGCGACGGAGATAAAGGCCATGAGACGCCAGATGAAAGGAAAGGGCGTCGCTGGAGTGGGAAACCACAGTGAGCGCGCCCATTCCTGCCGTTCCAACAGCCTCAATAGACGTCGCACCCCTTCACTCTCCGTCACGAGAAGCCTTAGAGCTGGAGACTACGTTGCGCCGACGACGATATCTCGCACGCAGGATAACAGTTACCACCCCGTACGCTCGATGGCGGCGTCGAGATATTCTCGCTCCGACCATTCGAAAGACTTGTGGGATGTGTGGGAGGAACGCGCTCACCGGCAGGAGGCACAAAGGGTGCCTACACTACAGCGGCTGGTCCCTAGAGGGCGAGC
This sequence comes from Camellia sinensis, assembly GCF_055761805.1. Lineage (NCBI taxonomy): Eukaryota > Viridiplantae > Streptophyta > Magnoliopsida > Ericales > Theaceae > Camellia > Camellia sinensis. The sequence continues at coordinate 86,884,940 of NC_138974.1, forward strand.
CAATGAAAAGGTTGCCATGCCACAACCACGCTTGGCGGCACACGCACCACCAGACGGAGAGTTCGCAAGGCTGAGCACCGCCCCTTTTTTCGTAGAGATCGAGAACACACCGCTCCCCCCCGGGTTCCATCAACCAAAGTTCACACTCTATGACAGAAAGACTGATCCATATATGCACGTAAGCCACTTCCGGCAGGTTATGGCCGGGCACAGGCGAAACGATGCGCTCATGTGCCTTGTTTTTCCATCGAGTTTGGGCGAGTTAGGCCTAAAATGGTTCGAGAGGCTGTCAGAGGAGAGCATCGAGAGGTGGTAACAGTTGGCAGAGGCACTTGTCACCAGATTTAAGACAAACGCCAAAACACCCAAGGAAATTGACTATCTCTTGAGAGTAAAGATGGAGCCAGGCAACTCTTTGAAGATGTATGACACTAAGTATTGGAAGACTTTTAACGAGATCCTTGATTGCCCGACCAACCTTACAATCACTCGGTATAAGCGCGGTCTTCCAGTTGGACATCGACTAAGAGACTCGCTCACAATGAATCAACCGTCGACCATGGAGTTACACATGCAACACATTAATGAGCACATCCGAGTCGAAGACGATGCAGCCGCAGTTACCGTGACGGTAAGTCCGGTAGTAGAGAACAAGAGAGTAGTGGGAAAGGTTCACAGAATCGGACAAGATGATGGCCATGCAAACCACCATGGAAGGGATATAAGGAGTTCGGTTTTTGGAAGACGCCAGTAAGAAGGCCGAGGAAAATGGGCATAAAATTCACAGAATGTAAATGGCTGATCCATTTCCAAAACATCGAACTCTGCCAGACTAAAGTTTTGTTCGTAGTGCTATTTTTGTAACCCTTTTTTGCCATTAGCGCAATGAAACAAGTAAAACATTTTCTTGAAAATTGTTGTATATTTGCCTCGCCAAGCGTATTTAGTGCGGACCAAGGGGCAACTAACGATCATTTTGACGGAAAGATCAAAATTCCTTGCCGGCGAATTTTGCTCGGCAAGAGATTTATTGATGATTTTATCAACTTTAGAATTCCTTGAAGGACAGATTTTGGTCGGCAAGAGGTTTGTTGAAGATTTTATCAACTTTGGAATTCCTTGTCGGATGGATTTTACTCGGCAAGAGGTTTATTGATGGTTTTAATCAACTTTAGAATTCCATGCAGAGCTAAATTTGCTCGCCAAAAAGGAAGTCGCGGAGCGGACCTTGCTCGCCAACTTTGGAGTTCTTTGCCGAGCTGATCTTGCTCGCCAAGAAACAAGTCGCCGAGCTGACCTTGCTCGCCGACTTTGGAGTTCCTTACCGAGCTGATCTTGCTCACCAAAAAGCAAGTCGCCGAGCTGACGTTGCTTGCTGACTTTGGAGCTCCATGCCAAGCTGATTTTGCTCGCCAGGAAGCAAGTCACCGAGCTGACCTTGCACCCCGACTTTGGAGTTCCTTACCAAGTTGATCTTGCTCGCCAAGAAGCAAGTCGCCGAGCTGACGTTGCTCGCCGACTTTGGAGTTCCTTGCCGAGATGATCTTGCTCGCTAAGAAGCAAGTAGCCAAGCTGACCTTGCCCGCCGACTTTGGAGTTCCTTGCCGAGCTGACCTTGCTCGCCGACCTTGGAATTCCTTGCCGAGCTGATCTTGCTCGCCAATAAGCAAGTCACGGAGCGGACCTTACTCGCCGACTTTGGAGTTATTTGCCGAGCTGATCTTGCTCGCCAAGAAGCAAGTCACCGAGTTGACCTTGCTCCCCGACTTCGGAATTCCTTGCCGAGCTGATTTTGCTCGCCAAGAAACAAGTCGCAGAGCGGACCTTGCTCGCCGACTTTGAAGTTCTTTGCCGAGCTAATCATGCTCGCCAAGAAGAGTCACCGAGCTGACCTTGCTCTCTGAGCTGACCTTGCTCGCCGACCTTGGAATTCCTGGCCGAGCTGATCTTGCTTGCCATGAAGCAAGTCGCGGAACGGACCTTCCTCGCCGACTTTGGAGTTCCTTGCCGAGCTGATCTTGCTTGCCAAGAAGCAAGTCGCCGAGCTGACCTTGCTCCCAGACTTTGGAGTTCCTTGCCGAGCTGATCTTGCTCACCAAGAAGCAAGTCGCCGAGCTGACCTTGCTCGTCGACGTTGGAGTTCCTTGCCGAGCAGATCTTGCTTACCAAAAAACAAGTCGCCGAGTTGACCTTGCTCGCCGACCTTGGAGTTCCTTGCCGAGCTGATCTTGCTCACCAAGAAGCAAGTCGCAAAGTGGACCTTGCTCACCGACTTTGGAGTTTCTTGCCGAGCTGATCTTGCTCGTCAAGAAGCAAGTCGCCGACCTGATCTTGCTCGCCAAGAAACAAGTCGCTGAGCTGATCTTGCTCGCCGAGCTTGGAATTCCTGGCCGAGCTAATCTTGCTCGCCAAGAAGCAAGTCGCGGAGCAGACCTTGCTCGCCGACTTTGGAGTTTCTCGCCGAGCAGATCTTGCTCGCTAAGAAGCAAGTCGCTAAGCTGATCTTGCTCACTAAGAAACAAGTCGCCGAGCTGACCTTGCTCGCCGACCTTGGAATTCCTTGTCGAGCTGATTTTGCTCGCCAAGAAGCAAGTTGCGCAGCGGACCTTGCTCCGTGACTTTGGAGTTCCTTGCCGAGTTGACCTTGCTCGCCAAGAAGCAAGACGCCGAGCTGACCTTGCTCCCCGACTTTGGAGTTCCTTGCCGAGCTGATCTTGCTCGCCAAGAAGCAAGTCGCCGAGCTGACCTTGCTCGCCGACTTTGGAGTTCCTTACCGAGTTGATCTTGCTCGCAAAGAAGCAAGTCGCCGAGCTGACCTTGCTCGCCGACCTTGGAGTTCTTTGCCGAGCTGATCTTGCTCGGCAAGAAGCAAGTCGCCGAGCTGACCTTGCCCGTCGACTTTGGAGTTCTTTGCCGAGCTGATTTTGCTCGCTAAGAAGCAAGTCGCTGAGTTGACCTTGCTCGCCGACCTTGGAGTTCCATGTTGAGCTGATCTTTCTCGCCAAGAAACAAGTCGCCGAGCGGACCTTGCTCGCTGACTTTGGAGTTTCTTGTCGAGCTGATCTTGCTCGTCGAGAAGTAAGTCGCCGAGCTGACCTTGCTCCCCGACTTCGGAGTTCCTTGCCGAGCTGATCTTGTTTACCAAGAAGCGAGTCACCGAGCTGACCTTGCTCGTCGACTTTGGAGTTCTTTGCCGAGCTGATCTTGCTGGCCAAGAAGTAAGTCGCCGAGTTGACCTTCCTCGCCGACTTTAGAGTTCCTTGCCGAGCTGATCTTGCTCGCCAAAAAGCAAGTTGCGGAGCGGACCTTGCTTGCCAAGAAGCAAGTCACGGAGTGGACCTTGCACACCGACTTTGGAGTTTCTCGCTGAGCTGATCTTGCTTGCCAAGAAACAAGTCACCGAGCTGATCTTGCTTGCTAAGAAACAAGTCGCGGAGCGGACCTTGCTCGCCGACTTTGGAGTTCCTTGCTGTGCTGATCTTGCTTGCCGAGAAGCAAGTCGCCGAGCTGACCTTGCTCCCAGACTTTGGACTTCCTTACTGAGCAGATCTTGCTCGCCAAGAAGCAAGTCGCCAAGCTGACCTTGCTCGTCGACTTTGGAGTTCTTTGCCGAGCTAATCTTGCTCGCTAAGAAGCAAGTCGCCGAGTTGACCTTGCTCACCGACCTTGGAGTTCTTTGTCGAGTTGATCTTGCTCGCCAAGAAGCAAGTCGCGGAGCGGACCTTGCTCGCCAACTTTGGAGTTTCTCGCCGAGCTGATCCTGCTCGCCAAGAAGCAAGTCACCGAGCTGATCTTGCTCGCCAAGAAACAAGTCGCTGAGCTGACCTTGCTCGCTGAGCTTGGAATTTCTTTCCAAGCTGATCTTGCTCGCCAAGAAACAAGTCGCGGATTGAGCTGATCTTGCTGGCCAAGAAGTAAGTCACCAAGCTGATCTTGCTTGCCAAGAAGCAAGTCGCGGAGCAGACCTTGCTCACCGATTTTGGAGTTCCTTGCCGAGCTCGCCAAGAAGCAAGTCGCCGAGCTGACCTTGCTCCCAAACTTTGGACTTCCTTGCCGAGCTGATCTTGCTTGCCAAGAAGCAAGTCGCCGAGCTGACCTTGCTCGTCGACTTTGGAGTTCCTTACCGAGCTGATATTGCTCGCCAAGAAGCAAGTCGCCAAGTTGACTTTGCTCGTCGACCTTGGAGTTCCTTGCCGAGCTGATCTTGCTCACCGAGAAGCAAGTCGCCGAGCTAACCTTGCTCCTAGACTTTGGAGTTCCTTGCCGAGCTGATCTTGCTCGCCAAGAAGTAAGTCGCCGAGTTGACGTTGCTCGTCGACTTTGGAGTTCTTTGCCGAACTGATCTTGCTCGCCAAAAAGCAAGTCGCCGAGTTGACCTTGCTCGCCGACCATGGAGTTCATTGCCGAGTTGATCTTGCTCGCCAAGAAGCAAGTCGCCGAGCTGATCTTGCTCGCCAAGAAACAAGTCGCTGAGCTGACCTTGTAAGCCGAGCTTTGAATTCCTTGCCAAGCTGATCTTGCTCGCCAAGAAGCAGGTCGCAGAGCGAACCTTGCTCGCCGACTTTGGAGGTTTTTGCCGAGCTGATCTTGCTCGCCAAGAAGCAAGTCGCCGAGCTGATCTTGCTCAGCAAGAAACAAGTCACCAAGCTGACCTTGCTCGCCGACCTTAGAATTCCTTAAGGAGCTAATCTTGCTCGCCAAGAAGCAAGTTGTGGAGCAGACCTTGCTCACCGACTTTGGAGTTCCTTACCGAGCTGATCTTGCTCGCCAAAAAGCAATATGCCAAGCTGACCTTGCTCCTCGACTTTGGAGTTCCTTGCTGAGCTGATCTTGCTCGCCAAGAAGCAAGTCGCTGAGATGACCTTGCTTGCCGACTTTGAAGTTCCTTGCCGAGTTGATCTTGCTCGCCAAGAAGCAAGTCGCCGAGCTGACCTTGCTCACCGACCTTGGAGTTCCTTGCCGAGCTGATTTTGCTCGCCAAGAAGCAAGTTGCGGAGCAGACCTTGCTCGACGACTTTGGAGTTCCTTGCCGAGCAGATCTTGCTCGCTAAGAAGCAAGTCGCCGAGCTGACCCTGCTCCCCAACCTTGGAATTCCTTGCCAAGCTGATCTTGCTCGCCAAGAAGCAAGTCGCGGAGCAGACCTTGCTCACCGACTTTGGAGTTCTTTGCCGAGCTGATCTTGCTCGCCGAGAAGTAAGTCGCGGTGCTGACCTTGTTCCCCGACTTTAGAGTTCCTTGCCGAGCTGATCTTGCTCGACAAGAAGCAAGTTGCCAAGCTGACCTTGCTCATTGACTTTGGAGTTCTTTACCGAGCTGATTTTGCTCACCAAGAAGCAAGTCGCCGAGCTGATTTTGCTCGCCAAGAAGCAAGTCGCCGAGTTGACCTTGCTCGCCGACCTTGGAGTTCCTTGCCAAGCTGATCTTGCTCGCCAAGAAGCAAGTCGCGGAGCAGACCTTGCTCACCGACTTTGGAGTTTCTTGCCGAGCTGATCTTGCTCGCCAAGAAGCAAGTCGTCGAGTTGATCTTGCTCGCCAAGCTGATTTTGCTCGCCAAGAAACAAGGCGCTGAGCTAACCTTGATCGCCGAGCTTGGAATTCCTTGCCGAGCTGATCTTGCTCGCCAAGAAGCAAGTCGCGGAGCGGACCTTGCTTGCCGACTTTGGAGTTTCTTGCCGAGCTGATCTTGCTCGCCAAGAAACAAGTCACCGAGCTGATCTTGCTCGCCAAGAAACAAGTCACCGAGCTGACCTTGCTCGCCGACGTTGGAATTCCTTGCCGAGTTGATCTTGCTCGCCAAGAAGTAAGTTGTGGAGTGGACCTTGCTCGCCGACTTTGGTGTTCCTTGCCGAGCTGATCTTGCTCGCCAAGAAGCAAGTCACCGAGCTGACCTTGCTTGCCGACGTTGGAGTTCATTGCCGAGCTAATCCTGCTCGCCAAGAAGCATGTCGCCAAGCTAACCTTGCTTGCCGACCTTGGAGTTTCTTGCCGAGCTGGTCTTGCTCGCCAAGAAGCAAGTTGCGGAGCGGACCTTGCTCGCTGTGACAACCCTCACCACTGATTAGTGCTAATCTATGATTAAGCATGTTAAGTGATTGATTAACTGAAATTCTGAACTGATTGATTGAGTGTATTAGTTTAAATGCAAATCTATCTGTTTGACTGTTAAATGATCTGTTCATATTTTATGTTTTAAACTGCAAATTGAAGGCCTTATCGGCGGCCGAATCCGAAACTGATTAGTGTTTTATGCTAATTAGAATTTATGTGATTTTATGGTATGTTTAATTAAAATCTGATTTGGTATGATTAAATTAGATTAAATGAAGTTAAAATGCATCAACTTGAGTTAATTACCAAAATGCCATTTAGTGGACTATTTCATGAGCCTTTTATTTGATTTGTACATATTAGCATTATCATCACATTTCCTCAGCCATTTGAGAGCCAAACCGACTAGAGAGAGAGAGATAGGAGATAGTTTGAATTCATCAAGAATTGCTTGGAAATTTAGAGGAATTGAAGAGAGGATTGCATATTTGAGCTTCTACATCTTGAATTGAGACTTAAGGTAGAGCTTTTACCTTCTTGTTTATGAATTGAGTTGGTTCTTGCATGGTTTAGATGAATGTTGAAGTGTTGAGCCAAGTTATGGCTTAAAATGTGGAACGGTGAGCTTGAATCATGCATGCATGTACATATTCTTACATTTTGAGATTGTTCTTCATGAATTTCCACATGCATGTCCATATTTCGGTTATAGTTCATGAATTCATCATGTTTTGGAAGGATTGGCTCATTTGTTCTTGTATTGGAAGCTTTGATTTCAATTGACTTCATGCATGTGCATGTACATCATATTCTTGAAGTTTTGTTTGAAAATGGGTTCAATTGACTCACCATTGGGCTTTGATTTTACAAATTGATCTTCAAAACATGCTATATTATGGGTTTAAAGTATTTTTCCAGAAAATGGGCCCAAGAGGTTGAGTTTTGATGTGTTGAATGTTGAGTTTCATGCTTGGAGACAAATCTGGAAATTCCAGATTTTGGATCCATGCTCGAGCGAGGACCTCCACGCTCGAGCGTACACTCTGAGTTCATGCAGTCCGCTTGAGCGAGTAAAGTGACGCTCGAGCGTGAAATGCGTGTATCCAGTACATTGCATGTGTTTACAGTCCGCTCGAGCGAGGGAATGCACGCTCGAGCGAGGACTTGTGTCTCACGCTCGAGCAGGGGTCGAGCGCCCGTCGAGCGTATATTTCTTGCATCCAGTACTTTTGCAGTCCGCTCGAGCGAGGAAAGTCACGCTCGAGCAGAGCTGCTTTGTCTGCATGTCCGCTCAAGCGTAGAAAGCCACGCTCAAGCAAGACCCCTGTTTTCTGAAAATTTTGAAAAGTGTTTTAAAGTGCATTTTTGCATCCTCATTCCATCCTAGGCATTCTTAGGCCTACTTTAAGGCATCTTAATGAGGATAATGCTATAGAACCACACCGAGTCAAGATAGGGACTAAGTTATTGTTTCCCAAACGTGCAACTTAGTGTGGGTTCGTTCTGTAACTGTGTAGGGTTGGCATTCGAGGACGCTCACTAGCCTATTTGTAACCCAGAACTCTGTGAGTAACAATGTTGTAAAGATATATTCAATCATGAATATTTTCTAAATGATCAACTGCACTGCTTCTGAAATGATATTTCTTATTGAATGAATGCTTGTCCTATTTGCGAACTGTATTCGTGGCATCCATAGTAATTTACTGTTACTGCACTGTACTGCTACTGTGTCAGAGATCTCTGTCGGTTCCCATGTTTGGAACCACTACTGTTTACTGATATGATGGCCATCAACTGACTGTTCGGTCTGTTAAGACCTATTGTACTGTTGTTATTGGATGTACCACTTATGATTGCTATGATCGAATAACTGATATACTGTTCAAATGACTGTTTTAAATATTGAAAGGACATTTATTCCTAACCTCTTTACGCCTATGTTATTCACTGGGCTTTAGCTTACTGTTTTTATATATATATATGTAGGTGTCCAGGCACCGGATCGGAGCTAGGAGCGTTGGGTTAAACTCCATTTTGTCAAGCCAACCACTGTGCCTGACTGAGAGGTTCCAAGTCCTTCAAGCTAGGGTTTTTTGGGGTGTTTTAGATTTCCCCCTTTCTGTTTCTATTTTGTATAGACTGTATAAGACTTGTACTGTACTGTTATGGTAGGGATTTGGTCCCTAACCTGAATGCCTGTATATGATGTATGTATATACTGTTATGGTTTGAGTGTGAATATGTTATAAAAAGTCTTTTCGCATACAGACTGTCACAGCTCATTGAACACCTTTTATTACTGTTTTGGGTTCCGCCAGCCCCTGTACTCTGTATTACTGTTAGTACTGTTAAGCAAGCCTTTGGTAATCACAGATTACTGGTCGGTTACGGTGCTAAACCCATAGGGGCGGGTTTGGGTCGTGACAGAGTGGTATTAGAGCGATATTAAACCGCGAGTTATACCGCACACACGTGTCCAAATGAGCTATAGGATGTCTTAGAAAAGTGATTAGGGCATTGCATGAGCATTGAAAAAAAAAAGTGTGTGTGGCCATGACATGAATATATGTGCTAATGTGTTAATATGTTATGTATGCAACTGTCTATGTCTATAATTGCCACAATTGTCTATAGTGAAATGGAGAATGCAAGAACTACTGATGAAACTTAATCATCTGACGCTAGAATGGCGAGATTAGAAAGAACAGTAGAACTGCTGACTGAGGCCTTAAGGCTACAATAGAACCAACAGTCCCTACCTCCTCCGGTACAGTCGGAACCGAATGTGAATGATGATATAATTGCTCTAACGCAGAAGTTCAGTAAAATGAAACCACCATCATTCCAAGGAGGCCTTGAACCGCTAAAGGCCGAAGCATGGGTCCTAGAGACCGAGAAATTATTTGAAGTCTTTCCATGTTCTGAAGCACACAAAGTGCTACTGGCTACCTTCACCTTACAAGAAGAGGCTAGAAGGTGGTGGATGCTTGTCCGTGACACCAATACTGCTATGAATTGGGCTCAGTTTAAGGGAGCCTTCTTTGATAAATACTTTCCACAGTGTGTCAGGGACATAAAAGTGACTGAGTTTGAACAACTAAAACAAGGCACTATGTTTGTAGCTGAGTACGAATCAAAATTCACTGAACTCGCCAGATATGCACTACACATGGTGGATATCGATTACAAAAAGGCCAGGAAGTTTGAAGGCGGCCTTAATGTTGAAATCCTTGACCGAATCAATGTTTTGAAGCTACTGAAATATGTAGATGTTCTTGACCGAGCAATAATGGTTGAGTCGAACATCAAGGCACTGAAACAGATTGAAACACCAGCGACCGAGTGGCGTGGTAAGAGACGAGGCATCAAGTTTAAGAAAGGCCGGAACAGTTCAATGAATAAAAAGCAAAATACAGGGTCAACAACCAGTTCCAGTCAGGGGAGTGGTTCCATACCGCCCTGTTCTGAATGTGGTAAGAAACATAAAGGGGTTTGCTATAAAATTTCAGGTGCTTGTTACAGGTGTGGCAAGGTGGGCCACATGGTCAAAGATTGCCCTTCTGCTCCTCAAGGCAATAGTAAAGCTGCACCAAGCGCAGCAGCATCGACTGCTCCACCGAAACCCAACCCCAAAGTTACTGGAAAAGAACCTATGAGGCAAGGCCGAGTGTTTGCACTTGTACCGGGAGATGTACAGAATACCGAGATCGTTGTGTCAGGTATACTCTCAATTTGTGCTCAAAATGCATATATTCTAATCGATTAGGGGTCTACACATTCATATGTATCGCATGCTTTTTCGCAAAAATTAAACAGACCACCGGAACCTATGAACTATCTGTTAGCTATATCTTCACCTGTTGGGGGATCTATGACTTGTGCTTATATGTACCCTGCATGTGAAATTATTGTTGGGGATGTTCATTTGTATATTGATTTACTGCCTCTGAATATTGATCATTTTGATGTAATATTGGGAATGGACTGGTTAACAAAATATCATGCCACCATAGACTGTGTAACAAAACAAGTTATTTTCCATCCACCTAGATTGCCTGAATTTGTGTTTAATGGAGTTGGAGTAGTACCTCCCCCATATCTGATTTCATCTATGAAAGTTTTTAAACTGATTAAAAAGGGGTGTAAAGGATATCTGTATTGTGTATTGACTGTACCTACTGATGCTAAAACTGATATGAACAGTATTCCTATAGTCAGAGAATTCCCAGATATTTTTCCAAATGATTTGCCAGGGGATTTGATTGATAGGGAGATTGAATTCACCATTGATGTGATTCCAGGTACACAGCCAGTATCTAAAGCTCCTTACAGAATGACACCGACTGAATTGAAAGAGTTGAAAGTTCAGCTGCAAGAACTGTTAGATAAGAAGTTCATCAGGCCCAGTACTTCACCGTAGGGCGCTCCAGTTTTATTTATAAAGAAGAAAGACGGCTCACTGAGACTTTGCATTGACTACCGTGAACTGAACAAGGTAACAGTGAAAAATAAATATCCATTGCCTCGTATTGATGATTTATTCGACCAGTTACAGGGTGCCCAAGTGTTCTCCAAAATTGACCTTAGATCTGGATACCACCAGTTGAAAGTCAAGACAGGGGACATCAAAAAGACTGCCTTTCGAACGAGGTACGGACATTATGAATTCTTAGTTATGCCTTTCGAAGTTATCAATGCACCTACTGCATTTATGGACCTTATGAACAGAATTTTCAAACCATACCTTGATGAATTTGTAGTTGTTTTCATAGATGACATTTTGATTTATTCCAAAAGCACGGAAGAACATGAACATCATTTGAGAATTGCCCTACAGACCCTAAGAGAACAGAAATTGTATGCTAAGTTGACTAAATGTGAATTTTGGCTTAATAACGTGATGTTTTTGGGGCATGTGATCAGTAAAGATGGTATTTCAGTTGATCCGCAGAAAATTGAAGCAGTAGCGAATTGGCCTAGACCGACAAATGTTACCGAAGTCTAAAGTTTTCTAGGCTTAGCCAGGTATTACAGAAGGTTTGTCAAAGACTTCTCCAAAATTGCCCTACCACTAACTCAATCGACTCAAAAGGGAATATCATTTGACTGGACCGATCAGAGAGAATCAACCTTTCAAGAGTTAAAGACTCGACTTGTGACTGCACCGATTCTTACCCTACCCTCAGGTACGGATGGTTATACTATATTTAGTAATGTTTCTTATAAGGGTTTGGGATGTGTTTTAATGCAGAATAGTAAAGTTATTGCGTATGCTTCCTGACAACTGAGACCACATGAAAAGAACTACCCGACCCATGATTTGGAACTTGCTGCAGTAGTGTTTGCATTGAAAATCTGGCATCACTACCTTTATGGGGCAACGCGTGAGGTGTATACAGACCACAAGAGTTTGAAGTACTTCTTCACACAGAAAGAACTGAACATAAGGCAGCGGAGATGGTTAGAACTGATAAAGGATTATGATTTGCAAATTTTGTACCATCCAGGGAAAGCTAGCACCGTTGCCGATGCATTAAGTCGGAAATCGATCGGAAATTTAGCCTGTTTACTCACCGAATAGAAAGAGTTGCTATGTGACCTTGAAAGACTTGAAGTTGAGATTGTTTTGCACGAACAAGGTGGAACCTTAGCTGCTATTTCTGCTCAACTGACACTTATTGAAGAGATTAAAGAGAAACAGCAACATGGTGACTTCTTGAAGAAGATCATCGAAGAACGAGAGTCTAAACCGAGGTCGGATTTCAAATTTGAGAACAATGTACTGAAATTTCAGGGAAGGTTATGTGTTCCGAGTGATTCTGAACTAAAAAGAAGAATTCTGCAAGAGGGCCACAATTCAAAATTGTCTATCCATCCAGGAAATATGAAAATGTACCAAGACTTAAAACTGAATTTATGGTGGCCGGGAATGAAGAAAGAAATTGCTGATTTTATGTCGAAATGTCTTCATTGCCAACAAGTTAAAGCCGAACATCAACGACCCGCAGGCTTACTGCAACCCTTACCGATACCGGAGTGGAAATGGGAACATATCACTATGGATTTCATTATTAGTTTACCTCGCTCCAGTAAAGGTATGGACTCAATTTGGGTTATTATTGATAGACTGACTAAATCTGCCCACTTCTTACCTGTCAAAACAATTTATAACGCGGACAAATTGGCTATACTCTATATCGATGAGATTGTTAGATTGCATGGAGTGCCTGTGTCCATTGTTTCTGATAGGGACTCGAAGTTTACATCGAGATTCTGGCAAAGCCTACAGACACCATTGGGTACTGAACTGAGACTGAGTAGTGCATACCATCCTCAGACAGATAGTCAGTCAGAAAGAACCATCCAGACTCTAGAGGATTTATTGCAGATGTGTGTTCTTGATTTGCAGGGAAATTGGAAAAGTCATCTACCTTTGGCTGACTTTGCCTACAACAATAGTTTTCATTCAAGCATTGGTATGGCGCCTTTCGAGGCTTTATATGGCAAAAAATGTCGATCTCCTATCTGCTGGGCAGAAGTTGGAGATGGGCCTTTGCTTGGGCCCGAGATTGTTCAAGAAACCACAGAAAAGGTGAAACTGATTCAGCAAAGATTGAAAACCGCACAGAGCCGACAGAAAAGTTATGCGGACGTCCGAAGGCGAAACAGAGAATATGAAGTAGGTGATCACGTTTTCGTTAAAGTGACACCGATGAAAGGGCAGACCCGTTTTGGGGTTAAGGGCAAATTAGCGCCGAGATATGTCAGACCGTACGAGATTATTGAAAAGATTAATCCGGTGGCGTATCAAGTAGCACTTCCTCCTGAAATGAAGCATATGCATAACGTGTTCCATATTTCAATGTTGAGGGATTACCTTCGGGATCCATTCCACATGATTGAGCCTACCCGTGTAGTGTTAAGTGATTACTACACTTATGAGGAACGGCCTATTCAGATTGTAAACAGACGGATCAAGAAGGTGAGGAACAAAGAGATACCGTTAGTGAAAGTTGATTGGCAAAACCATGGTGGTGTATACGCCACTTGGGAAAGGGAAGACGATATGATCAAGAGATATCCTGAATTGTTCCCACTGAATCCAGTGTTCTTCCAAAATGAAGGTAATTCGAGTTTGGAGGACCAAACTATTTGTAAGGAGGGGAGACTGTGACAACCCTCACCACTGATTAGTGCTAATCTATGATTAAGCATGTTAAGTGACTGATTAACTGAAATTCTGAACTGATTGATTGAGTGTATTAGTTTAAATGTAAATCTATCTGTTTGACTGTTAAATGATCTGTTCATATTTTATGTTTTAAACTGCAAATTGAAGGCCTTATCGGCGGCCGAATCCGAAACTGATTAGTGTTTTATGCTAATTAGAATTTATGTGATTTTATGGTATGTTTAATTAAAATCTGATTTGGTATGATTAAATTAGATTAAATGAAGTTAAAATGCATCAACTTGAGTTAATTACCAAAATGCCACTTAGTGGACTATTTCATGAGCCTTTTATTTGATTTGTACATATTAGCATTATCATCACATTTCCTCAGCCATTTGAGAGCCAAACCGACTAGAGAGAGAGAGATAGGAGATAGTTTGAATTCATCAAGAATTGCTTGGAAATTTAGAGGAATTGAAGAAAGGATTGCATATTTGAGCTTCTACATCTTGAATTGAGACTTAAGGTAGAGCTTTTACCTTCTTGTTTATGAATTGAGTTGGTTCTTGCATGGTTTAGATGAATGTTGAAGTGTTGAGCCAAGTTATGGCTTAAAATGTGGAATAGTGAGCTTGAATCATGCATGCATGTACATATTCTTACATTTTGAGATTGTTCTTCATGAATTTCCACATGCATGTCCATATTTGGGTTATAGTTCATGAATTCATCATGTTTTGGAAGGATTGACTCATTTGTTCTTGTATTGGAAGCTTTGATTTCAATTGACTTCATGCATGTGTTCTTGTATTGGAAGCTTTGATTTCAATTGACTTCATGCATGTGCATGTACATCATATTCTTGAAGTTTTGTTTGAAAATGGGTTCAATTGACTCACCCTTGGGCTTTGATTTTACAAATTGGTCTTCAAAACATGCTATATTATGGGTTTAAAGTATTTTTCTAGAAAATGGGCCCAAGAGGCTGAGTTTTGATGTGTTGAATGTTGAGTTTCATGCTTGGAGACAAATCTGGAAATTCCAGATTTTGGATCCACGCTCGAGCGAGGACCTCCACGCTCGAGCGTACACTCTGAGTTCATGCAGTCCGCTCGAGCGAGTAAAGTGACGCTCGAGCGTGAAATGCGTGTATGCAGTACATTACATGTGTTTACTGTCTGCTCGAGCGAGGGAATGCACACTCGAGCGAGGACTTGTGTCTCACGCTCGAGCGGGGGTCGAGCGCTCGTCGAGCATGAATTTCCTGGATCTAGTACTTTTGCAGTCCGCTCGAGCGAGGAAAGTCCTGCTCGAGCGGAGCTCCTTTGTCTGCATGTCCGCTCGAGCGTAGAAAGCCACGCTCAAGCGAGACCCCTGTTTTCTGAAAATTTTGAAAAGTGTTTTAAAGTGCATCTTTGCATCCTCATTCCATCCTAGGCATTCCTTGGCCTAGTTTAAGGTATCTTAATGAGGATAATGCTATAGAACCACACCGAGTCAAGATAGGGACTAAGTTATTGTTTCCCAAACGTGCAACTTAGTGTGTGTTCGTTCTGTAACTGTGTAGGGTTGGCATTCGAGGACCGTCACTAGCCTATCTGTAACCTAGAACTCTGTGAGTAACAGTGTTGTAAAGATATATTCAATCATGAATATTTTCTGAATGATCAACTGCACTGCTTCTGAAATGATATTTCTGACTGAATAAATGCTTGTCCTATTTGCGAACTGTATTTGTGGCATCCATAGCAATTTACTGTTACTGCACTTTACTACTACTGTCACAGAGATCTCTGTCGGTTCCCATGTTTGGAACCACTACTGTGTACTGATATGATGGCCATCAACTGACTGTTCGGTCTATTAAGACTTATTGTACTGTTGTTATTGGATGTACCACTTATGACTGTTATGATCGAATAACTGATATACTGTTCAAATGACTGTTTTAAGTACTGAAAGGACATTCATTCCTAACCTCTTTACGCATATGTTATTCACTGGGTTTTAGCTTACTGTTTACATATATATATGTAGGTGTCCAGGCACCGGATCGGAGCTAGGAGCATTGGGTTAAACTCCTTTTTGTCAAGCCAACCACTGTGCCTCACTGAGAGGTTCCAAGGCCTTCAAGTTAGGGCTTTTTGGGGTGTTTTAGATTTCTCCCTTTTTGTTTCTGTTTTGTATAGACTGTATGAGACTTGTACTGTACTGTTATGGTAGGGATTTGGTCCGTAACCTGAATGCCTGTATATGATGTATGTATATACTGTTATGGTTTGAGTGTGAATATGTTATGAAAAGTCTTTTCGCATACAGACTATCATAGCTCATTGAACACCTTTTATTACTGTTTTGGCTTCTGCCAGCCCCTCTACTCCGTATTACTGTTATTACTGTTAAGCAGACCTTCGGTAATCACGGATTACTGGTCGGTTACGGTGCTAAACCTATAGGGGCGGGTTTGGGTCGTGACACTCGCCGACTTTGGAGTTCCTTGCCGAGCTGGTCTTACTCGCCAAGAAACAAGTCGCGGAGCGGACCTTGCTCACCGACTTTGGAGTTCCTTGTCGAGCTGATCTTGCTCGCTAAGAAGCAAGTCACCGAGCTGACCTTGCTCGTCGACCTTGGAGTTCCTTGCCGAGCTGATTTTGCTCGCCAAGAAGTAAGTCACGGAGCGGACCTTGCTCGCCGACCTTGGAGTCCCTTGCCGAGCTGATCTTGCTTGCTAAGAAACAAGTCACCGAGCTGACTTTGCTCACCGACCTTTGAGTTCCTTGTCGAGCTGGTCTTGCTTGCCAAGAAGCAAGTCGCCGAGCTGACCTTGCTCCCGACCTTGGAGTTTCTTGCCGAGCTGGTCTTGCTCACCAAGAAGCAAGTCGCGGAGCGGACCTTGCTTGCGTACCTTGGAATTCCTTGCCGAGCTAATCTTGCTCGCCAAAAAGAAAATCGTCGAGCTAACCCTGCTCGCCGACCTTGGAGTTCCTTGCCGAGCTGGTCTTGCTTGCCAAGAAGCAAGTCGCGGAGCGGACCTTGCTTATTATCTTGGAATTCCTTGCCGAGCTGATCTTGCTCGCCAAGAAGAAAGTCGTTGAGCTAACCTTGCTCGTCGACCTTGGAGTTCCTTGCCGAGCTGATCTTCCTCGCCAAGAAACAAGTCGTGGAGCGGACCATGCTCGCCGACCTTGGAGTTCCTTGCCGAGCTGATCTTGCTCGTCGAGAAACAAGTTGCCAAGCTGACCTTGCTCGCCGACCTTGAAGTTCCTTGCTGAGCTAATCTTGCTCGCCAAGAAGCAAGTCGCAGAGCGGACCTTGCTTGCAGAACTTGGAATTCCTTGCCGAGCAGATCTTGCTTGCCAAGAAGAAAGTCGTTGAGCTGACCTTGCTCGTTGGCCTTGGAGTTCCTTACCGAGCTGATTTTGCTCGCCAAGATACAAGTTGCCGAGCTGACTTTGCCTGCCAACTTTGAAGTTTTTAACCGAGCAAAGTGAACCACCGAACAAAAAGTCTAGCCTAGCCTTGTATTGTATTTCCGGTCACGCAAATGGGGACGGAATTAAGCGGCAATTGAGAGGGAGATTTCATAATCTGCCCTTGGGCCGTAGTATTGGCCGGGCTGAAGGTGGTCCGAGTGTGTTTGGGCCAAGCTGGGCTAGGCCGTTCCAGGTGGAGTTTTCTCGGTTGAAGTTTAGACCAGATTTGGCCGAGATGATTCTCTTCTAGCCCGGTTGCTGTTGTTCGCTCATTTAGCTCGGCGAGTGGGACCCTCCGCAGACTGACTCAACCAAGCAGGAGCTCAGTCACAGCGGAGGGCTGTTAAGCTCGGTCGCAATAGAGCTCGGCTAGAAGCACTGTATGTCTCAAAAAGTGATATGGTCGTAGGAGGCCGGGGAAGCGCTGTTGGGTTGGCCGTTCGCACCAACGCCGTTTGGCGGTTTGGTTAGGTGGTGTTGAGTTGTGTTTGTGCTTACACGTGGGAAAGTGGGATAGGAGAGCAGGTCCACACGTCAAAAGGCAAATAGACGCAGAGGTAAGCGCAGAAAGGATATAAACGTGACTGCGCCCCCCATGCTGGGGATGGAACATCTATTGGTGAGAGAAATTCTAGCACTTTGTCTTCTCTTCTCTCTCTCTCTTTGAGTGTGTGCTAACTTGACCGTCGGAGGGGTTTTCCGACAACACACCGCCGGGTAGCTCACCGCCGTTGTGTTCGCAGGTTAATCGGATCGGAGGGGAGCTTGGACGCGAGGAGTACGGGCGGTAACGGATATTTGCTTCCCGTACACTAACCCACTTCCCAAACAATATATTTTAAATTGTTAACTCACCATCTTGTTTAAAAATTTTAAGCTATTTAAAATAAAATTATTTTATTATTTGTATTCTCAATGCCACAATGTTTTTGCAATCTAATTTGTATTGGATCTTGCTTTTGATCTTTATTTGTATTTAACTTTTTTAGATTAATTATATTTTACTCCTTGGTAGCTTGGTCCAAAAATACTTAATCCCCTTATGATTTAAAATTGAACACATAACCCGTGTGGTTTGGACTTCTGTGTAATGACCTACTCTGTTAATGATTTTTATAAAAAACTATATATTATTCTTATTTTTTTCTTAAATTTTCATCTCAAGCCACTTCTTTTCACTTTCTCTAAAAAAATAACAACTTGGGCACTTTTTTAACACAGCGCAACCCTTCATTTTCTTTCTCATTTGTACCGTAAACTATTCTTTCACTCTTTTTCTAAAATAAGTTATAAAAAAACCTATTAACTTCTCTTCTAACCATCCTCTCTATCCATTCTTTTTTCAATTTCTTTGTCTCAAATTGAACATGTTTTGTAAATACATGTGTATATTTCACAGTATCACTGAATCCCTCATTCTTTGTAACACCTCCCAAATAAGCATTGAGAATTGCAAGAAATCACATAGCATAAAGTGGGAAAACATTATAACCACTAATTAATAAATTCAAAAACAAGATATGATCAAAATTAGTGTTCAATTGCAAGCAGCAAGTTCCCAAACGTATAAATATATGAATATATATATATATATATATATATGTGTGTGTGAACCGCTGTGTACATATTTTGAGGGGAACTAGCGAACATATTGAGCAAGCTTTCTAGAGAGGGAAACAAAGAGAGAAACATGGATGTTAGACCGCCATCGATGCAACTCTCGTCGGACAACCAAAAAAACGGCTCTTGTCAGCAATGGTGGGTGAATTAGGAATTGAGATAGCGATGATGGTAGTTCCAAGTCCTTTGTTTGATTTGTATTCTTGTATGCATGGATGTAAGAGTAGTATACATTTTTCAAGATCTTACTATCATCACCACCATAGAAGATTTTTTGCAGCCATGGTCACCATAAGTTTCAGTCCTCTACAGCTGACCGATAGCACTATGGATTACAGTCTCCCGTTTGGCAAGTGAGTTGGGTTTAGATTAGGATTAAAAAAATATAAAAAGACAAAATAAGTTAAATAAAAATAATAAGGTAAAATGTCACATATAAAATATAATTATTTTATTTTTTTCTCATAAAAAAAATCAAAAAATTCTTCTCAAACAAAACTAAATTAGTCTGACTAAATTAATCAAAAAATTAAATTAAAAAAATTCTTTCCAAATGAACCCAGTGGGCAACGATGAGATTGGCTCTAACAAAGTGGATGATGGGGTTGATTATGTGACTTGTTTGGGATAGTGCAATTGGTGGTGGAAGATGGTGGTAGGTCGAAGTGGTTGTGGCGCTAGTGTTTTTTTTTTTTTTTTTCTCTTTGATTCAAAGGAAATTAAAGCAAAAAAGCAGAAAATGAGTTCAAAACAACATCTAGAGGTTTAGTTCCTTACTACAGATACTCCAGTCACTATGAGAAGAGTTGTGACTTCGATAGGTGGATCCTCAAGGATCATTACATGTTCTTCTTGAGCTACTCCCAGATTAGCTAACCTATCAACGACTTTGTTGCCCTCTTTCAACGTATGGAGCAATGAGCAGTGACACCTTTGGAATAGAAATTTAGCATCTTCAATGAGAGTCTTGAGAATAGAATTTGGATTTGGACCATGTTGAATTTGGTGCATGGCTTGTTCTAAATCAGTTTCAACTTCCACATTGGTAACCCCTTTCTGGAACAATATGGTGAGTTCCCAGTATATTGCCCAAAGTTCTGCTTCCAAACTTGTGCAGTGGCCCAGTTTGCCATAGTAGCCCCATAACCACGTGTTTGTCTCATCCCTCAAAAGTCGTCCATATCCTACCTGGTCGGGGTCTCCCTTAGAACAACCATTTTTATTTAGCTTAAGTTTGTCTACAATGGGAAAACACCATTTAATTAGTTTAGGTATAAAAAATTGAGAGTGAAGAGGGGATTGAAATGCCTACTCATCAATCTCATGGACATAGTCTCTAATGGTCTTTAGGTTGTTTTAGATTGGATTCAAAGTGTTTTCGAAAACCATTTTGTTGTGATCCTTCCAGATCTACCATAGAGTAAAAATAAAAACCAAAAACCAATTAGATCCAAACAAAGTGGTTTCGATTTTCAAGTTAGAGGACACCTGTCACGACCCAAACCCGCCCCTGTAGGTTTAGCATCGTAACCGACCAGTAATCCGTGGATTACCGAAGGCCTCTTAACAGATAAGCACAAAATAAGGGGCTGCGAAAGTAATTATACAAAATAGACAAGGTCCAATGAGCTGTGATAACGTACATGTGACAGAAGATTTCAAAACTATATATATACATAAGCATGCCAGTCAAAGGACACCAATGTTTACAAATATCTACAGAAGTGTACTTCCCAAGACCTGACTTTACAAACAGTCACAGAAACTAGCATAAGTACAAAACAGCCATGCAACTATACTGTGATCGAAACCTCCTTAGGAGGCACAACGGTTGACTGACAAAAACAGAACTGGAGGCCGTCAACTCTGGCCCTAGTCACATGCCGGCTCACCTACATACATAATATAAACTGTGCGTAAAGGCCCAGTGAACAATAATAGAGTAAAGGGGTTGCAATGAATGAGTCTATACAGATTCAGAAATCATATTTCAGTTTTGTATCAAATTCATAGTTTGCCTAGACCATATACAGAAATCATGAGTCATGCTTACATTTACGTGATACATCCATTAGCATTAACAGGGCAAATACAGAACAGATACATACACGTAAGGGTTACGAATAACCAGTTCCATAAAGGAACCTCCGGATCCAAGTAACAGAGAACAAATACGTTGAGCCCCGGTGAGGGAGCCTCCGGTATAGGTAACAGAGTGCAGACAGATTAAGTTCCATAAAGGAACCTCCGATACCGAGTAACAGCCAACAGATATCACATGATGCTAAAGATGTCACGAATACATATCAGAAATTGGACAATCATTCATTGTACATAACATATCATTTCGAAAAACAGATCTTATTTTATCAGACAGAAAACAGATACAGTTGAACATAACTTTACTAAGTTAGTACTCACAGTTGGCCTTGAGACAGACGGACGGAGCAGATTAGTCAAACAGTACGCGGCACATGGCCTACATAACACGTAACAGGCACACACTTGAAACACACAATCTAATCATACATAATTTACTTCGTTGGCTCTTAATGTGTTTCTAACCCTTAATCCTCACTATGGAGTCTTAAACATGGCCTAGGAATGCCTAGGATGGAATGAGGATGCAAAAATGCCTTGGAAAACATTTTTCAAAACTTGCTAAAAATAGGGGTCTCGCTCGAGCGTGGCTTTCTTCGCTCGAGCGAGCTTACCAAAACAGAGGAGTCGCTTGAGCGTAAACTCCTTCGCTTGAGCGGTCTGTAAAAATGCAAAAATACTGGTTGTTGAAAATCCATGCTCGATGCTCACTCGAGTGTGAGACACAGCTCTTCGCTCGAGCGTAGGTCTCTTCGCTCGAGCGTGCGTCTGCGTGCACCAAAAACCCGAGAGCTTGCAATCTACGCTCGAGCCAGAACTCCTTCGCTCGAGTGGAGCTCTGAACAAAAGGTGGTCGCTCAAGCGTGGAATCCTTCACTCGAGCGAGGAAGCCAAAATCTGGAATTTCCAGATTTGCCTTCAAAGCTAAAACCAAGAATTCAACACACCAAAACTCAACCTTTTGGGCCAATTTTCTGGAAAACACTTGAAAACCAACAATATAATATATTTTGAAGATCATTTGTAAAATCAAGCCCAAAGGTGAGACAATTGAACACCAAATCCAAAGAAGCTTCAAGAATAATGCAAGAACTTAACATGCAAGTGTTCATTAGAAATCTAATGCTCTAAAACATGACCAAATGTAAGATTTGAGCTCAAAACATGGTGAATTCATGGACTATAACCCAAATATGGACATGCATGTGGGGGATTCATGAAAACATCTTCAAAACTCAATAATGTGCACATGCATGCATGAATTACTACTCAATTCAACATTTAAACCAATTCTTGACTTTAACCTTCAATTTTACCATGGACCATGCAAGGTATAACTTAAATTCACAATCAAAAAGATGATTTTCCTACCTTGGGTCTTCAATTCCAAGTATGGAGGCTCAATTATGCAATTCTTCTACAATTCCTCCAATTTCCAAGCAAAATCTTGTTGAAACTAAGTTTTTCCCTATCTCCTACTCTCTCCCACGGTTTGGTCTCTCAATGGATGATGAAAAGATGCAACAAATGTATGAATCAATCTCAAGGTTGCCTTAGGTAATGGGCCACTCAATGGCAATTTGGTAATAAACTTAACTAATTTAATTTAATGTTATTTAATCTAATTTAATCAAACCAAATCAAATTTTAATTAAACCTACCATAAAATCACATATATTCTTACTAGTATAAAACACAAATCAATTTTTTGAATCGGTCGCCGATAAGGCTTTCAATTCGCAGTTTAAAGTCAAAGACATGAACAGATCATTTTATCGCAAACAGATAGAAACACAAAAATAATGCAATACACATGTAAATTAATCCCAAATCCTTCCTAAATTACTATTAGACATAATTAAGTACGAATTAACGTTAATCGGAGGTTGGGGTTGTTACAATGCCTAATCATACAGAGATTGGTCAAATCTGACCTCCCACCAAGAGTTGCTTTGGATGTGGATCCAAATTTCCTTAGAGTGGACACAATCTCTAAGTAGATGTTGCATGTCTTCACTGGATTGGCCACATCTAGGACATAAGTCTGAGGAGGCCATATTTCTCATAAGGTGCAAATGGTTGGTTAACAGTCTGCCTCTTAGAACAAGCCAGAGAAAATATTTCAATTTTTTAGGGATTTTGCTATGGCGCTAGTGTTTGAGAGAAGGAAAAATAGTGAAAGCCTTCAAAATAAGAAAGAAAACGGAAGAAAAAAATTAAATAAATTAAGGACTCTATAGTAATTTTGCTTTCAAAATTTGCCCTACCATATTTCCACACGCTTTAGTTATGTTTGTGCATCACGTGCAGTTACATTTAATAAAAGGTTATTTTGGAAAGTTAGTTAAAAGTTAATTTTTTGATTTTTTTTTAAAAAATGTGTAAAAAAATAAAGAAGATGATATAATTCAAAATAAGTTAAAAGCAGACTTTTAACTTTTTATATTTTTCCCAAAAGAGGCCAAATTCCGTTCAAATTACACTGTAATCCAAACCACAAGGAGGTTAAGTGTTTGATTTTAGACCACAAGGAGGTTAAGTATTTTTTGACCAAACTATAAGGAGATAAATTGTAATTAACTCAATTTTTTTTTTCCTTTGTCTTTTGGGCCAAACTTTAAAAAATAAATAAATAAATAAAAATTGTAAAGTATTTGATTTTCCTAAAGTATCATGTTGTCAATAGCTAAAGTAATTATAGTCTGTCAAACGGTAAGAGAATAATTATAAATATAAGAAATATTAAATTAATGTTGGAATGATAGTTACAAAAGCCCAACAACTACTACTAATCTAAAACTAAGAAGAAATAACAAAAATGTTAGGATTCCAAATCAATTATCAAATATTTTATAAGACTTCAGGTTGAGAAAAGTATCAAATTTCTATTTATAAGACTTCAAATTACACATTTTAAAAGAGGAAAGAAACATTTGTAGACAACGTTTTGTTTTGTTTTATTTGTTTATTTATTTTTTTTAACATCAAAAAAAAAAACAAAAAAAAGAAAAGAAAAAGGGACTAAGCCTCTTCCCGTAACATGTGAGGCAAATCCGTAATTTGTAGCAAGCTGGAAAAAATATCCACAACTTGTAGCAAGCTGTTCTATATTTGGTGCGGGACAGAGGAGCTCACAAATGTACAACAATACCAACTCAATTTGTTGGGGGAGAAACTCTAAAGTTTACATACCTAACATGAGAATCCAATATATATTGATTGAAACTCTTACTCGCGTAAAAATTTAAGAGAATGCTATGATGTGCGCACATCATATATACCTTATGCAAAAAGTATAATTTCTCTTACAAAATATATTATTTTTTGTCAAAAAAATATACTTTTTACTCCTCACAAAATGTTTAACTTCTCTTACAAAAAGTATAACTTTAGTTATACATGACTTTTAGATGCACATCATAACTTCAAAATCCATAACTTTCATCACAAAAGTCGTAAATTTCATCTCACAAAATGTATAATTTCTCTCACAGAGAGTATTACTTTTCCTACATAGTAACCTATCCCAAAAACTTAAGCCTATAAATAGAGAGTCTATCAAATGTATTTTAACATCGACTTACTTTATTCTTTATTCGATGTGAGACTCTACTTTCACACATACTCTACAGTAGCAACCTCTTAGCATAATTCTTAGATCTTCCACTAGGCCTCTGAACAGAAACTTCTCACCCGGACCATCTTCTACCAGCTTGACTACTAGGCCTCTGAATGATGATGACTAGTGAATTTGATGGAATTGCCCTTGGTATTACTCGTTTGAAAGCTATAGAAATGAATGTGAAAGTAAAATTGAGGATGAAATCAGAGGTAAATTTTTTTTATAATTTTTTTCTTTACTAATTTAAAATTCAAACACAGTCTAAGAGTATTAATTACTTGGATATGACACTACAAGAATTCACACATTTGCTGACCACTTTTGCCGACCAAAAAAATTTTTGTCGCAAAAAAATGACATTTGGCGACCAAATATTAATTAGTCGCGAATGATCATTATTTTTGGCGACCAAATATTATTGGTCGCAGAAGGTTATATTTTAGCGACCAAAAATGAGTTAGTCGCAGAAAGTGGTATGCTTTTGCCGACCAACTACAAATTTGGTCGTGGAAGGTCACATATTTTTTGGCGACCAAAAATTTGGTCGCCAAAAACTTATTTTCAGCAACCAAAAAAAATTAGTCTCCAAATTAGTACTTTTAACGACTAATATTTTAGTCACCGTTGATTGAGATTTGGCGACTAAAAAAATTTGTCGGTGAAGGTACCTTTTCTGTGACTAATGTGGTCTTTTGGTCGCCAAAAGTTTGGGAGGGAAATTTGATTTTTAGTGGGGCGGGAATTGAAATTTTTTTGCGACAAATAAATTTGGTCGCCAAATACAAAACGCCGTCGTTTTGTACCATGAAAGCAAAAAAAAAAGAAAAAAAGAGCCCTAATCTCCATTGTCTCTATCTCGCTTTGTGTCTCGGTCCGCTCTCTCCCTCTCTGTGTTCTTTCTCTCAATCGGTGCCCACTCTCTCTAGCTCACCGAAGTCGCTCACCACCGTTGCTCACATCCGTCGCACATCGCCACCGCCGCAAATCGCCATCGCCCTCTGTCTTTCTCTCACACAGAGGGAGCGATTGCTGGGTATTCACTGCTGTGGTTGTTGCTGGGTATTCGCGAAAAGCATACGTATGCATACGGTACCGTGATTTTTGCACTCTCGATCATCGGTTGAAGACATTGTTTACTGGGCAAGGCTGGATTCTTCCTTCTACCTGGTCCTCTGTCGAACGGGTATCCAAAAAGATTTTTGGGAATGTCTCTCCTGATGTTGTTGCAGAGAGAAGTGCCCTAATTCAAGAGTGTTTACGATCCATTCTGCAATCCAAGTTTTCATCCAGCCTTCCAAGTGCTCTAAAGGGTACATTGCTCATTCCTTTGTCTCTTCTATTTGATTCCTTTTATCTTTGTTTTCTTGTAAAAGAATCGTTGACAACAATTTTAATTACTAGAATCTGAACTGTAGTCTTGAAAGCCACTGTTGTGCAAACCTTAGCTTTATATGCCTTATTGTAATTTCTTGATCCACCATTTACTCTTGTGGTTCAGCCTGCAAATCTAAGGAATTTTTAGGGTGCCTTGCATCAGTGGATAGCACTGACACTCTGTCCGCATCATGAGTTGGTTGGCTTTTTTGCGTGTATATATATATCCACAACATACATATTTTTGTGACTTTTGGCTGTTGATATATGGTAAGTGAAAGAGGGTGGAAATACTATAACCGCAAATAATACGTCTTATGGTAATAAGATTCTACTAATGCAAGGTCAATAAACAATGTATATATTACATTTTTCATGTTGGTGAAGGCATGCTATCTTCATTTCTTTCATTTTTTTCTTACGTCTATTAGCCTTTACTTGCTTTGTACTTATATTGCTTTGAGTAATATCTATTCTTTCTTATTGTGATTGACTCGCTAGAATAACATTGCTTAGTTGGTGCCCATGGTGAAATAGGTAAAAGTTTGTGATATCTGTGGTGATGTTGGTCGGGAGGATTTTCTTGCAACTTGTAGCAAGTGCAGTGATGGGGCAGAGCACACGTAAGTCATTTATGATTTGTCACTTAGACATTACTAGTTTTACTGTAGTTCATTTGGTATCTTCTCTTATTCGTTTCTTTGAAATGTGAACATTCACATTTTGTTTTATTTTCAATCAATCAGTTACTGCATGGGTGTTAGGATGGAAAAAGTTCGTAAAGGCAATTGGATGTGTGAAGATTGCTTGCTTCAGGAAGAAATTGAGAAACAGAAGCAAAATAAATTGGAAAAAGTAGGTAGGACTCCGCAAGGTCCATTCTCAAATAAAAACCTCCAAAATGCTGGAAATCTAAATACCAATATTAGAACTCGTGTGGAATTGGATGCTAAAGGCTCAGATGTTGAGAAAAGTAGACGAGACAAAGTTGGTTCAATTTCACGCATCTGTGCTAAGAGACCTGCGGGCAATTTAGAATTTGACTCTATTACGAAAAGAAGGGCTCTTGAAACGAGTGTTGGATCTCCAAGGATGTCCAACCCTTGCAAAAAAAGTCCACTTTCTCAAGGTTCTCTGCATAAGAATGTGGATAATGTGAAAGTAAAACCGACGTGTCACGTATCTACTTTCAGTGACCGCTCACCCTCATCCATGATTTCTTTTTCTAATTCACCCAAGATTCGAACAAGTCGTCAGATTTCATAAGGTAATTTTCTAGCCTTCCAAATGATATTTTAGAGATTTTAGTGATTTTCATCCAACCTTCCAACTGCATATGTTTCATGGAGCTAACATCTTTTTAATTTAGTGATTTTAAAAATTCTGGCTTCAATGGCTTCTCCACAATCAAAATGTGCATTTAAATGAATAATGCTCAGCAACTATTGAGCATGGGAGTGTATTCTAGAGACCAAGAATAAGCAATAAATTCAGTTAATGATATTTTGGCTCATACTCCAATGAGGCCACATTCTAAATGCTATATATATGTACTAAGATAGGCATGCATATTAAATGGGCTCATGTTCAGACCTTGAAGTCCTCTCTTGATGAGCAAACTCTGGAATTGCAGCTTAAAATATCAATTGGAGCTGAGGCCATCTCTCATGTTCAGTTATTTTATGGTATAGTTTGATATGTCAATTGTTTCATCTATATTACCCTTTTGGTACTAACTTAAGTTCATATGGATGCTGAGCATTGGCATTGGCATTGGAAAATGAATATGAATATGGATTGACATATGCCTGTTTACTTCATTCTATTCGCACTGAAATTAGGGAGTCTCAGAAATGTCTATACCCGCCGCCTCCTACATCACAGGTATGTTTCTTTAAGGTTGTTACTTTTTTTTTTCTTTTAGAAAGGAAGGTTGTTACTTAATAATCTAGTTATTTAGAAAAGATACTGTATTTGATGCATACAAGTAAATCAATTTTGACAGTGGTATTGAATTTTAATAATTACATGGGTTGTTATTTATACCACACTACTAGAAAAAAACACTTTCTGTGACGAACATGTTTGGTCGCGAAAAGTACCATATTTGTTCGCTAAAACCTTTTCGCGACCAAAATATGTTGGTCGCGAGTTGGTCGCTAAAGCCTCGTCACAGATAGTTTTCTGCGACCAAAAAAGCCTTTGGTTGCTAAAAGTGACCATTCGCGACCAACTTTTTTGGTCGCGAAAAGTCCAATTCATATTAGCCAAAAGTAAACTTTTAGCGACCAAAGATAAGTTGGTCGCCAAAAGTCAGCGCCTTGACCCAAAAAAAATAATTCTTTTGTGCTCCCTGGGACTTGAACTCCTGACCAAGGAGTCACCATGCACCCAATCCACTCTGCCAATAACATACTTCTTGTTCATATTTGACAAAAAAAATATATAACCCATAAAAATTGGGTTATATATTATTTTATAAAACTTTTAATGCCTAAATAGAAAAATAGCATGTAATTACTGTAGTAACATTTTTTTTAAAAATTTATCCCGCCATAACTTTCCGCGACCAACTTTTTTTTTTTGTCGCCAAAGGATAATCTTCCGCGACAAAAAAAA
This sequence comes from Camellia sinensis, assembly GCF_055761805.1. Classification (NCBI taxonomy): domain Eukaryota; kingdom Viridiplantae; phylum Streptophyta; class Magnoliopsida; order Ericales; family Theaceae; genus Camellia; species Camellia sinensis. Next base: position 86,912,974 of record NC_138974.1, read on the forward strand.
CCTCTGGTCGCCAATAGTAGACTTTTCGCGACCAACTTTTTTTTTTGGTCGCCAAAAGGTGATCTTCCGCGACCAAAAAAGCCTTTGGTTGCCAATAGCATACTTTTCGCGACCAACTTTTTTTTTTGGTCGCCAAAAGGTGATCTTCCGCGACCAAAAAAGCCTTTGGTTGCCAATAGCATACTTTCCGCGACCAACTTTTTTTTTTGGTCGCCAAAGGGTAATCTTCCGCGACCAAAAAAGCCTTTGGTCGCAAATAGTATACTTTCCGTTACCAACTTTTTTTTTTGGTCGCCAAAGGGTATACTTTCCGTGACCAACTTTTTTTTTGGTCGCCAAAAGGTGATCTTCCGCGACCAAAAAAGCCTTTGGTCGCCAATAGTATACTTTCCGCTACCAACTTTTTTTTTTGGTCGCCAAAAGGTGATTTTCCGCGACCAAAAAATTGTGGTCGCCAAAAGTTAAATTTTAGTCGCAGAAAGTGGACTATTTGCGACAAAAAAAAATAGGTGGTCGCCAAAAGTGTTTTTTCTTGTAGTGCCAGTAATTGAAGTAAAAGTATCACTTAGACAAAAACTACTCAATGAATACAACTTATTAACATGAACTGTGCCAGAAACTGGTATTTAATGTCAAGGAATCAACTCAATAAGCTTCAATCCCAACATACTATTGTGGGTATATGGATCAGGTTTTTGTAATCTATAGTACGTAAAGCCACCTCAGTCAAATTCAAGACAATCAAGACCTCTCACGCAATTGTAGATTAACTCTCGGTAGAATTTTTTGGAAAACATGGTGGCCAATAAATCACTTATGAATTTTTAAGTTAAAATCTCTTATAAACATGAAAAGCAACAACATTAAGGAAATAAACTCATAATAAGACCAGAAACCAAGCTATATTTATTCACAAATCATCTTCATGTGAGTCCTATTAATCAACTTTCCAAACCCTGTTTTATTTTCACCAAAACTCTAGTGATTTTTTTTCATGTCTGTATTTCTCCTGCAGTGTCCAAGTCTGGAATAGTGAAAAGTCTCTTGTCATGGGCAGATTCTGGAATAGTGGTATGTTTTTATTCTTTTATTACATTTTTATGCATTAATAAGAAGTTTAAAGTAGCACTTAATAATTTTTTTCTGCGTTTTGACTCTAGACCTTGGGTATTTCAATTCCAGAGTTTCTATACATAAATATCTATAAATTTTCTGAAACTAAGGTGACTCATGTGTGGGCATGTGTGCATCCATCTATTCATTCCTGCAGTAATCTTTCCTATTCATTTTTTGATATGCACAGGTAAAGCATAGTAGAACATCATCCCCATCTTCTTATGAGAAGGATTTTTGTGAATTGGTAGATATATATACCAGAAAGAAAAGGCCTGATAAAAAGAAGCATAATGTGATGTTTATATACATGTTTATATGCATGTGTGCATCCATCTATACATGTTTCTTCTAGTGACTCTAGTCACTTTATTTATCTTATTACTCTTCTAATTGCCCAATCCATGGTAAAGTGGGGATCTTTGAAAAATTATTCTCTTCTCTTCCCCAAACTGAAGAATGTGTTCCTATAATTCTTTTTCTCTTACATGAGCATTCACTTAGAATCTATTCATTGCAGTTTCCTGTGGTGAATCCTTTGGTCAATCACCTGATAAGGACTCGGATATTTGTGGGTTACGTGAGATAAATGATCCGCCTAACAAACGGGAAGAAGGATTAAAACTTCAGCAAGGTCATTTAGAAGGATCAATAATTATATATGTACCTACTAGAAAAGAAACATTAAGCATATCAAAGTTTCTTTGCAAGTGTGGTGTGAAGGCTGCTGCTTATAATGCCAAGGTAACTATTTTTGTACATCTGTTTAATTTGGATTACCTATCATTCATTAGTTTTTTTCATTTTGGTAATGGTTTTGTAACTCTCTTCCAGGTAAATCAACCCTTTAGCCTTACTAGACTTCTGTCACTTCTAGTTTTCAAAATTTGTAAAGTCTTACGTCTCATGAACAATGAAAGTGGAAGCTGAAAGTTTTATTCAATAAGTGATTATTAACTTTATAAAATTGATGCATTCTCCTTGGGGCAACAAAAACACCATTATTAACTTTCATGTTTTCAACCTCTGTGCTATTTTTTTTTTTTTTTTGTGACTAGTAACGTTGTCATAAAAGGGTAGTGATGAGGTTGCAAACACTCTTATACTGCCAGCTTTCTTCTAGTATTTGAGGTCCTTTTTCCTGTTTGGTATGCAAGTGATTTATGCTTTTTATTTTCCGACCAAAAATGGGCTTTTAGCAACCAATTTTTTGGTCGGCAAAAGTATTAATTCTTGTAGTGTCGTCTCACCTGTCTGTTTGTAATGTTATCTATCCTCGTAAGTCACATGAACTTATACAATTGAGGTAACGTCTTGCTGTGACATGTTGACATAATACTGATCCCCATTGTGTTTTTGCATGGAAAGTTCAGAAGTACAATATATATGGAAGAGAAATGCCAATTTTGATGAAATGAAATCTGTGAGCGTATGTATGTTGATTTTTATGCTTGGGTTTACATGTGATGTGTAAATTTACCATATTTTTACAGATATAGAAATTGAAAGAAATTTATACTAGTAGATTAATAACATTTTCCTTTTCTTTATTGTGTCATTTCTTTTCCAGCATATGTGGAGGAAAGGGTGCAGGCTGATGCTGAAAGGCAGGAGAAAGCAAACGAGTCAGCTATTCGAGTTTCATTGGAGAATGAGATATCCTCTCTGAAGTCTGAGATACTTTCATTGCATCAGAGAGGGGGCTCACTAGCTCAAGATATGGATGGGGAAGTAATTCTTCTTCGAACACGCCTTTCTGAAATGGAAACGGAAATAAAACGGTTCGAGGAGCTTGTCAAGAAAGAGAGAATGGAAACAAATTCTGAGAGGAGAAAAGCTGATGCTGAGAGGAAGAAAGCTAATGAAGCACGGAAAATTATGAAGGCAGAAAAAAGTAGGGCTGCTGAAGAAAGGAGACTTGCTGATACTGAACGAAAAATGGTTGAGGAAAATCGAATTCAGTTGGAGAAGTTAAAGAGTGAAGCCGATGAAGCAAGATCAAAATTGGTTTTGGAGGCATTCAAGTCTGAAGAGGCAAACAAAAAGATTCAGGCAGAAAAGGAAAAGGTGATTAAAGAGAAAAAACGTGCAGATTCGAAGAGGGCCAAAGCGGAAGAGCTAAGGGAGCTTGTAGAAATTAATCAGAAGAAGGCCATGGATGAAAAGTGTCGTGCTGATAATCTGTCTCAGCAAGTTGAAGAGCATAGACAAGGGATTGAGAGATTACGAAAGGAGATAGATGAATTTGTATCCTTGAGAAAGTTGGTTGAGGCTCTTGATGACCTGTCTGATAAATGTATGAATGATGAAACTGCAAAAGTGAAAGGTGGGTTTCCGGCAGGAAAAAGTAGTGCTGCTAAAGAAAGGAGACTTGCTGATATTGAACGAAAAAAGGTTGAGGAAAATCTTATTCAGTTGGAGAAGTTAAAGAGAGAAGTTTTATTTGTTGAGGAATATGGATGTGTATGGATAACAAATATTAGTAGTTTTATTTGTTGAGAGTTGCGCATGGATAACAAATAGTTATATTTCAAATTGTTATGCTAGATGGATGTGACTTGTGAATGAAAATTTAGAATAGTTGTATTGTGTCGAATGTTAATGAATTATGTATTGTGTCGAATGTTAATGATTCAGTTAATTTGAATGATACTTTAAAATTATAGGTTTATTATGGATTGAATGAATTATTAGGAATTACAGGTGTATTGTTTTCCTGCTTTGGCGACCAATTTATTAGTCGCGACATCCAAAATAATTTTTTTTCGCAAAAAATGGCAATTGCCGACCAAGAGTTTTGGTCGCAAAAAATACATCTATTGCCGACCAAAACAGCTCTTGGTCGTGGAAACTCACTTTTGCCGACCAAAAGTTTTAGTCACGAAAAGTAACAAATGGCGACCAAATTTTTTGGTCGTGGAATGTCACAATTGGCGACCAAACTTTTTGGTCATTGAATGTGATAATTGGCGACCAAACTTTTTGGTCGCGAAATGTGTCAATTAGCGACTAAGATATTCGGTCGGGAAAATATCACTTTTCGCGACCAAAGTGTTTTAGCGACAAAATGAATTAGTCGCGGTAATTAAATATTTAGCGACCAAAAATTTAGTTGGCAAATCCAACTTTTGCCGACCAACCAAAATTTTGGTCACGAATTACTTTTGCCGACCCTCAATTGGCGACCAAAGTAGCGACCAAAAAAATTGGTCGCGGATAACTTTTGCCGACCAAAAATAGACTTTTAGCGACCAATTTTTTTGTTGCCAAAAGTGTTATGTGAAATTTGACAAGATTTTTAAGACATGAAAATGTATCTATTAAAATGGAGCTACTATGGATGTACTGTTAAAATTGATTAGTAACTTTCACAAATGGAAAGCCAATTCATGTTTAAATAATTTTTTCCTGAACATACATATACAAAGAAGACCACCAAAACGGATATGTATCTATACTCTTATATATGTGAGCACATGAGTTGATGTCTAATAGTGTGATGACTTGTTTTTTGTCACGTGATAAATTTTCTTATCCTAGAATAAAAAAATATTATTTAAAGGCTTGAGTAAGATTTGAACCCAAGACCTTGGGTTCCATTAAGAACACTCTTACTATTTAAACAATATACATATATATATATATATATATATATATTAAAATACTCTTACCATTAAGAATACTCCTCGTGCCACATGACAACTATATATATTTTAAAATAAAAAAAAAATAAAAATTGTTATACATAGCATGGGCAAGTTTTGAACCGAAAATCTTGGATTTCGTTAAGAACATGCTTATCACTTAAGCAATATACATATTATGATATTAAATTTTTTATTATTTATTTTTGTTATTAGTTACTTGAATTGCACACATATCGCGTGTGCTACCCACTAGCAAATATAAAAAGAATATTCTTTGTGCCGAAAGAAGCTTCTCCCTAAAATCCTAAAAAAACTAGCTAGTTGCAATCACTTTCGTCCGTGTTGATCTATTACGAAGGCTCTGAGAGATTAAGAGTATCTACAATAACATAGCCATTTGAGTTCTCATGTTAAAATCTTACAAACTTTTAAGGCTCTGTTTGGTTGTGTTTTCAAATTACATTTCCACCCTATCACTCCCACTTCACGTTTGGGTACAACTTTCAAAATAGAATTCCACCATATCATTCAAAATACAATTCGAATTCTCGTTTGGCAGCTTTCTTCTTTATTTCTCCACTTTGAACGTCTTCAGTCTTCTTCCTTTCTGAAAAGCTTCCTTGTTCACCATCTCTGAAAAGGTTCACGTGCAAAAAGAAATATACAGGTGAATTGATCTACTCGTCTGTCTCTGTTTCAAAGATCAGGGCTGAGATTCGTCACAGGTAGTGTTCATTGTAAACTCAGACCATTTTATAAATTATGTCTGTGAACCCGCTCCTTACTCATACCATCTCCCACAAATCAAGTGAGTTACAATTTGTGCGTTGTGAAAGATTCATTCTACGGGAAACCAAACAACGACAACACCGAGGTCAAACAAATCACAAATTTATTTCAAATATTTTCTTACAGGTCACTGATTTTCTGAATCATCCTTAATTTTATTCCCAATTTTTTTTTTGTCACGAGTCAAATTTGTCAAACCTATTCTCGAATCTGACGACTACCAAAGAGTCACACATTCAGTCACTGTACCCACTCCATCACCGATGATAACTATTCAACTCTTAATTTGGTACGTATATCCTTCAATCATCTCGTATGTGCAAATAAGTTCTGAAATGGTTTCTGAGAAGTCCAAACGAGTATAGAGATAGTTTCTGATCTGTCTGAACTCTTTGAACGGTTAAAGTTGAACCGGTCGTCCCCCTGGTCATCCGGCCGGTCAACCTCCGTGCTCCATCTTTCTCTTCTTCTACTCTTCTTCTTCTTCTTCTTCTTCTTATTTGTGGTTATTTTTTTACTATGTAAACTTGTTTCACAAACTTTTTACAGACAATGTTATGTGATTTTAATTTTGTCTCTGTTTTGACCTTCAAATCATCTGTCTTTCCTACACTTCAAATAAACATTGATGTTATGTGGTTTTTATTTTGTCTCTGTGTTGCCTTCAAATCACCTACTTCTCCTAACATTATTTAACAAGTTCAAATAAACATTAATCTTATGTGGTTTTTATTTTGTCTCTGTGTTGTCCTTCAAACCATCTGCTTTTCCTAACATTATTTAACAAGTTTAAATAAATATTAATTTTGATTCGTACGTAAATAATTGTAATTGATTTTTGCTCTGTTATTTTTTTATATTTACTCCAGAGTAGTTTGCTTTATTATTTTTTCATATCCACTCCATAGTAGTTTAAATATAAATTGTGTGTTTATAGATGGATGAAAACAATTCAGATGACAATCAGGATACAAAAATGTGGACTCCCAGAATTGAAATGAAATTAATAAACATGTTGAGAGAAGAGATTAAAAAAAATCAAACAACAGGTCGTACTACTGTGTAGACAATTAGGCATTAGAATCATTTTGCAAATCAGTTGCACAATCTGCATGGATTTTGGTATACAGCAAAGCAGGTGCGACAAAAATACCAGTGATTGAAAGCTGATTACCAGACGTTTAAGCAACTGTAGGCACAGACTGGTCTGGGATGGGATCCCATTGTAGGAACTGTTGTTGCACCCGATGAATTTTGGGATAAGGTTTTTCATTAACCTGTATCATTTTCAAATTTTTTTTTTTTTTGGGTAAGATTTCATCACACGTACAGTATGCTTAATTCAATATTTTCAATTGCTGTAGGCTACCAGAAATGTAAAGAAGTTTAAGACAAAAGGATTTGAGTATTTCCAAGAAATGACGACAATTGTTAAAAATTGTTGTGCCACAGGGGCCTTGTCTCGTGCATCCACACAAGAAATGCTTGACTCAGATGAAGAAGATGAAATGCTAAATACATTTTGGAACCCTGAAGTTGGTGGAAGCAATGCTGCTAAAGCCATTCCTGTTGACTTATTCGGCGATGAATACATGGATCCAGCGAAGGGCAAAAGTCACAAGAGGGGCCCTATAAGCAGCCAGACTGACAGTGGTCGTTCCAAAAAGTCACGATCAAGTGGGTTCGATAATGTGTGCGCAGCTTTCACATCCTACGTACAGGCGAAAACAGAACATTCACATGCACAATCAACTGACACAGAGGCTGTAAGTGCAGGTGGTGATGAGTATTCCCTTGATGCATGTCAAGATGCATTGCTAAAGCTTGGGGACATACCACCGGTCCAATACGTTAGGGAACTGACACTGTTTAAAGACAAAGAATGGTGAAGGTTTTTTATGCGTACTCCTACCCATATGCGACTAGCTATGATCCTAGTTTTGCAGTGAAGTGAGAAGTTGTGTTTTGATAGAGTTAGCGATTCTCCTTGTCGTTCTGCAAGATGATTTGATGATTCCTGTTTTGTTTTTTATCATTTTTTTTCATCCCATAAGATGCTCTTTTTTTTCCATCTTCGTATGTTTATTTTTATTGAACTTTTAAGTAGTTTCTATTTTACATCAATATGTTGTGTTATTACAAGATGACTACATATTAAACAAATTTTCTTCTCGTATATATTTTTGTGGATGTTGGTAAATGACTAAGGCCGACTATTCATGTAGCCACTTTTTAATTTAGTTTCACCAATAATGGTAAACATTAGCATGTTGTCAAACACTATTTTATAATTATACTTTTACTGTGATGTAGACAAAACAATGTCATCCGACACAAAAAATAATGCAATGGAGATCTCATCAGAGAAGGATGAGGTTATTGAAGATTTTATGGATTTTTTGATAATTGCTTTCATGCATGACCATATCAACGCATCAAGTAGTAGGCGACTGCAGCGAACTTGTCCATTCAAAGGTGATGATTACATCTTCAGCTTATTAAATGACCATCTAGAAATAATAATGGACATTATGCGAATGGATGCACAAACATTCATTTTATTGAAAGACATCTTACTTCAAAATGGCTTTATCGATACTGAACATATGCATATCAGTGTCGAGGAATCGCTTGGAATTTTTTTATACACTTTCACACAAAATGATCGCCATCAACTACTGGAAGATAGATTTCAACACTCCACGGAAACAATTTGTCGGCACATCAAAATTGTTATGAAGGCATTATGCAAGTTTGCATCAACAGTTATCAAACCACGTAACCAAGACAAGATACCGGCAAAAATTTTAAATGACAGAAGGTTTTTCTCTGATTCAAGGTATGAATTTAATGATTGTCCTGTAAGTTTTCAATAACAATAAGGGACGATATTTTTTTTTCCTCCTGTTATAAAAGTAATATCCAAGTTTGTTTCACTTTTAATGTCAAACAAATATCTTTCAAGTAGGATTGTGTCGGTGCTATCGATGGCACATTGGTGGATGAATGGGTCCCTGCTTCAAGACAAAATACATTCTGCGGTTGCAAATCTACGGTATCGCAAAATGTACTCGCAGCTTGCGACTTCGACATGTTGTTCACATTTATTAATTCTGGATGGGAAGGTAGCGCTCACGACAACGCTATTTTAATTGACACTATTACAAGAGCTGATCTATAGTTCCCACACCCACCCAATGGTGAGTGTCACGAAATAACATACGGTGTATTTTTTGAAATTATTTTTTTGTACATCTATTTGACAGAACAGTGCATTAATTATTTACATGTAGGCAAGTATTATTTAGTGGATGCTAGTTTCACGAACATGCCTGGATTTCTTGCCCCATTTCGTTTCCAACGTTATCACTTGCAAGAGTTTCATGACCGTCATTATTCAAGATCAAATGAATTGTTTAACCATCGTCATTCGTCATTACACAATGTCATAGAAAGAACATTTGGTGTTCTGAAAAAGCGATTCCTAATATTGCGGTCCATGCCAAATCATAAGTCTACAAGACAAGGTCCTCTCGTGATTACATGTTGTGTACTGCACAATTGGATATGTTTGCATGCAGATATGGACCCATTCTTCATGGAAGCTGATAATGAAATGGCGGCAGAAGCGGAAGCAGACGGGTTTGTTGGAGACCAAACTGACTATGTTGACATGTCACAACATGGTTGATGTACCAATCGAATTTTAGGGATGCAATTGCTACTGCTATGTGGCAAAATCATGTTGGCCATGGATAGATTTGTGATGTGAACAAGGCAAATGAATATCGTAATGACTAATGGTTTAAAATGTATAATTATTTTACTAGTTTCAATCATTATGACACCTTTATTACATAACTTCGCCTACTTTATGTAATTATGAATTTAATGAATTTTTTCCTCTTTTTGTAGGATAACTGACAATGAGGACAAGGATTGGGCTAAATGACAATTAAAGAAAAGGGAACACAAAGATCATCACATGGTCAATCAACAAAATGTAATTACGTGAATGAAGACACTTAAACAAGTTGATGCAATGTATAATATGCAGGGGCAAACACTTTATTGAATTTGATGGTTGAAATGCATGCAAAAATTGTAGTTTATGATGTTCATTCAGTTTATGATATTCATTAACTTTTTTTTTCATTTTATTAAAATAATGATTTTGTTATTAATTTTAATTTTTGTTATTAAAATAATGGGTTTGTTCTTTTTAATTAATTGTTTTTTTTTCATATTTTATTAACGTAATGGTTTTGTCATTAATTTTTATACCAAATAAGTTTTTATTTTTTTTTTTTTCCTTTTTGTTAGAAAAAATGTATTGGTTATTAATTTTTACTTTTTTTTATTTCATTTTAGCGGAATTTTTTTTATTAATTTGTTTTTTCCATTTTAAACAAATAATGGTTTTGTTATTAATTTTATTTTTTTTATTAATTTGTAGACGAAATTTTTTTATTAATTTATTTTTTTCATTTTATTGAAATGAAGGCTTTGTTATTAATTTTAATTTGTTTTTATTAATTTTTGTACGAATTTTTTTTTATTAATTTTTTTTTTCTTTTTATTGAAACCATGATTTTGTTATCAACTTGTTCTATACAATTTTACATTAATTTCTATACGAATTCTTTTTTATTAATTGTTTTTTTTTCATGTTATTAACATAATGGTTTTGTTATTAATTTTTGTACCAAATAAGTTTTTATTATTATTTTTTTTGCCTTTTTGTTAGAAAAAACGTATTGGTTATTAATTTTTACTTTTTTTTATTTCATTTTAGCCGAATTTTTTTTTATTAATTTGTTTTTTTTCATTTTGTTAAAATAATGGTTTTGTTATTAATTTTAATTTTTTTATTAATTTGTAGAAGGCATTTTTTTATTAATTTATTTTTTTTCATTTTATTGAAATGAAGGCTTTGTTATTAATTTAATTTCTTTTTATTAATTTTTGTACGAATTCTTTTTTATTATTTTTTTTTTCTTCATTTTATTGAAACAATGGTTTTGTTATCAACTTTAATTGTTCTATACAATTTTACATTAATTTCCATACAAATTCTTTTTTATTAATTTTTTTTTGTTCATGTTATTAACATATAATGATTTTGTTATTAATTTTTGTACCAAATAAGTTTTTATTTTTTTTTTCCTTTTTGTTAGAAAAAAAAGTATTGGTTATTAATTTTTACTTTTTTTGTTTCATTTTAGCCGAATTTGTTTTATTAATTTATTTTTTTCATTTTAAACAAATAATGGTTTTGTTATTAATTTTAATTTTTTTATGAATTTGTAGACGACATTTTTTTATTAATTTATTTTTTTCATTTTATTGAAATGAAGGCTTTGTTATTAATTTTAATTTCTTTTTATTAATTTTTGTACGAATTTTTTTTTATTAATTTCATAATATAACTCCCAAATTGTTATAACATTGTCACTGGTTAATTTTACAGTGCAAAAAAACAAATTTACTATTCATAACGTTAATACAAAATATTACAACAAAATAACCACAACAAAATGAGAAAACAAAATAACTACACCAAAATAAGAAAATAAAATGTAACCACAGCATGTATGAACCATTTAAATGCTTATCGAAACAAGTTAAGCATCATTATTAGGTGGTGGTGGTTGTGGTGGTGGTGGAGGTGGAGGGAAGTAGTGATAGTACACCTGAGTGACTCGATGGCCAATCTGATCAATGCGGTTCCTTGTCACTTCATCACGTCTCCCAGAGTCTACACGAAACTCACCAAATTGTTGAATTAGTGAGTTCTGAGCGGCGGCAAATTCATCGAACCGAGTACCTAATGTATTGACTTGATTAGCCATTTGTTATTCCCATTGTAGGCACTGATTGTACCGTTCTTGTTCCAATGCTAAATAATCAGTCCAGTATGGGGGTTGTTCATTTGGTGGCATGGCATTGTCATTGGGTTCTTCCTCATTAGGTATTGGTTCATTTTCAAAATTAATAAAGCCCAGTAAGTTTTCAGCACCACCAGCTCAGGTCAGTGTGTACTCAGAAATTGGTGAAGTGATTCTCACATCTACTTCACCTTCAAGGTTGACATGATGCGCTTTGAAAATTTTGGTTAACAAAGCTCCAAAAGGTAGTGACCGGCCACTAAGAGTACCAAGATTTGCAACTATCATTTCTTTCAGTAATATGTAGCATAAATCTAATGTTTGTCCAATTTCAAAACAATATAACGAATAAACATTAAAACATGGAACAACATCAAAATATTCTTTTTTGGGAGTGACATTTTCAACTATCCATTGATGAAGTATACGAAGGTGGGGTTTTAAATGTCTTGCTTGTAAATTAGTGCCAGTAAATCGGTTCTCACAAATTATGGTATAAACCTCAGTTAGATCACTAACAATGTTAGCTAACTAAGCCTCAGTTTGAAAATGGCATTGCAAATCTTCTGTTTGAACTCCAATAATTTGTGCGAAAGTGTGAGGGTTTAGTGTGATTACTTTCCCCTTCACATAAGAGGTCTGACTGCACTGTTCCACTTGTCCTTCAGTAGATCTCAAGTGAAGATAAAATAAATATACAAGACAGGAATATACCTTATGTGGTAAATTAGTTAAAAGTAACCATCCCATCGTATCCAGTCTGCCAAGCAACAGTGGATCATATTGAGAAAGTAGATTTACCTTTCTCCCCGTAACAATTGGTCGATTAGCAAAATTTGAATAAGTTTGTTCGTGATTGTATGTGAGAAAATCAACAGTTGGATAGCGATGATGTTGTTGCTGTTGTTGACGTTGTGTAGGGTTAGAGGTTTCGTCACGTTCGGGTCTCGCTCTTTTTGTTCTTGGCATGATGACTGCAAAAGTTATGAAAAATGTATAGCAAAATGTATGATGTTGGTGTAAAAAAAAAGGAACAGATAGGCAAACTGAGCCTTGGCTAAAAGGCAACCAATAGATAGCGAAACTGAGCGCAAAAGGCAAACTGGTGGCTGAAACCGAATGACCAGCCGGGACCAGCCAGTTGTCCCGTATGGTGGAACTTTCGCCTTTCTGCAACTCAGCTCTGAAACTATCAAGAATATGAAACTGTGGTTCAAAGTAACCTCTTATGAAAACTCTTCTCCTTTCTTTTACACCGATATCTACACTGAATGCAGTCAATATTGTAGGGTGAAGAAGTTGCTAAAGTTGTTAGAATGAGATAGTGAAGATGGTGTGGTAAAACAAATGCAGCAATACTGACTTATATAAAGGCTCAGGTCCAGAAGGGGATTTTTTTTTTTCTTATTTATTTTTCATTTCTTTAGTATACTGGTCATTTTTTATTATTATTATTTATTTTAGATTTCTTTCGTATACTGATCACTGACAATCTGTGCTCGTTTTTGGCTTCTTTTTTCTTTCCTTTATCGAACAGTGATCAACTGACACTCAGCAGAGGAGGGAGTGGGTCTATTGGATGAGTGAAATTACACTAATACCTTTTTCATTTTATTCTTACATAACAACCTGTCATTCTATGAAAGAGGGGCGAATTGGTCATTTTGTAGACAAATATCACTCAATGGCCCCCAATTATATGAGTTTCACGGGTGGGTGAGAGTTAGGTGTGAGGGACAATAATGCACCTAGAAATGAAGGAACGATTTTTTTATTAAATTAATAAAATTTAATAAATGAAAAAATGTTGATAATGTTTGATAACATTTATGTTTTGGTTTGTATTTAAAAAAATTGAACAAACTGATTTTTGTTAATTTTTATCAATATGTAATCTCCAAACTTGTTGGCTTGAACAAAATTTTTGAAAAATATTAAAAACGTATTACACAAAATGTTTGTACAGGCTTAAAAAATGAATTGACACAAAATAATTGACATAGAAGTTATTTCAAAGAAAAAATTAGTCAAAAAAATTACTTAAAAACAATTAATTTTATTAAAAATTATTTTTTTATTTGAGTATTTTAAAAATAGTTTGGTTATGACTGTTGATAAAAAATATGGATATCGATTTATGAGTTGTATATTTGATTATCAATTATAAGTTGAATTAAGTTTTGAAAACTCATCACCAAACAAATTTTCTTATTTCACATGTCACATCAAACTTTTAAAACTCAATTCCACATATAATTCAACACTCTATTCAAAAATCATAACCAAACAATTTTTTTACACTCAAATCATAATTTCACAACTCACAAACTCAAAATATAACTCATACTCTCAAATCATATTTACAAAACTCTATCAAAGGTAACCTAAGTTTTTCAGTTCTTTCTTCTTTCTTTTAAACCTGTTTCACTACTACAATACAAGTGTGTTTAGAAACAAATTCTATTAGCGGTACTACGTGCATTATGAGCAACACAATAAGATCACTGTAGAGAGATCTATTAATATCGACAGAGAAGAGAGAGAATACATTACCTTGAGGAGCCTAAACATTTGTGTAATCTTCATAAGTTCATGAGAAAACACCATGTACATTGATGTATTTCTCTCTCCTCACTCCCAATCCGCCATAACCCTCATAGTGAGATCACAACAAAGACGACAAGCAAGCAAACATATTAACATGGGAGACCACCACAATAGTAAAATTGAGCCAAATTGGTATTCACCTGCAGCTGCAGCTGCACCTGTACATGTATATATGTATACCCGATCACCAGGCTTGATGACCTATATATGAAAAAGAAAAGGTCCAAAAAACTAACAAGAATGGATACAATTAAGGAGTATATATATAAATATGTCAGGTGCAGGTGCAAATGCAGATAAAGGCCATATCTTGGTTTTCTGCAGCTCATGCTTTCAATTTTCATATCTTTTTCACTGCCTTCCCAACTGTTAGGAACACACTTGTATATATAATGCAACAACACATGGAGAAAAGTCTCCTCCCCTAACCTATCACATTCATATTCATATAACTTGTGTCTTGGAGTGAGGACGAGAGGTAAGAAATAGAATTATATATATGTAGCATTTTTTTTAAGAAAAATTTGACATTGTCCTATAATATTTATTATATAATATGTTAACTGATATTTTTTTAGGAATATTGTTAATAAATAAGAAAAAAAAACTAAAAAATAAGGTTTTGTTTAGAAATTGACTTTTTTTTAGTGATTTTTTAGTTTTAATTTTTTTAGATGATTTTTTTTTTAAATAAAAAAATTAGTGTGTTTAAAAATAATTTTTTTTAATTGTATCAAAAATCATAAATTACTAAAATATTTGATTTTTTTTGCGAGTAATTTTTTGACATTTTTAATTTCTTTTAAGTGAAAAAATCAAGTTGCCACAGTTTTGATCAATTTTAATTGAAATTTAATTTAATTTTTTTAAAAAAATCACTACTTCTACATAAATTTTATTTTTAATATATTCTAATGGCACTTATAAATTTTCGTTTGGCATTGATTTTTTTAGTTAATTTTTTTGTGTTTGAATTTTTTTAGCCTGATTTTATTAGTCTCGTTTGGCTGGTTTTTTTAATTTTTATAAAAGAAAAAATATAATAATTATAATTTAGATATAATATTTTATCTTATTAATTTATATAATCAATTTTAGCTTTATATACGTTTTTTTAGCGAAAAATCTAAAACCAAAAGAATCTTAACTATCAACGTAAATGTGACGTTGTTATCTTAAAAGTTAACCATAAAAAAATATTTAAAAAATAAAAAATAAAAAACTCAGAAAAAGTATCCTAGAGAATATATCATACATCCAATAATGGGCCGCCATTAATAAGAAGAAAACAGTCTGTGGCCATGTCCCTCTCTATCTCACAAGGAAAAAGTTAGGGATCATGAAAATTTTGTCATGAAAATAATCACGAAAAATTTATAATTTTTAGATTACCTTGATTAGTGTGTGGCGCTTTATTCTAATTGTAATCCAAGGATCACGAAACTTTCATGATTATTTTCATAAAAGATTTTTCATGATACCTAACATTGCTGATCTCACAATTTTCTGTTGTAAAGTTGCAATCCATATAGATATAGGTAAAGGCCTCATGGAGTCACGTGATGCGCGGCCCTCCAAGCACGTGGGACTTGATGTAACCACAAATCATAAGATAACGTGTTGTACTATACCTGACAGTCCACTTCAATTAGGCCCAAGATAACACTTTCTAAATATTCTTATCTCTTATCTTAAATCACTCACAATTATTAGTTATGTCTTGAAATTTTTAAATATTAAAATTTTTATATAATATTGTGAGTGATTTGAAATAGAAAGACATAAATATTTGAAGATAGGAGATCCTTACTCTTTAATTAGATACTAAGAGATTGTTTGAAATGTCTTAAATAAGTGTAATTTTTATTTTTTTAAACTAAAAAATTGAAAAAAAAAATAATTGTTTGAGATATTTTTTTTATTTTTTATGAAAAAATATATATTAAAAAATTATATAAATTAATATATAGGAGAAGATTGGACGGAGTAGGCTGCACAATAGGCTAGGCTAAAATGAGGGACAGTATCCGGAGAGTGTGTTTGGGAGATGATTCCCTGCATTTTGGGCATTGAATTGGGATGTTATTCGGCCCGTGAAGGTCCACCACGAGTCCTGTTTTGCTAATCAAAACCATTCAATGTGTAGAACTCATCGAGTACTATATTCTTATAAAAAATTAAGTTGATCGGATATCGATAACTATCTGATCGGATTAGTTTTTTTTAATCATTAACTATGACACCATCTATTTTATAAATTTTAACTGATTTGATCATATACTTACCGATATCCGATCAATGTGATTTTTCACAGACATGTAGTACTTGACGAATTCTACACATTCAACGGTTCAGATTATTAAAATAGGACCCTTGATAGGTCTCTATGAACTAAACGATACTATGTTATTTGTACATCTAAAACCGTACAATTTTTTCAAAAAATACCTTTGCCTGTTGTACAGTAGAGTTGTTTGAAATGTTATTATGTGTTAAATTAAATTTTTAATTTTTTTTTTTTTATGACTAGTGATAATTTTTTTATTTTTCTTTTATAATTTTATAATTTTTTGTCTTTTTTCAAACACCCCGAGCCTAAGTAATTTGATAGGCTAGCTGTGTTGGATCCTCTACAGTTCTACAGTGATCCTCGAGAATGCGACACTTATCTCACTACAGTGATCTAATGGTTGTTTTTTGTCCTTACCAAAACCTCGTCGTTTTTTTGAGGGAGACCAAAAATAACAATTTTTTTTCTGCGTTAATTGAATCCATGCATGTCCCTTCTCCAGCAAGAACAGTATCCAAATTTTACAATACAAACTTCCCTTTTTTTTGTTTCAATTCTCAGCATGAAAAACCCGAAGAAACAAAAATTTCATGAATCCAAACTGTTAACATATATTAATATAATTATATGTTATAGTATGTACATTGTTTGGGAACTTGGTTTGGGGCTAAAATAGCCACAAAAAACAAAATAGGCTATTTTAGCCACAAAAAACAAAACATCAAATCCAACCCATAATCATTACAATCCTCTCTCACAAAAAAAGCCAAAAAAGCCAAAAAGCCAAAAAGCCCTTCCCAAACCAGGCTAAAATAGCCAAAAAGCCAAAAAGCCAACCCACTTCCCAAACGGAGGCAATATGTTATATATTATAATATGATTCCTTTCCTTTAATATATTATAGTATGTATATATTAGGATTCCTTGTCGCTGCTTTCGGCCGCCCGCCCTCTTTCGGCCTCCTTTTCTTTATTATATTAAATTAGATCATAATGATGTTTTGTATCCAGCTCCTATATTATGGAGCCTCTATTTGGTTTCTGAATACAGTTTTAATAACAGAGTGTTCACTTTCAATATCACTCTCTCAACTCTCTCTCAACTCTCTCTCAACTTGTTTTACATGGTATCAGAGCACAGGTGTCTTTCCTAGCCTCTTTTTTTTTTTTTTTTTTTCTCTCTCTTGGCAGCTTGCTGGGTCTCTCGTCTGCAGATTGTTGCCCCTCTCGTCCTTCTCTCAATTACAGTTTGGACACCACCGAAGCCTTCATCTCTTCACTACGGATCCACGGCCACCGGAATCATCCTCTTTCGCCGTCACACGCGCCGTCACGCGCTCTTTTTGTCGCCGGCCCGTCGCCTGCTTCCGCCTTCAGCATCACACGCGCTCCACGCGTCCCCAGTCACCTAAGCCACCTCTTTCCGCGTCCCACGCGCTTCGTGTCCGCCAGCCACGCCAGCCGTCCGCGTGAGCCATCCAACCAGCGTCCCTCGCGCCGGCTCGCACCCCCTGCACCCGCTTTTGTCCTCGGCTCCCCAACTCGGCTCCAGCCGGTCCGGCTCCAACTGGTTCAGCCACTTTCCCAAGCCGGTTCACCCCAATTTTTGGACCTTTTTGGCCGGTTCAGCCCGGTTTTTGACTATTTTGGCCCTTCTGCACTCACTGGTGCCCTTGGAATTTTCAGATTCTCCCTTGATTGTGCTATTTTTCTCTCATGGGTCGCCTGGACTTCTCTAACCACCCTATTTCCGTTATTCTTGACGGGACTAATTATGTCCTATGGGCACAAGCTATGTCTGGCTTCCTCAAAGGAAAGAAACTTTGGCGCATCATCACTGGGGATGTGTGCAAACCCATTCAAGGGACCACGGATTCTGCTGCCACGGACTCCGCTACCAAATATGTCGACCGACTGGAAGATTGGGATAGTAAAAACTATCAGATCATCACTTGGTTTCGCAATACTTCTATTACCTCTATCAGCCTTTAGTTTGGTCGGTTCCAACTTGACTCTGCTTCCTCTCCTGCCAAAGACATCTGGGATTTTTTACAAGAACGCTATCAGATTACTGGCCTTGCTCACCAATATCAGCTTCTGAGTCATCTTCACCGTATGCGCCAAGAAACAACTCAGAACATTAATGATTTCCTCTCCCAAATGTATTCTGTTTGGGATCAGCTTGCTCTTTCTGAACCTCCATGGGATTGTATTAAGGATGCTGCTTTGTTTACTACTTACCGTGACCAACAACGCTTGGTTCAGTTTCTCATGGCTCTCACTCCCCGATTTGAGCCAATATGCGCATCTCTCCTTCATCGCACTCCTTTACCCACTCTTGAGCAAGCAATTTCTGAACTCCTGTCAGAGGAAACCAGATTTGGTACTCTCCATCCGCACCCTGTGGACTCTGTTCTTGCCACTCCCCAGCTTCGAAGTTCTCCTTCCCCACCTTCACCACAGAAGTCCAATGCCTGCAATTACTGTCACAACCGCAATCTTCCGTCCACTCATCTTCTGGTTAATTGTCCAGTTCGTCTTTGTCGATTTTCCAACAAGACTGGCCCTGGTCATCTCCAGCAAGATTGCTTCCGCAATCCCGCCCGTGCCTCTCGCAATGGTCCTTCCACCGGGAATTTTTCTCGCAGCCACTCCCACCGTTCTGGGACTCCGTTTAAACCAATGCCTGCTCAACGCACTGCTGCTGCTGCCTCAGAGGATTTACCTTCCTCTGTTCCTATAGACCCTTCCACTCCAGTCTTCTCTCAAACCAATGTCGAAGCCATGTTTCAACATTTTTGGCAGAATTCCGGTACTCCTCCATCTACTGCTTTATCTGCCACCGCAGGTAACTCTTCTTGGTACTTTGACTCCGCTTGTTGTAATCACGTGACCTTTGACCCTACTATTTTTACTCCTCTCTCTTCTACTCCTCATGCTCCTTCTATCCATACTGCTGATGGGTCTCTTCTGTCTGTAAGTCATGTTGGTTCTGTTTCAACATCTCACTTATCTTTATCTCATGTCTATCTGATGCCTGCTCTTACTTTAAATCTTATCTCCATTAGTCAATTATGTGAGCATGGTCTAACTGTTACCTTTTCCCGTTCTGGTTGTTTGGTGCAGGACCCTCGGACGGGGCAAACTCTTGGGATAGGCCGTAAGCATGGACGTCTCTACGAACTCATCCATCTTCATGTTCCAGATTCCTCTCAGATCACAGCTCCTACCACTGCTACCACTGCTCCTCCTTTATCTCCTTTTCAGCTTTGGCATTGTCGTTTAGGCCATCTTTCTGTTGGTCGTTTAAAATCTTTAATTTCCAGTGGTCATTTAGGTCATGTAAGTTCTGATGTTTTAGATTGTGTGTCCTGTCAACTTGCCAAACAACCTGCCTTGTCGTTTAATAAAAGTGACTCTGTTTCTCTTGCCCCATTTGATCTCATTCACTCTGATATTTGGGGACCCTCTCCTACTCCTACTATGGGAGGCGCACGCTATTTTGTTGTTTTTATAGATGATTTTTCCCATTTTACATGGTTGTTTCTTATGAAAAATCGCTCTGAGCTCAAACAACTTTATTACAATTTTGCTGCCATGGTTAAAACACAATTTTCTAAAAATATTAAGCTTTTTCGCTCCGATAATGCCATGGAATATAAAGATTTTGACTTTCTTTCTTTTCTTCAACGTCATGGTACTCAACCTCATCGTTCCTGTCCCGGTACGTCTCAACAAAATGGACGTGCTGAACGGAAACATCGACATATCCTTGACACTACTCGCGCCCTCTTTTTGTTTTCCTCTTGTCTGGAACATTTTTGGGGAGAGGCAGCTCTCACTGCTGCTTACACTATCAATTGTATCCCTACACCTGTCATTCATAATCATACTCCTTATGAGCGTCTGCATGGCACCCGTCCCCCTTACACCACCCTTAGGGTCTTTGGATCTGCCTGTTTTGTTCTTCTCCAACCTCACGAACGTACCAAACTTGAACCACGCTCTCGCCTCTGTTGCTTCTTAGGGTATGGTATTGAACACAAGGAGTATCGTTGTTGGGATCCTCTCTCCCAGCGACTCCGCATCTCTCGTCATGTAGTCTTTTGGGAACACAAAATGTTTTCCTCTCTCTCTCTCTTCTGTTTGTCCGTTCCCTCACCCACTTTGTTTTTTACTGACCCTTCCACGGATCTGTTCTCTAATGAGCTTACCCCACCGCCCTTGCCAGCCTCTCTCGAGTTCTCTGATGAGCTTACTCCACCGCCCCTACCAGCTTCTCTCGAGCCTGCCTTGCCTACTGGTCTGTCCCATGCACCTGCTACCTCTGATGGTCCTGCTCTTGTTACCTCGGGATCCTCCCCTCCTGGTGAGTCTCTCCCTTTGGCTCCTCCTGCCTCTACTCGACCACACCGGGTAACCCAACCTTCTACTCGTCTTCGTGACTTTATTGTTGGTTCTACTGCTTTTTCTACTTATGAACCGACCTCCTATCGTGAGGCTCGCTCTAATTCTCTTTGGCAGCAAGCTATGACTGATGAATTGCAGGCTTTAGACAAAACTCACACTTGGGACATTGTTGATCTTCCTCCTGGCAAGACTGCCATTGGTTGCAAATGGGTTTACAAAATAAAAACTTGTTCTGATGGATCTATTGAGCGCTACAAAGCCCGCCTTGTTGCCAAAGGCTTCAACCAAGAATATGGCATTGACTATGAGGAGACCTTTGCTCCTGTTGCTCGTCTCACCTCTGTTCGCAGCCTGATTGCGGTTGCTACCACTCGACACTGGGATCTTTATCAAATGGACGTGAAAAATGCTTTCCTTAATGGTGTTCTTCTTGAGGAGGTCTACATGCAACCTCCCCCTGGGTCTACTTATCCACCTCATAAAGTCTGCAAACTTCAGCGTGCTTTATATGGTCTCAAACAAGCTCCGCGCGCTTGGTTTGCCAAGTTCAGCTCTACTATTCATGACTGTGGTTTCACCTCCAGTTCTTATGATACTGCTCTTTTTATTCGGACCACTGCTCAAGGGACCACCTTGCTTCTTCTTTATATGGATGACATGATTATCACCAGTGACGATCTTGATGGTATTCTATGCCTTAAACAGTTTCTTAGCCATCATTTCGAGATGAAAGACCTTGGTCCTCTCAGCTATTTCTTGGGTCATGAAATCTTCCATGATTCCACAGGGTCTTTTCTCTCTCAGGCTAAGTATACCTCTGATCTTCTCACCCGTGCTGGTCTTATGGATTCAAGACTGCCTCCACTCCGCTGGAGCCTCAGAGTCGTCTTACACCTCTTGATGGCACTCTTCTCTCTGATGCTACCCTATATCGTCAGCTGGTTGGCAGCCTTGTCTATCTCACTGTTACTCGTCCTAATATTGCCTATGCCGTTCATATTGTCAGCCAGTTTATGTCAGCTCCTCGTACCCCTCATTATGCTGCATTAGTTCGTATCCTTCGTTATCTCAAAGGTACCTTGTTTCATGGACTTCATTATTCCGCCCGCTCCTCTCTCCAGCTTCGTGCTTTTTTCGATGCTGATTGGGCTGGGGATCCTACTGACCGGCGCTCTACTACCGGGTTCTGCTTTTTCTTGGGTGATTCTCTTATTTCTTGGCGCAACAAGAAACAATCTCTTACTGCTCGCTCCAGTACCGAGGCCGAATATCGTGCTCTTGCTGATACTACTTAGGAGCTTCTCTGGCTTCGTTAGCTTCTTGCTGACATGGTTGTTTCCCCCTCTGGCGCTACTGCCCTCTTTTGTGACAATCAAAGTGCTCTTCAAATTGCTCACAATGATGTTTTTCATGATCGCACCAAGCACATTGAGATTGACTGTCATTTTATTCGTCAACACGTCACTCGTGGTACTGTCCATCTCTATCCAATCTCCTCTGCTGATCAACCTGCTGATATCTTCACCAAAGCTCATTCTCCTGGCCGCTTCGTTGAACTTGTCTCCAAACTCCAGTTGGTTGATGTTTGTCCTCCTTGAGTTTGAGGGGGGCTGTTAACATATATTAATATAATTATATGTTATAGTATGTATATAATATAATATGTTATATATTATAATATGATTCATTTCCTTTAATATATTATAGTATGTATATATTAGGATTCCTTGTCGCTGCTTTCGGTCGCCCGTCCTTTTTCGGCCTCCTTTTCTTTATTATATTAAATTAGATCATAATGATGTTTTGTATCCAGCTCCTATATTATGGAGCCTCTATTTGGTTTCTGAATACAGTTCTAATAACAGAGTGTTCCCTTTCAATATCACTCTCTCAACTCTCTCTCAACTTGTTTTACACAAACAATGCTGGAATCCCAAAACCAAAAGCCCCTCCAATTCTGTGAGGCAATAATCAAATGAAAACAAACCTACCGATTCATAAACAAGATACAACAATGCCTCAACTCAGTAACCAAAAAACACTTTATTTCTTTAGGGCAATAATCAATTGTAAAACCCTCTAATTCTTTGAGGCAATAATCAAATGAAAACAATCTCTACCGATTCATAACCAACAATATACAAATGCCTCAACTCAAGAACCAAAAATTCTACTTCTTTAGAGCAATAATCAAATGCAAAACCCTTTTGAAATCAAAACCTTAATTTGTTATGTTTGGAAAATAACTTGTATTTATTTCAAATCTGTTAAAGGAACGTCCAGAATAGTTTCGTGGGTGCCGGGGCGGTGTGTTCGTTAACACCGGCAACGACTCAGTCATGTCCTCTCTCTCTCTCTCTCTCTCTCTCTCTCTCTGAATGTTTGATTCAACCCAGGGATAGTTTTAGGTAAACTACAAACATATCCCCTTAGATTTGATTAAAATATGAATCGCCTCCTGTAGTTTTAAAAATTACATTTCACCCATTGAGATTTTTAATTTCATAACAAATCACTCATTTTATTAATAAATCATAAAGTCAATTAACAATTTTTAATAATGTTAGAAATATGTTTCAATTAATAATTTAGATAATTTTATTATTATATAAAAGAGTAATTATGAATTTTATTTTTAATTAATTTTGTTAAATAAAAAATTCTAACAAGGGGTATTTGTAATTTTTCAAATCACAGGAAACAATCTATACTTTAAGCAAACCTCAAAGGGTGTATTTGTAATTTAATCGATAATTTATTTATTTATTTTTTATCTCCTTCATCAAAATGACGTCGTTTTAATGAAGGTAAAAATTAGTCCTTGGATCACTCTAGTGGACAGGTGTCACTCTGGAAGGTCACTTTAGAGGATCACTTAACAAGATTACTCTAGAGGATCCAAACGTTGTGTGCCTAGTATTGATGGATGGGTATTTCGAGATTACGATCACGTGGTACTCTATGATATTATGATTGGTGGAGATTGTAGGGTATTATGATTTTGTATTGGGTGATTGAGAAATATGAAAAGAAATAACGAATAATAATTGGTGAAAAAGTATAGACACATGGTATTCCGAGAGTACTTAATAATTTTCGCTGATGGAAATAATAAGAGAAAATTATTATTTTTTTGCTCCTCGGCATGCTGATGTGGTACTATAACTTAGGGGTTATTTGAGAATAATTTAAATAAGTGCATTTATTTAGATTATACTGTCCCTTTATTTTTTTACTTATCTTTTTACAAAAATTCAAAAAAATACACTAAATAACAAATCACATGCCCCTTAGTTTTTATTAGTTGAAATAGTGGGACCTACCATATTTTTGTCTATTTTTACAAGACATTGGAACAAGTGTCTCCCAATAAATAGTGTGCAACAATATTTCAAAACCATTAAATAACTTCTCAATAGTAAGGGCATGATTTGGATATATCATCATTTTAATTAATAATTTTTAATTATATTAAAAATATATTTTAATTAATAATTTATGTAATTTTATTATTATATATAAGAGTAGTTAGATTTTTTTTTTTTTTTGCTAATTCTATTAAATAAAAAATAATAACAACAAAATATCTGTAATTTTTGAAATTATAAGAAGAAATTTGTATTTTAAATAAATTTTAAGAGTGTATTTATAATTTATCTATAGTATGTATAATGTACTAGCATAATACTCGTGCAACGCATGAGTACAGATAAATAATAAAAATTTAATTTTTTAAATTAAATAATAACATAAAATTTTTCTAAAATATATATGAAAAATAATTTAGAATCAATTAAATTTTAATCATTACACTTTAATCATTTCTAAATTAAATAAATAAAATCTATTCAAGTCCATCTCTTAAGATCATTCCCTAAAATCAAATTTTTAATTTAAAAAATAATAAATATTCATATGTCTCACATAATTTCCGAATTAAACAAATAAATAAAACCCATTCAAACCCATCACGAAAGGCCATTGTCTAAAATTCGTCTTTTCTTAAAATCAAGAGCAAATTACAAAAAATCTTTAGGGAACCCTGGGCTTCAATTGCATCAATTTGAATCTTGAGGTGCCGTTTGGTAACACTTACGTTTTCAGTTTATATTTATAAAAATTTTAAAAATTCAAATAAAAATTTGTTTGGTAAATTTTTGATTTATAAATCAGTGGTCTCAGTTTATAAATTAGGCCAAAAAATGTAAACTCAAAAAATGAGTTTACATTTTGAGTTTTTTTTTTTTTTTTACCACCCAACACTAGCCACCACCCGTCACCATTTTTCACCACCGTCTTCCACCACCACCACCCACTACCCACCCCCCACCACCACCTGCCACCACGACTCACCACCCACTTGCCACCACCACCACCACCCGCCAACCACCCACCAGCCACCACCCAGCTACCACCCATTCGCCACCACCACCCATCCACTAGCCGCCACCACCAACCACCACCCACTCGCCACCCATCAGCCGCCGCCGCCACCACCACCCACCCCTTGCCGCTGCCACCACCACCACCACCACCACAACAACCTGCCATCCACCAGCTACCACCCACTTGCCACTACCACCCACCCCCCGCCATCACCACCCCCACCCCCACCACCCACTACCCACCACCCACCTATCACCCACCACCCACCTGTCACCCACTCTCCACCACCATCCACCCCTCGCCACCACCACCACCCACCACTAACCACCCACTTACCACCCACCCGCCACTACCATCCATCCGCCCACCCCCACCACCCGCCACCTACCGCCGCCACCACTTACCACCCACATGCCACCACCATCCACCACCCGCCATCATCAGCCACTACCAGCCACCACCCACCTGCCACCCACCCACCACCACCACCATTACCTACCACCCACTTGCCACCACCACCCACCTGCCACCACCCGTCATCATCACCACCACCACCACTACCACCACCACCCACTCGCTACCACCCGTCACTGTCACGCACCCACCAACCACCACTACCCGCCACCACCCGCCATCTACCACTCACCTACCACCACCACCCACCCACCTGTCACTGCTTTCCACCACCGTCTTCCGCCGCCACCACCCGCCACTTGCAACCACTTTCCACCATCGTCCTCCGCCACCACCACACACACACCCGGCCGCCACTTGCCACCTCTTTCTACCACCGTCTTCTGCCACCATCACTTACCACCTGCCACCATTTTCTGCCACCGTCTTTTGCCACCACCACCCGCCATCATTTTTCACCACCGTCTTCCGTCGCCACTACTCGTCATCACCCACCATCCGCCACCACTTGCCATTTCTCAGTCTTTTTTATATTTTTAAATTTTTTTAAACCTTTTTTCTAAATCAAACGCGTTTGTAGTTTATGTTTTTTTAAAAATAAACAAAAATCAATTTTTAAAATTTTTGTAAATATAAACTGAAAACGTAAACGTTACCAAACAGGCCTTGAACTTTTACTTTTGTTACAATCTTAACCGTCCGTCTATCACTGTTAGCTTGGTTGACGGAAGAAAATTTGTAGTACACATATGACACTTTTACATTGGCTCATTTACTCAATATTAATACTCATAAATTTGAACTTTAACACATCATATCAATTCCACCATTTATTTGTCATCCATTAAATCAAAGCCACTCATCATAACACACTTGAGCACATTGTATCAAAACCTCTCTATATCTCTTTCTCATCAACCTCCTCTCTCTCTCTCTCTCTCTACAAACGCACGCAGTGCTTCACTTTACCAGCGCCATCTCCGGTCGACGTTTGGAGGATGCACACATCCTCTTTCTCCCCCTTTTTTGGGGAATGCATACATCTATCTCCGTCTTACCTTCTGCCGCCACTCTTCTCTCCTCTTACTACTTTACATGTATTGTAGAATATATATATATATATATATATATAAAGATATAGGGTTAGGGTTTTAGCAGTGGAAGAAGAAGAACAGAAAGAGGAAATGAAGAGAAAAGGCGAGGACGGCGGTAGTGGTAGACAGTGGGAGAAGAGAATAAGAAGAATGAGGAGGAGGGCTATATTGTTTGGATAGGGGCTATAAATCGACGAATCCTTCTTTTCTACAAAATAAAAATTGAAATCCCTTTAGAATTTGATGAGAAGGTGTAATGGTAGCATGGTTGTGACAACGGGTAGAAAAGAAAGAGAAAGAAAAGAATCGGCAGCCGCAGTCGGGAGAGAATTTTGTGAACCTCCGGCCAATGCCGCTGCTACTCTGTTCTTTCCTCATTTTGTATATGGAGATTTGGGGGTTAGAGTGAGTGAGAAGCAAAATAAGTAGTAGTTGTGGAGGCGACGTAATCGTTCGTTAATCTCGGTCGGCATCGCTGCTACTCCATTCTTTCATTTCCTTTCTTTTGTCGTCAATGGAGATTTTTGACAATCTAAGGCAAGGAGGAGTGATCTCCGATCATTCCTTCTGATGTTGCCTGTTGCTCCAAAACTCTTCTAAACTGGTGAACCCTTTCTCCGGTGGCCTCTTTCCACTCCGACATGACTCGTACCCATTCTGATCGGCCCAACCACTCCAGTGTTGTTCTCTCTCAATATATTGTGTGTATATGTATACTATATATACAGTCAAGGTAGTTGAATGACCAAAATACCCCAAGTCCGTTAGTTATAGTTAACACAGATGGGCGGACGGTTGAGATTGTGACAAAAGTAAAAGTTCAGGGTTCAAATTGATGAAATTGAAGCCCTAGGTTTAAATTGCAAAACACGCTAAACCTTGGGATTTTTTTTGTAATTTGCCCTAAAATCAAATACATAGTCATAGTTTGTTGACCTTCCAATTTAAAGAAACGAATTAAATATTTATTTGCCCATCTACTAAAATTTTTACCTAAAATCCTTCCTTCCCTAAAATAAATATATATATATATATATAAAAGATCAATTCAAATATGTTCATATAATTTTTGAATTAAAATAAATAAATAAATAAATATTTTCAAAATTAAACAAATAAATAGATAAAATCTCTTTAAACCTATCTTCTAAGATCATTGCCTAAACTTTGTCCTTTGCTAAAATCAAATAAGGAAACATAGTTTGTTGACCTTCTAATTTAAAGAGATGAATTAAACTAAAATCCTTTCTTCCCTAAAATAAAATCAAAGAAAGATCAATTCAAATATGTTTATATATTTTTTGAATTAAAAATAAATAAATAAAATTTCTTCAAAATCTTCTAACATCTTTACCTAAAATAAAATAATAAAAAAAAAAAGATCAATTCAAATTGACCATTGCCTAAAATAAAATTTTCAATTTAAAAAAATAACAATTATTCATGTGTCTTACATAATTTCCAAATTAAACAAATAAATAAATAAAATCTCTTCAAACTAATTTTTGAGTGCTCTAATCAATCAAACTAATTTTTTTGATTTAAAAAAATTGAAAAACATATCTAATTGGTTAGCTTGTCAAGAAATAAAATTTTAAATTCAAAATTATGAAAACTTCTCATAATTTTTGGGTTTTACAAGGAGAGAATCACTCAAATATAGAATAGGAAAACATAAAATTATGCCTTTCAATTTTTATTTTTATTTTTTTGAAGTAAATATTTTTGAAATTTTGAAATTACATAAGACTAAAGTTATATTTTGAATTTCCTTTAAAAGTTTTTAACTTTCAAATTAGATGGCTAAATTTCATTTTTGAGATTTTATTTTAAGATTTTTAATTTTCAAAATTATAGATATCATTAGATGGACTAATATTTCTAAGCCATGTGCATTTACTAAAATTTTAAAATTTAAAAAAAATTAAAAAATTAGATTAATGTTTTAGAGCTAATAGAACATTTTAGATGAAATCTCCTTATAGTTTTCTATCCCACAACAATGCAATGTTGTAAAAATCAGTTCAAATCAGTAATAGTATGGGAATATATACAAAGCAAAACAAAGTCAACAATAAAAATAAAAAGATTAATTTAAATTTAATTTCTAATCCAAATAGATTAAACAAAAGAAAAACGTAAATAGGTTTACTACTTGCATGAAGCCTTGCAACCTCAAGTTTACTTTCTTTGGTACATAGGTTTTGATATAAAAAAAAATTAAGAATAAATAAAGAAATAATCAAAATGGATGTAGCATAGAAAGAGGGAAAGCGAGAGAGAATACTTACGACTTAGTGAATGAGTATTCGAAAAGATAATTAGATTAACCGACAAAAATACATATCAGTCACCTTTGCACACAAACTCCAAAGCTATTTATTCGTAATGGGTGCTCCGCATTATAGTCCTCAACTTTGTTGTGTGTTCACAATGACTCAAGAGCCTATGGAAACTTGGAAAGGGGAATTGAAGAAAAGGAAAGGAAAGGAAAGGTAAAAAGTAACGTGAATGAGAGAGACAAGGAAAGAAGGGTGATTTGAGAGAGTTTAAACGGATCGTGCCTTTGTTTGGATTTTCTTTAAAATTAAAAAAGTCAAAACAAATAAGGAAGGAGTATGCCACGTTAGAAATAGAGTGAATTTATAATTACAAAAATTTTGAAAAATTAGTTTGAGACTTTAGAGGTATTAAAATTGTTCATACTAGAAATCTCCGTTTGCTTATATAATATATAGATGTGTGGGGTAAATTAAAACATTAAAGATTTGAATTACTGGGATGCACACAAATTTGTAAATCTATTGATTTAATCATTGGGAATTATTATTTTTGTATTTTTTTTTGGGAGGGGGGTGGTTAAGAAAGAGCCCTCTTGGTCCATTTTGTATTAGATGTGATAGTTTTATCAATATATAGATGTGTGGGGTAAATTAAAACATTAAAGATTTGAACTACTGGACGCACACAAATTAGTAAATCTATTGATTTAATCATTGGGAATTATTATTTTTGTATTTTTGTTAAGAGTGAGCCTCTTGATCCATTTTGTATTAGCTGTGATCGTTTTATCAATAACTCTTACTTTTGGCTAAATATGGAACTTTGAGCCCAATTGAGATAAATCAATGCATTTTTTTTTTTTGAAGTTACCTCTTCTTTTTTTTTCTTTTTTTCCTTCCTGAATATGCACTTTTTTGGAGTGTGGATGGTAGCTTTTCCCCTTTGAAAAATATAGTAGTCAAACAATGATTTTCAAAAGTTTATGAATTAATTGGGTACCGGCTCCATAAAAATAAAAATAAAAAATGTAAAATTATAAAAATAACTCTAGGGTTTAACTCCAGTAACAAGATAAACTTAAATTTTTAATTTTGTTAATTTAAATTTTAATATTTTGATTTACATTTTACTTTCAATTTAAATTATTTGTTTATTTTCAATAAGTAAAATCAATGGAAAAAAAAATTAATTATTAAATTTAAAGAAAAGTAATATTTTAGACATTTTATGTACATCTACATTGAGTTTAATGATTAAAATACTATTTTTTTCATTTATTTTACTTAGTGAAAATAGACAAATGATTTAATTTGAAAAAAAAAATCAAAATATTAATATTTAGATTGACAAAATTAAAAACTAAGATTTTATTTCTTGGTACCAAAAAAAAGGGTGGCTCTGGTTTAACCAGACCCCAATCTCAGACTAAAACATTGCTTGAGGTAGTGGCGGAGGGAGTGAGGGACCAGAGGGGTCGCATGCCTCCCTAGATTTTTTTAATTTTTTTATTTTGTAAATATAAAAAAAATATTTTAAATAAAAAATTATAAAAATATTATTAGAGTGAAATGTCAATGACATTTTTAAAATGAAGAGAACAATAATGGTTGTTTTAATTGAAAATGAAGAGACTGCTATAAATCATATTATTTATGAAAATTTTTCAGGGTAACGGTGATATCATTATTAGTGATATGCAACTATAAAGATATGAAATTTATTGGATTGTTAGTTATATTTGACATGTGAGGTTCAGTCTCTATGTGTTTATTTACTATTAGTGGGTAATATCACATACCAATAATAATGTGGTATTACCATTATATTGAATTTTTAATCAAATTTTGTATAAAAAAATAATTTATCATTATATAATTTATTTTTAAGACTTATATTTATATATTTTTTTGGTATTATTTATGATACACAAGTTACAAATAATATTATTTTTTTAATATTTCTCAAAATCAATCGTAAAAATATACGTCAAATATTTTTATAAAAATTTTAATATTATAATTAATAAATATCTCCTCTAATTTAATTCTCTGACTTTACCAATGGCTTGAGGTATCGTATAACGTGTCACCACGGGGCAATGAAGAGCCGAACCTGGTTAAAGTCTGAAGTTTTTTTTATCAAAAAAAAAAAAAAAAAACGTAAAGAAAAGAAAAAGAATGGGCATTGGCCCCTCCTGGGCCTGAGGTTTCTCCGCCACTCAGTAGGGCCCAATATGAATATAAGGGCCGTATTTTAGGAAAATTTATGGCTTCACGTTGCTACAAGCTGAATTGTTGAACATGATTGACGAATGGAACTAGTATAGAGGCTCCATTTTGTTTTTTGGGCCAGCAACACAAGTACATGGTCCATTTTTGTATTTGGGCCAGAATTTTTGCTAGAAGGCCACTAACTACATGTAATCCATTACAAGGCTTTGTGGGAACAAAATTTTCATAAACAAATTATGCTTGGTTCGTAAACCCAAAACAAAAAATAATAAGTTGAAGAGGAATAAAAAAAAGTTGTCATTTAACAATTTTAGTAAAATTTGTAGAATACGATATGTGGGCTTACCGAGCTAAACTAATCATTGGATACTCAAAACTTTCAATCTAAGCCTTAGAAAATCACGAAGTGCTTCATCTTTCCTGGCCCTAGGGGTGACTTGAATGCAATTGATTGTCTTAACATTGTGTTTGGTTAAAAAATTTGTGAAGGAATTTAAAAATAAAAAGTAAAATGGTAGGTGAAATGAGAATAAAATATGTCTATATTTCACTTAGTTTTACATACATTTTCCCTTTTTCTTTCTAAATTTTCCAACCAAACATAATGTTAGTATGGATAATGGGGGCCGATCGTTCAATGTTGGATTAGGATATTGTTAGTGTTGGAACAATCTTTTGTGTACAATAAATAAATTAAACCAAATCAAATAAATAAAAATAAATCACTTATAGAATTTATTTTACTGAGCCGAATAAATATTTTCAAGATCAAGTTGAGTGTTTGACACTTTCTCCTTAAGACAGATTCGTCCCGCTACGGTGCTTACGGAAAAATGACGTCTATCTCCCAGGATATAATGATCTTCACAAATTGTACTAGCACTTCAAACAATTTGTACGGTGAACAAAAATCTCGTATTCTATACTTTCTTAAATTTTCCTAAAAAACTAATATGAAGAGAATTTATGTAAAGGAGCAAAACAAGACAACAAAATGAAAATTTTAAATTGTTTTTTGGATGCCTAAAATTGCTGGAAATGGCCTTTATTTCTGGACCCGAATAGGTAGGTAAATTGAATTGAACAGGTGTGGTTTCAAATGAACAGGTGCAAACACTAATTGAATAGATAACTATTAGAATGAAGATCTGTTTGAACTGTATGAACTGTGCAGTTTCAGAACTGTGCAACTGCAGCAGTTTTGGGTGGTTTCCAACAATTAAACTGCTTGGAAATTTCGGACTGAAGAAGGTAAAATTTGAGCAGAAAATTAAAATTCAATTTTGGCACCAAATTTGAATTTAATTTCACTAAGAATTTTTGGAAAAAAATTCAAATAAATTTTGTCTAAAAAATTAATATTAGAATCGACCCTACCTACAACCCACACCCATACCCGCGCCCGGGCCGACTGGACGGTGGCGGCGGCGCGTGCACGCATGTGTAGTGTTTTGAGCCAATGTTTCATTTGTCCATAACTCCTCCCTTCTACAAACTTGGGGTGCCCCTAGGGGCCCAACCTGAGGTTATACACCTAGAGTTTATATATTCACAAAAGCTCTCTTA
This sequence comes from Camellia sinensis, assembly GCF_055761805.1. Classification (NCBI taxonomy): domain Eukaryota; kingdom Viridiplantae; phylum Streptophyta; class Magnoliopsida; order Ericales; family Theaceae; genus Camellia; species Camellia sinensis. The sequence continues at coordinate 86,945,691 of NC_138974.1, forward strand.
AAGTTTTAATGTGGGACAACCCATTTCAAGGAAACCCACATTTAAGAGTATCCTAGAGAATTGTAGGCTTATTTTATAGGCTTATTTTGTCTAATCTGGCCTTTCATGAGTGCTCTAGAGAATTGTAACCTTTCACAAATCTCATAGAATCGGCCTAGTTCACACTCACATAGGTAATTCTTATGAAGAGTATCCTACCATACAACACTAGGTATATCTAGATATAAAAATCATTAAAAGTATTACTTAACCTAAAACGCTGCAGACATCACTATTTCATCATAGAAATGGGTGGGAGATTGACTCCTCAGTGATCGTTATGAGTCATACATAACTTGATTGTCTCTTTGAACCTGGATCTTGGGATTTCCAGTCAATTAGGTTGGATTTCCGTCGTGGTAACTTTTATTTAATAGGCTTAAGTCCCATTCCCCTCGATGAATTTTTAACTAATTCTCTTGCTAACTCTTTGGTTAGTGGATCCTCTATGTTGTCTTTAGACTTCACATATTCAATGGAAATAATTCCATTAAAGAGTAGTTGTCTTACGATGTTATGACGACGACAAATGTGTCATGACTTACCGTTATACATATGACTCTATGCTCTACCAATTATTGACTGACTATCACAATGTATGCATATAGCAGGCACCGATTTTTGTTACATTGGAATATTTTCAAGGAAGTGACGAAGCCAGTCTGCTTCTTTCCCAGCTTTATCTAAAGTTATGAATTCTGATTCCATAGTAGACCTAGCTATGCAAGTATGTTTAAAAGATTTCCAAGATACAGCGGCCCCACCAAGAATAAAGACATACCCACTGGTGGACTTTGAGTCTCTAGTATCCGATATCTAGTTTGCATCGTAATTTCCTTCAAGTACTGCTGGATATCTAATATAATTTAACCTAATGTTACGAGTATATCGGAGATATCTAAGAACCCTTATAATAGTTTTTCAGTGTTCTACTCCTGTATTACTCGTATATCTACTTAATTTACTTACTACATAAACTATATCCGGGCGAGTGCAGTTCATCAAGTACATTAAGCTTCCAATAATTTGGGCATACTCTAATTGAGAAATACTTTCCTGCACATTCTTAGAAAGAAACAAATTAACATCCACAGGTGTTCTAGCAAGATGATCATTATCTTTGCTGAATTTGTCAAGTATTTTCTTAATGTAATGAGATTGTGACAAAGCATAACTTTCTGATGTTTTGATAATTTTCATACCAAGAATTACATCAGTAATGTCCATATCCTTCATGTCAAAATGTTTATTCAACATTTTCTTGGTAGTTTTAATCATGTCATTATTACTACCTATGATGAGCCTATCATCAACATAAAGACATACTATAAAATAACAGTTGTTTGTGTTTTTAATATAAACACATTTGTCACATTCATTAATTTTGAATCCATATGACATCATTGCTTTGTCAAATTTCTCATGCCATTGCTTTAGCGCTTGTTTTAAACCATATAATGATTTAGCCAATTTATACACTTTCTTTTCTTTTCTTGGAACAAAAAATCCTTCTAGTTGTTTCATGTAAATTTCTTCATCTAACTCACCATTTAAGAAAGTGATTTTCACATCCATTTGATGAATTTCTAGATTGTACAACGATGCAATAGCAATTAGGATTCTAATGGATGTTATTCTAGTAACCGGTGAGTATGTGTCAAAATAATCAAGACCTTCTTTTTGCCTAAAACCTTTGACCACAAGTCTTGCCTTGTATTTTTCAGTTGATCTATCCGTTTTCATTTTTTTTTTGAAAATCCACTTATATCCAAGAGGTTTACACCCTAGTGGTAAATCCACTAATTCCCAAGTGTGATTTTGCAGGATGGATTCAACTTCGTTATTTACAGTTTCTTTCCATAAAGGAGCCTCAGGACTGGACATAACTTCTTTAAAAGTTATAAGCTCATTTTTTAACAAAAATGTTAGGAAATCTAGACTAAAAGATTTTGAGGTTTTAGCACGTTTACTACATCTAGGTTCCTCTTCCTCATTTTGATCTGTCTCTTACTCTTGTTCTTGATCTTGTTCTTACTCATGACTAGTAATAACATCATAAGATCTTTTATTAGTACTAGTCTCTTGTCCAGTTTTATTTGGAAACACATGTTCAAAAAATGACGCATTTCGAGATTCAATAATAGTATTTACATGCATTTCAGTATGTTCTGATTTATGAATCAAAAATTGATATACACTACTATTCTTGGCATAACCAACGAAAATGCAATCAATGGTTTTAGGACCTATCTTGGTCTTTTTAGGACTAGGAATAGCCACTTTAGCCAAACACGCCCTCACTTTTAAGTATTTGTAGGATGGTACTCTCACATGCCACAATTCATAAGGTATTTGATTTACTTTCTTTCGGGGTACTTTATTAAGTATGTAATTAGCAGAAAGTATTGTTTCTCCCCACAAGTTCTGAGGTAATCCAGAACTGATTAACATGGCATTTATCATTTCTTTTAAAATTCTATTTTTCCTTTCAGCAATTCCATTTTGCTAATGTGAGTAAGAAGCGGTGATTCAACAAATTATTTCATGTTCTTTATAAAACTCACCAAAAGGTGATTCATATTCACCACCTTTATCACTTCTAAGTTTTTTAATTTTCTTGCCAAGTTGATTTTCAACTTCATTCTTATATTGAATGAAAGTTTTCAAAATTTCATTATTTGTTTGAATTAAATAAACATAAGTATATCTAGTATAGTCATCTATAAAAGTGATAAAATATTTTTTTCACCTCTAGTTTGAATTGATTTAAAATCACAAATGTCACTATTAATTAATTCAAGTGGTTTCGTACTTCTTTCAATTGAATAAAAATGAGTTTTGGATAATTTTGTCTTAACACAAATTTCACATTTATGATTTAAATCAATGTCAAATTTAGGTAAACATTCCATATTAATTAATCTACGCAAAGATCTATAATTAACATGTCCAAGTCTACCATGTTATATATTTGAAGACTCAAGCAAGCAAGAAGAAGATGTATCTTTATTAATAAAAGAGGGTACAACAGTCATTACATTCATTTTGAACAGGCCATCCGTCATATAAAATTTTCCTACATACATCCTGTTTTTGGTAAGTACAAACTTATCACTTTCAAAAACTAGCCTAAATCTATTTTTACTCAACAAGGATCCTGAACAAGGTTCTTGCAAATGTCCGGTACATGCAGCACATTGTTGAGAATGAGTTCCTTTTCAGATGTCATCTTCAAAATAATCTTTCCTTGTCCTTCAACTTTAGAAGTTGAGGAGTTTCCCATAAAAAGTTATTCACCATTGTCCACTGTAGAATAAGATGTGAATATCTTTTTGTCGGCACAGATATGGCGAGTAGCACCAGTGTCCACCCACCATTCTTTAGGATTGCTGACAAGATTTTCCTCGAAAACAACTGCAGAAAGATTTATGTCATCTACACCACTAGAAATATTGTCCACTTCGGTCGTATGGGCTTCAGCAGGCTTCTTGCTTGTTCTTCTTTTACTTTTGCCTTTGCTACGGTATTCTTTGGCCCGATGTCCCTATTTGTCACAGATGAAACATTTGCCATTAAACTTGTACTTTTTATTTTCCTTTCCTTTAGAGCCTTATGCAAAACTTTCTCCAGAAAACTTCCGTTTCTTTGCTTTGGAGCATGTTCCACCACATTTGTCTTAGATTTCATTGGATGCTTACTAGTCCGCTTCTCTGAATTGCGGTTGTCCTCCTCAATCCTCAAACGCACAATTAATTCCTCTAAAGACATTGCTTTGCGCTTGTGTTTGAGGTAGTTCTTGAATTCCTTCTAGCCATGTGATAATTTTTCAATTAAGGCTGCAACTTGAAAGGATTCGCTAAGAGACATGCCTTCTGTATTAATGTCATGCAGAATGAGTTGAAGATCTTGAACTTGGTTGATTACAGTTTTAGAATCATCCATCACAAAATCCAAAAATTTGCTAACCACAAATTTCTTTGAGCCTGTATCTTTTGTTTCGTTTTTTTTTCTCCAAAGACTCCCAAAGTTCCTTTATTGTCTTGATAGGACTATAGACGTTATATAATGTGTTGTCAAATCCATTCAAGATATAGTTCTGATAAAAGAAATCAGTATGATTTCAGGCATTGACCGCAGCAACCACTGGCCGGTCAATTTCATCTTCTTTTAGAGTATGAGCATTTTCACGGAGAAAACAAATCAGGTTCAAAGTAGTAAGATAAAACAACATTTTCTGCTGCCATTTTTTAAAATCAATTCCAAAGAACTTCTCTGGCTTCTCGCTGTGATTTACTGGCACTGTCACAACAGAAGGAAGAGTTGGTACAATTGCAGCCACCATACTAGTATTTGTTTGAGCATCAGTTTCAGTAGCCATGAATTCTAAATTATAAAACAAAATTATAATTAGAATTTTATACTACACAAAAATTAATTCAAAACCACAGAATTACATTTTATAAAAATAAAAGAAACAAGAATTGTAACTTTTATTTCCAATTAATTTGAAAATAAAATAAAATTTTATTTAAACAAATTAATTCCACACATAAAAATATTTCTGTAACACTTCAAAAATTAAAATACGTAAAACAGAATTTTAATTAATGACACTCATAAATTATTTCTGAAAACAAAATTAATTTCTGATAAACTTCACAAATAAATATTTTGAATTGTTAATGACACCAGTATATTACTGCTAGTTGTCAAAGAAAATAGACAATATATTACTACTATCTGTCAAACAGTACATTACTACTATTTATTTTTTCAACCAGAATATTATTTTGTAAAATCACAGAAAATAATTTCTGTAAGAACAAGAAAGAGAAAAGGAAACAAACTAAAAATTCTGTATAAACAAAATAATTCGAATGTCTTAAGATTGTTGGAGCAATTTTCTGTGTACAATAAATAAATTGAAACCAAATCAAATAAATAAAAATAAATCACTTGCAGAATTTATTTTACTGAGTTGAATAAATATTTTCAAGATCAAGTCGAGTGTGTGACATTCTGTCTTTAAGATAGATTCACCCCGCTACGGTACTTAGGAAAAAATAGCGTCTATCTCCCAGCATGCAATAATCTTCACAAATTGTAATAGCACTCTAAATAATTTGTACAGCAAACAAAAACCTTATGTTCTATACTCTCTTTAATTTTCCTAAAAAACTAATATGAAGAGAATTTATGCAAATGAGCAAAACAGGACAACAAAATTAAATTTTTAGATTGTTTTTTGGATGCCTAAGACTGTTGGAAATGGCTTCTATTTATAGACCTGAATAGGCAGGTAAATTGAATTGAACAGGTGTGGTTTCAAATGAACAGGTGCAAACACTAATTGAACAGATAACTGCTGGAATGAAGATCTGTCCAAACTGTGCAGTTTCAAAAATATATAACTGCAGCAGTTTCGGGCGGTTTCCAGCAGTTAAACTGTTTGAAAATTTCAGACTGAAGAAGGTAAAATTTAGACATAAAATTTAAATTCAATTTTGGCACCAAATTTGAATTTAATTTCATTAAGAATTTTTGAAAAAAATTCAAATGAATTTTGTCCAAAAAATTAATATTAGAACTGACCCGACTCACAACCCACACCCCACCCCGCATGGCTAGCGGTGGTGGCGCGTGTGTGGTGATTTAAGCTAAGGTTTCATTTGTCTATAACTCTTCTTTTTTACAAACTTGTGGTGCCCCTTGGGGCCCAATCTAAGGTTGTACACTTAGAGTCTATATATTCACAAAAGCTCTCTTAAAGTTTTAATGTAGGACAACCCATTTTAAGGAAACCCACATTTAATTCTTTAAACGTCAATTCCACGAACCTGAAAACGACGTCAAGTTCCCATTCACTCATAAATGGTTTTGACAAACCGTTTTTATCGTGTGACTTACCATGCGGTAAAGAACACGTCATCTCTTCGGACCCACCACAAATGACGTGTGGATCCCACTCAATTTTGGACTCAAATTTGACCTAAAATAAACTTATAAAAAACCAATTTTCTAACACTTAGAACCGACCGACTGCAAATTAGATTGAAAAGAGGATTGATCCCAATCTTAGCATTGCGAGACACTTTTCACCGATTCTAAAATATTTTTTTTTTTGATTTTGAATATTTTTAAAACCTTTTTATTTATTTTCAAAGAACTATTCATTCCAATCTCTATGTTAAATCGATCCTTTCAGTTTAGAGAATCTTGAATGGTTTGCTATTCTCAATAGGTGAAAGTTTGATAATCTCCACTAAATCTATCTTTCAGTGTATTAATTTTTTATATAAATATTTTATCTGTTCTGAAAATCTTTTACAGTGCATTAATTTTTATATAAATATTATATTTAACAAGTTCTAAATTCTTTTATAGTGTACTAGTTTTTTTATATTAATATTCTACCTAGCAAATACCCAAAAGTTAGGTAGAGCTTTCAAAAATTAATTCTACCATTTGGTTTGAGTGTAGTGCTTGGTTAGAATTTTTAAAAATTGGTTAGAATTTTTAAAAATTAATTCTACACTCACTGTTGAAAACACGTTTATCCGGTCATCCTCCTGGATGTTCAGCTAGTTGATGGGAACAGTATTTGGTTTTTTTTTATATATATATTTTAAATAAAAAATATTTTCAAAATTTTTAAAACTTTTTTATGAATTTTGAATAGAATTTTGGATTATATGTTTAGTTATAAGTTGTAAGTTTTTTAATCAAATATCATATGTTACATCAAAAATTTCAAATTCAATTCAAAACTCTTTTCAAAACTCATAATCAAACAAATTTTTCATACTCAAATCATAATTCTAAAATTTACAAACTCAAAATACAACTCTATTATCAAATTATAATTCTAAAACTCTACCAAACGTTACCTAAATTTTTTATATCAATATTCTATTTAACAAATTTTAAATTGTAATTATCAAAAGGTTTCAAAATAGGGAAGAATAAATAAACAATTTATATTATCAAGATCGATACCAAAATAAAAAATAAATAAATAAATAAAGGTAAACTATCATTTGTTAGAAATGGTTTGAAAATTCTGGGTAAAATCATAATTTTTTTCTAACTTTGGTCCATTATTTAGGTGGGACCCGTGCGTCGATTTTCGCGGGTCAAAATGGTAACGCGTTCTATGCCGCGTTGTGATTCACGTGGTATATTTGGTTGTTCAAAACCATGATCGAGTGAATGGAAAATTAAAACCAAAGTGAGCTCCATGGAAATGGAGTTTTGGTAGAAATTCCTAAATGTTGGAAAATGGCTTGTCCCACATTGATTTGGTGAGAAGTTTTGATTGGGTTTATAAGGCATGAGATTGGAACTTGGAGTGTGCCCTAAGGGGTACCCAAGTTTTGTAGAGAGGGAGGTTATGGGCAAAAGGGGCTTGACCAATTGGATCTAAAAATCAGCACACGCGCACCGTTCGATCGGCTGGGCCTGGGCGCGAGCTTGGGTGCGGGTGCGGGTGCGTGGTGTGTGGTTGGGTCAGACTTGTTCAGCCCAATACTAATCTTTTTGGGCCAGAAACATTTGGATTTAATTTTATTTTTTGAAATAAAATCTGTCCAACTGTCCAGAATTCAAATTAATTCCGGAATTAATCTGTTCTGATTTTTCTCTACACCCAAACAGGTCCCTTCAGTTTTTATCTGTTTGAATTTTGAACCTAACAGATTTAAATATGTTTAATTCAAAACTAAACAGGTTTCATACCTGTTCAAAACAGGTTAGCACCTGTTTAATTCAAAATCAATAGCCACCACTACATCTATAAATAGGCAGCCCTCATTTGATGCTTTACATTCAGAAATTTCGTACTTCTCTTCTGCAAATTTATTCTTCATTTTGCTGCATTTAATTTTTGTGAGAAAGAATGTAAATACTCAGTGTGTTCGTTGAACAAATAAATTGTAGTGCTGCATTTATTTATAGTTGATCATTTCATCTTGGGAGATAGACGTCCATATTCTGAAAGTATCGTGGAGAGGACTAATCTGTCTTAAGGAGACAGTGTCGAACACTGGACTTGATAAGAATAATATTCAAGATATTAATCAAGTAAGTTATTTATTTATTTTCTATTTTATTATTTATTTAAATCAGATTTTAATTTTTTTTTGTAACAAAATAAAATATGTTTTTATTTATTTAATTCTATTTCTAGTTTGATTTTTGTAATCAAACTTTCTCCCTCCTTTCCTTTTTTTTTTCTTTTATATTTTGTTTGTCGTTTAGTACCCAAACATAATTAATTAATTTAATTACAGTGAAGATTGTCCAACAATCTTAAGACAGATTCTATTTATTTGTATCTTTATTGTATTTAATTTTCTGTGTTTCACAAAGTGATATTCTGGTTGGAAAATACAAATAGTATTACAAACTATTTAACAAATAGTAGTAATATACTGTTTATTTTCTTTGACAACTAGTAGTAATATACTGGTGTCATTAACAATTACAGAATATTATTTAGTGTTATAGAAAATTATTGTGGTATTTATTTTTCTGGTTTTAGTAACATGGAAAATAAAATTATTTTGTGTTATAATTTATTTTCTGGTTTTAGTAACTAGAAAAATAATTTGTGGTTTGTTTTTCTGATCTTTGTAATCAGATATTATGGCTACTGCAACTAAAACTACAACTGGAAGTGGTACTCCAATTGTTACACCAACACCGGTCCCTATCTAGAACCATGTTCATGTACTAATAAATCATGGAGAAAAATCGAAAAAATTTAACGGTATTGAGTTTAAGAGATGGCAGCAGAAGATGCTGTTCTATCTTACAACTCTAAATTTGGGCTGGTTTCTCTATGAAGAGGCTCCAGCACTTAAAGAGGGTGAAAGTGATCGTCAAATTGTTGCCGTTGTAGATGCTTGGAAACATTCAGATTTTTTATGCAGAAACTACATTTTCAATGGCCTTGACAACATACTGTATAATGTTTACAACCCTCTGAAGTCAGCAAAAGAATTATGGAATTCTTTGGAGAAGAAATACAAGACAGAGGATGCTGGCACGAAGAAATTTGTTGTTGGTAAATTTCTGGACTTTGTTATGGTAGACTCCCAAACAGCAATTTCTCAAGTTCAAAATTTTCAGATAATTTTGCATGATATTCATTCAGAAGGTATGTCTCTTAGCAAGTCTTTCCAAGTCCCTGCTTTGGTGGAAAAGTTACCACCGACTTGGAAAGATTTCCAAAATTATTTAAAACATAAACGCAAAGAGATGACCATGGATGAACTTATTGTAAGACTGAGAATTGAGGAAGATAACGGTAAAGCTGAAAAGAGGAATGGGAAAAATCCCATTGAGTCTAAGGCTAATGTGGTTGAACAAGTTCATAAACCACATAACAAAAAGAGGAAGTTTACTAGAGATGGTCCTAAACAAGGCAACAACAATGGCAACAAGAAGTTCAAAGGAAAATGCTATAACTGTGGCAAGACTGGACATCGAGTTTCTGACTGCCGCTGCCCTAAGAAGGATTACAGAAGTACAAGCAAGAAGACTACCAATCAGACCAATGTAACTGAACTAGATTACATCTCTGACGGGGTGAATGACATCAACTTCTCTGCTGTGGTGTCTGAGGCTAATTTGGTTGGAAATCCCAAGGAGTGGTGGGTTGACACTGGAGCAACTCGTCACATATGTGCGGACAAGAAGATGTTCATTACTTACAATAAGGTTGCAAATGGTGAACAACTTTTCATGGAAAATTCTTCTACTTTCTACTGTGGCTGGACAAGGAAAGGTGATCTTGAAGATGACATCAGGGAAAGAACTGACCCTCAACAACGCATTGCATGTACCTGACATCGGGAAGAATTTGGTTTCTAGCTCTTTGTTAAGTAAAAATGATTTTAGGCTTGTATTTGAGTCTGATAAATTTGTATTAACAAAGAGTGGTATGTATGTTGGTAAGGGATACATGAGTGATGGTCTCTTTAAGTTAAATGTAATGACAGTTGTACCAAAAGTTGCTATGAATAAGAATAACACATCTTTTGCTTTTATTCTTGAGTCGAATTTATGGCATGGTAAATTAGGACATGTAAATTTTGATGCTTTGCATAGATTAATTGGTTTGGATTATATACCAAAGTTTGAAATAGATCCTAATCATAAATGTGAAATTTGCGTAGAAGCAAAACTAACTAAGGCTCCATTTAAATCGGTTGAAAAGAAAACCGAACCTCTAGAATTAATTCATACAGACATATGTAATCTTAAATTTGTTCAAACTAGAAGAGGTAAAAAGTATTTCATAACATTTATCGACGATTGCACAAGATATTGTTATGTTTATTTATTTAGAAGTAAAGATGAAGCCTTAGAAATGTTTAAACTCTATAAAACAGAAGTTGAAAATCAACTTAGTAAAACCATTAAAATGGTAAGAAGTGATAGGAGTGGTGAATATGATGCACCTTTAAATGAATTTTGTGCACAACATGGCATTATTCACCAAACTACAACACCCTATACTCCTCAGCAAAATGGAATTGCTGAAAGAAAGAATAGAACCCTAAAGGAAATGATGAATGCCATGTTACTAAGTTCAGGCTTACCACAGAACTTGTGGGGGGAAGCAATATTGTCTGTTAATTATGTTCTTAACAGAATATCCCACAAGAAAACCAGCATCACTCCTTATGAATTATGGAAAGGTCGATCGCCTTCCTATAAATACTAAAAAGTGTGGGGGTGTTTGACAAAAGTTGAAGTTCATGTTCCTAAAAAGACTAAGATTGGACCAAAAACAGTGGATTGTGCGTTTATTGGTTATGCTCAGAATAGTAATGCATATCGGTTTTTGACTTATAAATTAGAAATACCTGATATGAATATGAACACTATTATAGAATCAAGGAATGCTATATTTTTTGAACATGTCTTTCCTTACAAGAAAGGACTGGAATTAAGTTCACAGAAAATAACTTATGATTGTACACAAAGTCAAGAGACTAATGACAATCAAACACAAGAGACTAGTAATGGTCTCGACCAACAGGATTTAATTGATGATGAACCAAGACGAAATAAGAGAACAAGAACATCAAAATCCTTTGGTCTAGATTTTCTGACATACCTGTTAGAAAATGAACCTCAAAGCTTTAAGGAAGCAATAACAGGTCTTGAAGTACCATTGTAGAAAGAGGCTGTTAATAATGAAATTGAATCCATTATGCAAATCATACTTGGGAATTGATGGATCTTCCACCAAGTTTTAAACCTCTTGGATATAAATGGATATTCAAGAGGAAAATGAAAGCAGATGGTTCAATTGACAAGTATAAAGCAAGACTTGTAGTAAAAGGTTACAGACAAAAGGAAGGTCTGGACTATTTGACACATATTCTCCTGTGACAAGAATAACATCCATTCGCATGCTTATTGCTATAGCAGCATTGTTTGATTTAGAAATACATCAAATGGATGTTAAGACAGCTTTCTTAAATAGTGATGTAAATGAAGAGATCTATATGGAGCAACTCGAAGGGTTTGTAGTGTCGGGGTAAGAAAAGAAAGTTTGTCGACTTGTAAAGTCTCTTTATGGGTTAAAACAAGCACCTACGCAATGGCATGAAAAATTTGATCATGCAATGCTTACTAATGGGTTTAAGATAAACGACTGTGGCAAGTGCGTCTATGTTAAAAACACTGACCAAGGATATGTCATAGTTTATCTTTATTTGGATGATATGCTTATCATAGGAAGCAGTCAAAACATGATCAAATCAACTAAACAATTGCTTAACAAAAGATTTGATATAAAAGATATAGGGGTCGCAGATGTTATATTGGGAATCAAAATTACTAAAAAATCTAACGGATATGCATTATCTCAATCTCATTATATTGAGAAAATTCTTTAGTTAGAACACCTGTAGACATCAGTCTTTATTTATCGAAAAATAAAGGTGATGTGGTGTCACAGTTAAAATACTCCTAAATCATCGGAAGCCTAATGTATCTAATGAATTGTACTCGTCCTGACATAGCTTATGCAGTTAGTAAATTGACTAGGTACATTAGCAAACCCGGAGAAGACCATTAGAAAGCGATTATTCGGGTTCTTAGATATCTAAGATTTACTTGTGATCATGGTTTGAACTTTACTCGATATCTAGCAGTACTCGAAGGTTATTGTGATGCCAATTGGATATTGGATACTAAATATTCAAAATCCACTAGTGGATATGTCTTTACTCTAGGAAGCGCTGCTATTTCTTGGAAGTTCACGAAACAAGCATGCATCGCACGATCCACAATGGAATCCGAGTTCATTACTTTAGACAAAGTAGGAAAAGAAGCAGAATGACGTCGTTATTTCTTAGAAGACATTCCAATATGGCCTAAACCTGTGCCAGCTATTTGCATTCATTGTGATAGTCAATCTGCAATAAGCAGGGCAAAGAATCATACGTATAATGGTAAGTTACGACATATTCGTCGTCGACATAATACCGTAAGACAATTGCTTTCAAATGGAATAATCTCAATAGATTATATAAAATCTAAAGAGAATATTGCGAATCCGTTAACAAAAGGTTTGACAAAAGAGCAAGTATATAGTTCATCGAAGGGGATGGGATTAAAGCTTATTACATAAGAGTCATCATAATGGTAACCCTACTTATATGACTGGAGATCCCAAGAACTAAGTTCAAAAAGACAACTAAGTTATGTGTGGCTTGCCAGAAATCACCAAGGGATTAAAATTCCCTACCCATACCTATGGTGAGAGTGATATCTGCAACATGTGTTGTCTGCAGGGGTATAAGTATAAGTTTTGCTTTTAATGATTACTTATGTCTTGATTTAGGTATAAAAATCAAGACAAGTATAAAGAGATACTTACAATAAGAATCACCTATATGAGTGTCAAACTGGGGCCGGTTCTATGAGAATGAAAGAGGCTAAATTTTCTAGAAACACTCATGAAAACCAAGAGCGTTCAAGGCCAAAATGAACACAACAGTAAGAACCACGATGTGTTAGAAAATATTTTGTATGAAATCTATTGTCTTGGCTTACACAAACAGCTGAACAATTCAAGGCATCGCGTCCATTGGTTAGCTAGTAAGTTCAATAGGTTATCACTAGGAAAGGTTCAAGGCCGAAAGCTACCTATCTTGATGCAAGATATTTTCGATTTATACTCTTTCGACAAAGTCTGCATATTGTTGCATTTTCGTTGTCATCAAATTTCATTCATGTGGGGGATTATTAGAAATGGTTTGGAAATTATGGGTAAAATCAGAATTTTTTCCTAACTTTGGTCTATTAATTTGATGGGACCCGTGTGTGGATTTTTGCGGGTCAAAGTGGTAACGCGTTCTATGCCGTGTTGTGATTCACGTGATATATTTGGTTGCTCAAAACCATTATCGAGTGAATAGGAATTTGAAGCCAAAGTGAGTTCCATAGAAATGAAGTTTTGGTGAAAATTCCTTAAGGTTGGAAAATGGCTTGTCCCACATTGATTTTGTGGGAAGTTTTGAATGAGTTTATAAGGCATGGGATTGGAACTTGGGGTGTACTCTAAGGGGTAACCAAGTTTTGTAGAAAGGGAGGTTATGGGCAAAATGGGCTTGACCTATTGGACCCAAAAATCGCCACACACGCGCGCGCCGCCGCCGTCTGTCCGTCCGGTCGGCTGGGCAAGGCTTGGGCGCGGGTGCGTGGTGTGTGGTTGAATTGGGCTTGTTCGGCCCAATACTAATCTTTTTGGGCCAGAAAATTTTGGATTTAATTTTATTTTTTGAAATAAAATCTGTTCAACTGTCCAGAATTCAAATTAATTCTGGAATTAATCTGTTCTGATTTTTTTTCTACACCAAAACATGTCCCTTCCGTTTTTATCTGTTTGAATTTTGAACCCAACAGATTTAAATCTGTTTAATTCAAAACAAAATAGGTTTCATACCTGTTCAAAACAGGTTAGCACCTGTTTAATTCAAAATCAATAGCCACCACTACATCTATAAATAGGCAGCCCTCATTTGATGTTTTATATTCAGAAATTTCGTACTTCTCCTCTGCAAATTTATTCTTCATTTTGCTGTATTTAATTTTTGTGAGAAAGTGTGTAAACACTTAGTGTGTTCGTTGAACAAATAAATTGTAGTACTGCATTTATTTGTAGCTGATCATTTCATCTTGGGAAATAGATGCCCATATTCTGAAAGCACCGTGGAGAGGACAAATCTGTCTTAAGGAGACAGTGTCGAACACTAGACTTGATCAGAATAATATTCAAGATATTAATCAAGTAAGTTATTTATTTATTTTCTGTTTTATTATTTATTTAAATCAGATTTTAAATTTATTTTTGTAACAAAATAAAATATGTTTTTATTTATTTAATTCTATTTCTAGTTTGATTTTTGTAATCAAACTTTCTCTCTCCTTTCTTTTTTTTTTCTTTTATATTCTGTTTGTCGTTTAATACCAAACAGAATTAATTAATTTAATTACAGTGAAGATTGTCCAACATCAATAGGTCCTAATAGTTTGATTTAATTCTCATCAAGTCTTATTGAAAATAAATCTTAATAAAATCGTCGCTAAAAAAAAAATTATAACGATTTTTTACATGTCACTAGAATTGACAATTAATGATTTTTTTGTCACAATTTTTATAAATTATCGCTAAAATTTAAAATTCGTGATTTTTTTGGTGACGAATTTTTTAAACTGTCGCTGAAAATTAAAAATTAGTGATTTTTTTGTGAAGATTTATTAAAACTTATAATTAGTAATTTTTTTGTAATAAAATTTTTAAATTATTACTAAAAATTAATAATTAATAATATTTTTTAATAATATTTAATAAAAAATATCATCAATTATTATAATATCTATTGAATAATAAATATACCTATTAAAATCTGTACGTAACTTTCTTAAAAATGAATATTATAGACAATTTATTACTTGAATGACGCGTATCAAATATAATTTTAAATTTAAATTTTAAAAATTTAAGGGACACGTTGCCCCGTACTAGTTGGAAGAAAAAAATAGGACATTGAGAATGAGTGGAAAGTTGAGTAATTGGTATCATCCAAGAAAAAAACAGCAATGTTAAATATCATAATAAGTTTTTCATGAAAATAATTATAAAAGATTTGTGACTTTTAGATTACACTTAGAATAAAATATCACACACTAATCAAGGTAATTTAAAAATCACAAATCTTTCATGATCATTTTCATAAAATTTTTTTCATAATCCTTAACATTTCTCGGAAAATAAAGGCCAACGAAAATAAGGCAAAAACTTAGCTGATAGAGTAGGGTCTATATGTACGTAGTAGGGCCAGACCCAGACTGACCTACCACTAACATGTGACTGAAATTTCGCACCGCGGAGAGCACGCCCATATTCTCAAAGAGGGTGAATTTGTCTTAAAAAAAACACTATTAGCCTTTGTTTGGGAACTTGGTTTAGGGCTAAAATAGTCACAAAAAACAAAATAGGCTATTTTAGTCACAAAAAATAAAACATCAAATCCAACCCATAATCATTACAATCCTCTCTCACAAAAAAAGCCAAAAAAGTCAAAAAGCCAAAAAACCCTTCCCAAACCAGGCTAAAATAGCCCAGGCTAAAATAGCCAAAAAGCCAAAAAGCCAACCCACTTCCCAAACGGAGGCTTAAACATTAGATTTGGTTAGGATGATATCTTAATTTCAAATATTAATTAAGTAAGTTATTTATTTATTTTTTATTTTATTATTTATTTAAATTAGATTTTAAATTTATTTTTGTAACAAAATAAAATATATTTTTATTTATTTAATTCTATTTTTAGTTTGATTTTTGTAATCAAATTTTCTCTCTCTTTCTCTTTTTTTTTTTTTTTCTTTTGTATTATGTTTATCGTTTAGTACCCAAACAGAATTAATTAATTTAATTAGAGTGAAGATTGTCCAACATCAATAGGTCCTAATAATTTGATTTAATTCTCATAAAGTCTTATTGAAAATAAATCTTAATAAAATCGTCGTTAAAAAAAAATTTGTAATGATTTTTTATATGTCACTAGAATTGACAATTAATGAATTTTTTGTTACAATTTTTATAAATTGTCGCTAAAACTTAAAATTCATGATTTTTTTGGTGATGAATTTTTTAAACTGTCGCTAAAAGTTGAAAATTAATAATTTTTTTTAAAGATTTATTAAAACTTATAATTAGTGATATTTTTTGTAATAAAATTTTTAATCTGTTACTAAAAATTAATAATTAGTGATATTTTTTAATAATATTCACATGGGCAGCCGAAAATCAAGAGTTGATTCCACCAAATTTGATTTTCACCTAAGCACAGTGTCACCAACAATTGCGTAAAAAAGTGTTGTTACTCCACAAGTCAAAAATAGCTTTTATCAAACGCTAGTAATCAAATTGAATTGGATCACACAAATTAAATATAATCACACATACATTGAAACCACTTACTCCACCAACCACACCCTACAGACACACACATTCCAGCCTATATAAACACACCTTCACTCCTTCACTTCTCTTCCACACACTACTCAGAAAGGACTCACAATGGGCGAGGTGAGTTCCTTCCCAGTCTGTCCATCCATTTGTGTGTTTTTCTGTTTCTTTGATATTGTTCTGTTTCGATGTTTTGATTGCAGAAGGAGGGAAACAACGGAGACGAGAAGAAGAAGAACAACGGCGGTGAGCGTATAGAGTTCAGATTACTCATCAACAAGAAGGAGCGCTTTAAAGGTAGCATTGAAGGTAGCTTTGAAGGCAGCTTTGAAGGTATACATATCAGATTCCTCATCAAGTTCCTACTCTCCTTCGTTTCTTTGACTGTTTTTGCTATTTTTTTCTCATTGTTTTCTTTACATGTCGGCTTTAGATTTTAGATTATAGATTTAGATTCATCCTCTGTTCTTTATTGCTTCTGTTTCTGCTCTTACTTCCGATTGTAAGATTCAACGGATATTCAACAATATGCTCTGTTTCCGTACTTTGGCAATTTATTTGGTTTTGATTTGTTTCGGATTTTATTGTCAAATTATCGAAGAATATCGAGAATGAGATGTTAACACATTTATATTGAGTCGTTTTTCTGTAATTTTGTTTAGTGATATGTTTTTGATGTTTGTGATTTGAGTAAAGGTGTTGAATACATGAAAGTAGACTGTGTGCATAACAAACTGAGGGCGAAAGTAGATTTGGGAAAGCCTCGAGAGAAGAAGGTCGATGGAAAACTACAGAAAAAGGCAGATGGGAAGAAACCCACAGACAAAGAGGTACTACTAAGCTCTGCTCCGCGCTCTATTGATGTGCGCCTGTGTCGTATTACGCTTCTCTTCTTTTCCCTCTGGATTTTGCTGTTTTGTCTTTGACGCTGCGCATCTGGTGCACGATAGAATGAAGGCCTAGACGTATCACATCAAACCTTCATTCCCACTTCTCCATTGAAACTTGTGGAAGTTTACAGTTTTTGTTAATGGTGTGATTATGTAAACTACTGCACTATGCCACTTCGGCACTTCATTCAAAACAATTTATTGAAGATTTGAATGATGAGTTTCGTACATCATTCAATTTTTACTCAAAAATACTCCATCCGTCCCATAATATTAGTCCTTTTTAGAGAATTCAATTTTTTTTGATAGTACAATTATTGTACTTTAAAAAAGTTGATTTTCCAAAATTATCCTTTGATAGTACATTTTTTTGGGAATATCAATGTTATAATTGTACTTTTTATATTATTTATGAATTTAAAAGAAGGGTAAAATAGGAAATTTATATTATTTTTGTATTTTATTTTTGAAGAGAGACTAATATTTTGGGACAATGAAAAATGGAATAAGGGACTAATATTATGGGACGGAGGGAGTAATAAATATATAATCATCTCACCATCCATTCACGTCACTGGCATTTTAGCCCGAGGGCTTTGTGTTATTTTATTACTACTATTATTTGTTTTAATTAATTATTAATTGCATTAATCTTTTTCTGGTTTTTAATTTTCTCAGCCTCCGGTGAATTAATTGCATTAATATTTTTCTGGTTTTGTAATTTTCTTAAACGATTACAAACGAAATACGAATGATCTTACAAAATCACCCTTAAGTGAATTTCAAATAATCACAAATAAATAAGAGAAAAGACTTCACCAAAAAGATAAACCAAAGTCTTCAAACTAGAGTTGTAGAAGATGAAAATAAACTTGAATCCGGATCATCCGTCGCACTTCCCTGCGGCTTATTCTTGTCGCCCTCCAAAATGATGTCGTTTTGGAGGGTTTTTTTTTTTTTTCATTTGATTGCCTACTCTACGCAGGTTCTTCGCCATCCCTATTGCAACCACTGTCGCATTTCTAGAAAATCTGCACTTTTAACAAAATAATGCAAATTCAAGCTTTGTGGGAGTTAACTGTAATATTGAATTCCAACAACTTGAAAAATCAAATCATCAACTTGCCTGCCCAAGAACTCATCCCCTACAGTGGATTCCAACAGCTTGAAAAATCAAATCATCAACTTGAAAAATCAAATCATCAACAATCATGAGCCTAAACCACCCCCTCAGCCTTCCACGGTGGCGCCACCGCCTCGACCCAAACCACTGTCCCATGCGCCATCAACCTCCGCCTCAAAACCACGATCTGGTCCGAACTCGGGGGCTCCGTTGGCGGCCTCACCACTCTCATCTTCACCTCCCTCTACAACATCTCTACCGGCCTCCTTTTCGGCACCGCCATGGCCGTCCAACCCACGAAATCCATCACCGTCATTGCCATCTCCGAATCCCCTCACCTCATTATCTCCCAAATCGCCTCCGCCGGAATCTCTATTGCCTCCGTGCTCCTCCCCCTCGGCGCCACCGACCTCAACAATCGAAACCCATCAACAGAAAGAGAGAGAAAGAAAGAAAGAAAGAAGTAAAAAAAAAAAAACTCTTGAAAACGACGTCGTTTTGGAGGGCGACAGGAA
Organism: Camellia sinensis; assembly: GCF_055761805.1. NCBI lineage: Eukaryota > Viridiplantae > Streptophyta > Magnoliopsida > Ericales > Theaceae > Camellia > Camellia sinensis. The sequence continues at coordinate 86,964,753 of NC_138974.1, forward strand.
TGGGCTGCAGGGGAGTGTGACGGAGAATCCGGATTCAATAAACTTCACCAAACTAGCTGAATATTCACATGGGCAGCCAAAAATCAAGAACTGATTCCACCGAATTTGATTTTCACCTACGCACTATCTCACTAACAATTGCATAAAAAAGTGCTGCTTCTAAGTCAAAAACGATTTCTTTTATTTGTTTTTTTCTCACCCACAGAAAAACAAACAATACCCATATATATATGATAAACTTGAGAGCTTTTTTATCAAACGTTAGAGCATCTCCAACGGTAGTAGGCATTTTACCTATCTAAATATTTCTATAAAGTATATATTTTATTTTGCCTATCAACTGTTTTATGTTTTTACTCCAACCATGCTCTTTATTTTAGCTATTTATCCAAATACTATTAATTTTATAGAATGACACGTCAACAACAAAGATGGAGGGAAATGATCCTAATGATTGAATACATTTTGCCTAGTGTTGAAGGCTAGCTACATGTAGCTAGTGAATATGAATTGAGCCAAAATGCCTAATCATATGCCTAGTGCATTGGAATTGAAAAAAGTGAATCACACTAGGCATTTTAACTAACAAGTATTATATGCCTAGTGCATTGGAGATGTTCTTAGTGGTAATCAAATTGAATTAGGTCTCACAAATTAAATATAATCACACGTATTGAAACCACTAACTCCACCCACCACCAACCCCCCCGGCACGCACGCACGCACGCATACCAACCCATATAAATACGCGTCCGGATCCTCTAGAGTCATCCTCTAGAGTGATCCTCTAGAGTGGTCCCTTAGAGTGCAACACGTGTCCCATTAACGCATCCAACGGCTGAGATGATCCCTCACCAAAACGGCGTCGTTTTGGTGAGCCAGACCAAAAAAAAAAAAAAAAAAAAAAATTGCAGAGCTGCTGCAGATCGAGTCGAGAGAGGGGAGGAAGAAGAAGAAAATGGATTTGAAAGGAGGAGGAAGAAGAAAATGGATTTAAGAGAAATTGGAAGAAAATGGAATTGAGAACATTCAACTTCCCCTATAATTTTCTCAGCAGCCAATCATCATCAAACATTAAAGCAAAGCTCACCTGCTTGTGACTGTTCAACAAATCTGGATTAACAGATCTATCCAAAAGCAGAGTAACAATCTGAAACAAAGGCAAACACAGACAAACAAACCCATCAATCAAAATTCAAAACCCATCAAAATTGCGTATAAAAAACTTCAAAATTCGAAGAACCCACATCGATCTGGCCGTTGGCAGCTGCTATGTGAAGAGAAGAGTGGCGATCGTAAACTGTGGTTTGGTGGATGAGAGTTAGGTCTCTCTCCAAGAGAGTCTCAACAGTTTCCAAGTCCCCGAACTGAACAGCAGTGAAGAGCTCATGTTCGTGGCTCGCCGTGCAACTAAGTCCCTGACCCATCTTTTCCTACTCTCTTTCTCTCTCTCGATATATATATATATATATATCTAAGCCTGAGATAAATAGATTTTCTTCTTCTTCCTCTTCCCTCTTGACTCGATCTGCAGCTCTGCAATTTTTTTTTTTTTTTTGATCTGGCTCACAGAAGAAAATGGAAGTTCATCCATGGTGATGAACCTCTTGAGCGACCAAACCAAACCCATTAACCCAACACAGCAAAAAAACTTTTCTTTCTTTCCTCAAATCCATTTTCTTCTTCCAGTTTTCTTTCATTTTCTTCTTCCTCCTCCTTTCAAATCCATTTTCTTCTTCTTCCTCCCCTCTCTCGACTCGATCTGCAGCAGCTCTGCAATTTTTTTTTTTTTTTTTTTTTTTTTTTGGTCTGGCTCACCAAAACGACGCCGTTTTGGTGAGGGATCATCTCAGCCGTTGGATGCGTTAATGGGACACGTGTTGCACTCTAAGGGACCACTCTAGAGGATCACTCTAGAGGATGACTCTAGAGGATCCGGACGCTATAAATACGCCTTCACTCCTCTTCCACACCCTCTCCTCATTCAATTCTACCAACTCAGAAAGGACTCACAATGGGCGAGGTGAGTTCCTTCCCAGTCTCTCCATCCATTTGTGTGTTTTTCTGTTTCTTTGATATTGTTCTGTTTCGATGTTTTGATTGCAGAAGGAGGGAAACAACGGAGACAAGAAGAAGAACAACAACGGCGGTCAGCGTATACAGTTCAGATTACTCATCAACAAGAAGGAGCGCTTTAAAGGTAGCATTGAAGGTAGCTTTGAAGGCAGCTTTGAAGGTATACATATCAGATTCCTCATCAAGTTCCTACTCTTCTTCGTTTCTTTGACTGTTTTTGCTATTTTTTCTCATTGTTTTCTTTACATGTCGGCTTTAGATTTTAGATTATAGATTTAGATTCATCCTCTGTTCTTTATTGCCTCTGTTTCTGCTCTTACTTCCGATTGTAAGATTCAACGGTTATTCAACAATATGCTCTGTTTCCGTACTTTGGCAATTTATTTGGTTTTGATTTGTTTCGGATTTTATTGTCAAATTATCGAAGAATATCGAGAATGAGATGTTAACACATTTATATTGAGTTCTTTTTCTGTAATTTTGTTTAGTGATATGTTTTTGATGTTTGTGATTTGAGTAAAGGTGTTGAATACATGAAAGTAGACTGTGTGCATAACAAACTGAGGGTGAAAGTAGATTTGGGGAAGCCTCGAGAGAAGAAGAAGGTCGACGGAAAACCACAGAAAAAGGCAGATGGGAAGAAACCCAAAGAGGTACTACTATGCTCTGCTCCGCTCTCTATTGATGTGCGCCTGTGTCGTATTACGCTTCTCTTCTTTTCCCTCTGGATTTTGCTGTTTTGTCTTTGGCGCTGCGCATCTGGTGCACGATAGAATGAAGGCCTAAACGTATCACATCAAACCTTCATTCCCACTTCTCCATTGAAACTTGTGGAAGTTTACAGTTTTTGTTAATGGTGTGATTATGCAAACTACTACACTATACCACTAGAGGCGCATTTTAGCAACTTCACTGTCATTTTTGATGATTCATCAAATCGACACTTCATTCAAAACAATTTATTGAAGATTTGAATGATGAGTTTCGTACATCATTCAATTTTTACTCAAAAATAATAAATATATAATCATCTCACCATCCATTCACGTCACTGGCATTTTAGCCCGAGGGCTTTGTGTTATTTTATTACTACTATTATTTGTTTAATTAATTATTAATTGCATTAATCTTTTTCTGATTTTTAATTTTCTCAGCCTCCGGTGAATTAATTGCATTAATCTTTTTCTGGTCTTGTAATTTTCTCAGCGTTCGGTGACCATCGCGGTGATAATGTTGGATCTGAAGAAGAAGCTGAAGTAATCGGTGGAGATTGTCCCGCCCGGCAATAAGAAAGAGAGAGGCGGTGCCGGATAGAAGAAAGAGAAAGGCAGCGAAGGGTTATACAATCACCCTTAGATTTGTTTCATGAAATTTTTTATGATATTCTTTTCATGATGCGTAGCATTACTCTTTCTAATAATGCTCCGGACACCCTTTTCCTTCCGTCCCTTTAGCCTCCTCTTAAAATGATTGGTTAGTTTTTTTTTTTTTTTTTTTCTTTCTCTTCTAATCATCACCTGTCACGTCTGTGTGGGAAGTGGTGAGAGTGGTGATGGGAAGGATTTTAATCATGACTATTTATTTATTTTTATTTCTCATTGACTTGAGGTAACGTATAAGAGGGCCACACCGTGGGGCAATGAAGTGCCGAAACTGGTTAAAGTCTAGTGTCTTTTTTTTTTTTTTTTTTTTTTTAAAAAAAAAAAAAAAAAGAGGATGGGTTTCGGCCCCTCCTGGGCCTGAGGTTTCTCCGCCACTCAATAGGGCCCAATATGAATGTAAGGGCTATAATTTAGGAAAATTTATGACTCCATGTCGGAGCATTCTATTTGAACTCAAAAAATATCTTAGTACGTTTATTTTAAATTTATAAATTTTAATTTTTATTATATTTTAATGTGAATTTATCAATAAGGGCAACACATTGAATCTTAAAATAAATTTTTTTCTCTCATATTACATTTTAATCTATTATTCCTATTCAATCTCTACCTTTTCTTCTTCAAGAAATCAATGTTATTTTATTTTGTTTTTTTTTTTCCTCAACTCCAATTCACCCTATGAAAACTCACCATTATCATTAATATCATTATATTTTATTATTTTGAAATCTTAAATCCTAAAAAAAAGTTTGAACAATCAAGTAATGAATGAAAGTGGTAAGTAAGGTAATTTTTTGAAGCAATCCATCATAGAGGAGGTAAGCATATTCATATAAAAATCAAAATATAGTTATTAATTTCTGTATTTTTTCACATGTCCCATTACAATATTAAAATTTTCAATTTTTAGAATCATATAAATAGCATTATAGCTTTTAATAAAAAATTCTTTGAGTTTAAACTCAATGATCATATTAGTATCATTCACACAAAAAAACGAGCTATATGCTGCCGTACTTTTTAATATAATTTTTTTTTTTATCTTTTTACTCTTTTTTTCTGTTGAACTTCATGTTTGTTCTGAAAAAAAAAAAAAACAAAAACAAAAAATTATTGTTTCTATTATTTTCTTCTTGCGTATTTTTTAGGCACATACAAATTGTGAAAAAAATATAGAAACAAATTCAATAAAAGCGGTAAGCCAAGCAAGGGAGTTGAGTATTTCCCATTTAAGCATTTTGTCAAATACATAGTAATCAACAAATTATAATAGCAAATCAGCAATAGAATTGTCAACACATAGTAATCAACAAATTGTTATAGCAAATAGCAAGAGAAGAAGGAGATAAAAAAAAAAGAAGCAATGTGATAAAACTTGTCAATAGTGACTCTGATTATAGAGTCCTTCGTTGGTGCCTCCTATGCATTAATTTGAAAAGTTTTTTAAAAACTTTTTTTTTTAATTTGATTATTATTTATTATTTGAATTTATTAAGGGTAATTTAGGAAAAATCATAGAATGTACTCAGTGTAATATAAAATTTTAAATAATTAAAAAGATGTACTTAAGAGGACTTAATAATTTTTTTGGGGTAAATTGAATCCCTGCATCATGTTGCTACAAGCTGAATTGTTGAACATAATTGACGAATGGAACAAGTGTGCAGGCTCCATTTTGTTTTTTGGGCCAGCCATACAACAAGTACACGGTCCATTTTTGTATTTGGGCCAGAATTTTTGCTAGGGGGCCACTAGCTACATGTAATACATTACAAGGCTTTGTGGGGACAAAATTTTCATAAACAGATTATAATTGGTTCGTAAACCCAAAATAAAAAATAAGAAGTAGAAGAGGATAAAAAAAAGTTGTCATTTACCAAGTTTAGTAAAATTTGTATAATACGATACGTGGGCTTACCGGGGTAAGCTAATCATTGGATACTCAAAACTTTCAATCTAAGCCTTAGAAAATCACGAAGTGCTTCATCTCTCCTATCCTAGTGGTGGCTTGAATACAATTGAGTGCTTTAACATTGTGTTTGGTTGAAAAATTTGTGAAGAAATTTAAAAATGAAAAATAAAATGATAAGAAAAATGTGAATAAAACATATTTATATTTTATTTAGTTTCAAACACTTTTTTTTTATTTTTTATTTTTAAGGGATGTTTTTGAAAAGATGGTTAAAAATTGACTTTTAACTTTTTTCTGATTTTTTTTTTTGTGACTTTTAAACTACTTTTCAAAATAAGTCTAAATTTTCCAACCAAACAAAAATGCAAGTGGGAATAATGGGGACTGATCGTTCAATGTTAGATTTGGATATTGTTAGAACCGACCGACTGCAGATTAGATTGAAAAGAGGATTGATCCCTTCCATATGTTTTTAAGGCACAAAATATTAAAAATAAATTAGAAATCATGTGACACTTTTTACTCATTTCAAAATATTTTTTATTTTTTTAAATTTTTTTACAACCTTTTTAGTTATTTCGAAATAACTTTTTCACTCCAATTAGCATTGCGAGACACTTTTCACCGATTCTAAAATATTTTTTTGATTTTGAATAAGAATATTTTTAAAACATTTTTATTTATTTTCAAAGAACTATTCATTCCAATCTCCATATTAAATTGACCTTTTCAGTTTAGAGAATCTTGAATGGTTTGCTATTCTCAACAAGTGAAAATTTGATAATCTCCTCTAAAGATTAAATTGACCCTTTCAGTTTCGAGAATCTTGAATGGTTTGCTATTCTCAACGAGTGAAAATTTGATAATCTCCTCTAAATCTATCTTCAGTGTATTAATTTTTTATATAAATATTCTACATGTTTTAAAAAATATTTTACGGTGTATTAATTTTTATATGAATATTATATAAAACAAGTTCTAAATTCTTTTTATAATGTACTAGATTTTTTTTATATTAATATTCTACCTAGCAAATTCCCAATAGTTAGGTAGAGCTTTCAAAAGTTAACTTTCAAAATTAGTGAAAGTTAAAAATTATTGGTTGCGTTTGGTAGAGCTCTGTAACTATAATTTGAGAGTATAAGTTGTATTTTGAGTTTGTGAGTTTTGGAATTATGATTTGAGTGGGAAAAATCTGTTTGGTAAAAGAGTTTTAAAAAGAGTTTTGAATTGAGTAAGAAATTTTTGATGTGACATTTAATATTTGATACAAAAACTTACAACTCATAATCAAACATACAACTCAAAATTTTATTAAAGCACATAATTTTTTTTTAAAATTCGAAAAATATTTTTTTCGAATATATAAAAATTAACATATCAATTGCCAAAAAAAAAATAAATAAATAAAAAATTGCACTGTTTCGGTCAACCAGCCGGACGTCCGGTGGGACGACCCGTTAGGCCAAATTTCAATTTTTGTTTTTTGAAAATCGCGCTCTCAAACAGAGTTTTTTTTGCAGAGTTTTGTCTTGGTTGTGGAAATACAATTTGAAAGGTGTATCCAAACGTGAAGTTAGAATGTGTGGGTAGAAAACTATTTCCAAAATCGTTCCAAACAGAGCCATGACTTTACAGTCTTAGAGTATTATATGACGTTGCCTATGTGATGCTCAAAGTATGAAAAATCACAAATCACACTAATTAGTTTGTCAATTACCTGAAAATAATGAGTTAATTATATTCAATCCATAAGATTTTTCACTACATTATTAGTTTAGACTACTACATAAACAATACAACATAGTACTTCCAAAGTATCAAGTAACTACTTATTGTAAACAATACAATAAATCCTTAACCAAAGAACTTATTAAGAAAAAAAAGAATACATTTTGTATATGACCTCAAAACAAAAACAAAAAAAATTTAAAATTATGGAAGGGGGGCATGTGACCCCCTTTTGGGCCTTCTTTGACTCTGCCCCTAGGTGGTGGGGTTGATGGTGTGAGTTGTTTGGGATAGTGCAATTGGTGGTAGAAGACGGCAGTAGGTTGAAGTGGCTGTGGCCCTAGTGTTTGAGAGATGAAAAAACAATGAAAGCCTGCAAAATGAAAAGAAAATGGAAGAAAAAAAAATTAAGGTTGCGTTTGGTTTAGTTTTAGAATCATGATTTGAATGTGAAATTGTATTTTGACTTTGTAAGTTTTTGAATTATGATTTGAAAATAGAAAATTCGTTGGGTTATGAGTTTTAAATTGAATTTTGAATTTTTGAAACGAGAAAAATTGTTTGGTCATGAATTTTGGTAATAGTTTTCAAAACTTAATTAAAAAACTTATAACTCATAATCAAATATACAACTTAAAACTCTATTGAAAATTCTGTTCAAAGCTTATAAAAAAACTCTTTTTAAAATTTAGTTTAAAAGAATAATTTTTTTATGTAAAAAATTAAAAATGTTTTGAAAATATTTTTTTATTTAAAGTATTAAAAATATATATAATATTTTTTGTTAAAAAAAAATTTCAGAATTATCAAATTTCAAATCACCTCTTGTTGTCTCCGATTATGAGCATCAAGAATCAACTTCTCAGCCTCAGATTCAGTAACAGTTTGGCGAAGAACATTAGTTGGAAGATCCAAATAACACCCACCAGGCCGACTTGAAATCGCTCTGATTGCAGGAGTCAGAGATCATGACCATAGGCTAACCGTTGACAGTGGTGTTGGAGAGGTCGACAAGGCCGTGGACGCAGCCGGGGTCGGAGATGGTGAGGAGGATGTGGGGGCAGCCGGTGAGGAAGTCATAGGCAGAGGCGGCGTAGCCGGCGGATTGCTCGTTGTGGAAGGCGATTGAAAAAAAGAAGAAGAAGGCATTGTTCTGGTCAACCGGCCGAACAACCGGAAGGATGTCTAGGCAGACGACCGGGTAGACCCAATTTTAAAACTCAAAATTCAAAATTCAAAATTCAAAAACTCTACTCTGCTAAAATATTCTAAAAGGAATTTTCAAACGTGGGTGTAGAATCAATTTTTGAAAACTATATTCAAACACAACACTGAATTATGAGAGTAGAATTATAATTCTACCCCTAAAGCAAACACAGCCTAAATAAATTAAGGACACTATAGTAATTTTGCTTCTCAAAATTTGCCCTACCATATTTCCACACACTTTATGTTTGTGCATCATGTGGAGTTAAATTTGATAAATTTCATCCAAATTGCACTCTAATCCAAACCACAAGGTGTTTGATTTTAGACCACAAGGAGGTTAAGTATTTTTTTTAGGGGTGAGCATGGTTCGGATTGGTCTGAATTGGAGTAAAATCAAGACGAATCCGTTATCTATAGTTCCTAAAAGATTGGAACCAATCCAATCCGTTTAAATCGTGGAACTAATCTGAACTAATCCATTTGAACATGGATTAGATCGATTTAGGATCACAAATTCACATAATTAAATAACAAAAAAAAAAAATGTAGAACATTTTAATTTTATAAAAACAAAAATATAGTATCATATTAGTTTCACAATAGCTACATGTCTTTCTATAATAGCGACATACTGTTCTAGAATTTAAACAACCATAAGAAAACTAGTTCCACCATAAGTATTTAGACCATTGCAAATTAAAACCAGAAGTCTAGACTGAATTGGAACCCCTAAGGGGACAAAAACACAAGATTTTTTCATATTGTTGCCACCAGTAGACGGAATAAAAATTTGTTGAACTCAATTGAAGTAGATGGGTTGATAAAAACCCATGCAGGGTTAAGCAGGAGGTGTTTAACTACTTCAAAATGAGATTTTCAGAGGAGTAGGAATCAAGGCCCAAGCTTAAAGGTCTCTTCAGAACCATTAGGCATGATGAAGTTTTGGATGGGTTAGTTGCACCATTCTCTAAAGAGGAAATATGGAGGGCTGTAAAGGAAAGTGATGGCAACAAGGCTCCAGGACCGGATGGGTTTAACATGGCCTGCTTTCAGAAGTGCTAGAAGGTGTTTAAAAAAGAAATCCTGCAGTTTTTCAACAAATTCTATGATAATGGGCGTATAGCCAAATGTATTAATAATCCTTTCATAACATTAATTCCTAGAAAAGATTGTCTGGAGGGTATTTCATATTATAGGCCAATTAGCCTTATTGGTTCTATTTATAAGATGTTATCTAAGGTCCCAGCAACAAGATTGAAAAAGGTGTTACCAAGGATAGTTGGGGAATCCCAAACTGTATTCGTTGGGGGACGGAACATTTTGGATGGGGTGTTAATATCTAATGAAATTGTGGATTGGTGGAAAAAGAATAAGCAGAAGGGGAAGATTTTGAAATTGGATTTTGAAAAAGCTTACGATTTAGTAAATTGGGAGTGTTTGTTCGTCATGTTGTCCAGCTTTGGTTTTCAAAACAAGTGGCCAAGGTGGATAAAGGAATGTTTGCAATCATCTAGAGTTTCAATCCTGGTGAATGGCTTACCCACGGTTGAATTCTGTCCAGAAAATGGACTCAGACAAGGGGATCCACTGTCGCCGTTTCTCTTTATCATTGTGGCTGAAGGTCTTAATATGTTATTCCAAAGGGCAAAAGATTTGGGCCTAATCAAAGGAGTTGTTATAGGCACTAGGAGGATTAGTGTAACCCAGTTGCAATTCGTGGATGATAATATTGTGTTTTGCGAGGCTGAAGATCAAGAAATTTTGAATGTCAAACGAATTTTGAGATGTTTCGAAGTGATGTTTGGATTAAGGATTAACTTCCATAAAAGTAAGGTCTGTGGGGTGGGGGTACAGAAGGAGGTGGTGACTGATTTTGCTGAGAGACTGAACTGTCAAGGTCAAAAGCTGCCTTTTACATATCTTGGGTTGCCTCTTGGGGCTAGTCCAAAAAAGAAGATTACATGGTTGCCAGTGATTAATAAATTCAAGTATAAGTTAGCTTCTTAAAAGAGGAAGGCACTTTCTTTTGGGGGACGGTTAACTATGATCAAGTTAGTGTTAACTTCATTACCAGTGTATTACTTATCTTTATTTAAAGTACTTGTGGGTGTAGCTAAGTTGCTCGATAGAATCCAAGCCAGGTTTTTGTGGGGAGGCCTTGAAACAAAACAGAAGCTTCATATGGCGTGGGGGGAGGAGATCACTATAAAGAAATGGTGTGGTGGTTTGGGTATTAGTAGGCTGAGAGATGTTAATGAGTGTCTCTTAGCAAAATGGTGGTGGAGATATGGTGGTGGGGATCAAGCATTGTGGAAAGATATTGTGACTAGCAAGTACAGTAGCTTTGGTGGGAGATGGAGACCTTTTTTGGTGGATGGCATTCAGTGTTCAAGAATTTGGGGTGATATTCTTAGTCTAGAACACAGCAGTCCCAATTTATTTAACTTCTTCATGGAGAATTCTGTCATCAAAGTTGGGAATGGGAGGAGAATTAGTTTTTGAGAGGATCATTGGGCATCTAATTGCAGTTTGAGGGTTGAGTTTCCTAGGTTATTTGAGCTGTCTGATGACAAAGAGGCTAATCTTAAACAGATGATTGATAGGAGAAACAGTTCAGATGGGTGGAGTTTTAGGTTCAGAAGAGGTCTGAGGGCTTGGGAGGAAGATGAGGTGGAAAGACTTAGAGCATACTTGTTTGCTCATAAGCCAATTTTACCAGAAAGTGTTAACTCCTTAGTTTGGAAAGCCTCATCTTCAGGTATGTTCACTATACAATCAATGTATAGCAGGTATGATGTAACACAAAGGTCAGAGGATGTTAGGTGGATTTGGCATAATTTATCTCCTCCAAAAGTGCAGTTTTTCGGATGGCTCACTTAGAAGGGTAGAATCAAGTCTAGAGCTTTCCTTTAACGTGTACGGTGCCTCAGTCAGGATGTTACAATAGAATGTGTGTTCTGTGGCTGTGCCATTGAAACTGATTGTCATGTGTTGCTCCAATGCATGTTTGCTTGGAAAATTTGGTCGAACATTCTGTCCTGGTGGGGTATGCAATGGGTGATTCTTGAGAATGCTAAAGGTGTGTTGGAGTGGTGGAGAGGGTTCAAATGGGGTAAACTTGAACCAAAATTTGGAATGTAATTCCATTCGTTGTGTTATGGTCAATTTGGACTCTGAGAAATGATTGCATTTTTAATGGCAAGTAGCACTGCTTAATGGATGTCTGCGAACTAATTAAAACTAGAATTGCCCTATGGATAAAATCTAATACAAGTCTGTCAATACTCTATTCATCATGTGGTTGAGAATCTGTCCCAGGTGTGTAGGTGTTTGGGGGGTATGGGTGTGTAATCTTGGGATCTGATGTAGTGTGCTTTGGGTGTATACTGATATGGCAGTGAGATCAGAAGGTGTATTAAGTGAACTTCTAGGGTGAAGTAGTGGAGGTGTTAAGCTGAGGATGGTTACTGGTCAGATAGTGCTTGAGATGGAAGTTTTTTTTGTTCTGTTGCTGGTATTTCTGTTTTATATCTTTGCACAGTTGTTGGTGTGTCTTTGGATGCTAGTGTGTCTTTGTTGCTGTTGAATCTTGATGCAGCAGATTTTGATCTTGGTGCTGTGCTGTTGTGAAGTGTTTGGGTTTGTTTTGATATGCTTGTTGTGTATTTGTGTCTTGGTTTTGGTAATAGTGGTTAGATGGGTGGGATGTTGCTATACTGTTTTTGATGGGGCTTTATTATGCCAAATGTTGTTTTTTTGGCTGTGGTTGGTTACTCATCAACTTTTGATGGTGTGCTAGCAAGGGATTAGGCGGGCATATTGGTGTCAACCTAGTTGGGATTGATATGTCTCGCGATGATACTTTTTGCACCCATTTCATTTTTTTTTCCTTTCTTGATGTAATGAGATTCTTGTTCATCAATAAAGGTTTTATTTTGCTGATCCAAAAAAATAAATAAATAAATAAATAAAAGCAATAAAAGAAGACACTATGCGGGTTAGGTTTTGGTTTAAATTTTATATGGAATAAGAGAAGATACGATGTGAGAGGGTGTATAATATAAATATAGGCTATTTGTATACAATTCTGATCGGTTTCAATTCGGAACCGTGGGGTTTAATCCAGAATCGAACCACAGATTCAAAAAATCAATCAAAATCTACCGGATTAGACTGGACCAGATCGGATTATGGATTTCACGGATTTCTTACATAGACCTATATTTTTTGACCAAACTACAAGGGGATAAACTTTAACTAGCCCAATTTCTTTTTTTACTTTATCTTTTGGGCCAAAATTTAAAAAAAAAATTGTAAAATATTTGATTTTCCTAAAGTATCATGTTATCAATAGCTAAAGTAATTAAAGTCTATCAAATGGTAAGAATAATTATAAATATGAGAAATATTAAATTAAAGTTGAAATAATAGTTAGAAAAGCCCAACAATTAGTACTAATTTAAACTAAGAAGAAATTGTTGGAACAATCTTCTGTGTAAATAAGATAACTTGAAATAAATTCAAACAAAATAAATAAATAACATACCGGATTTATTTATCGAACCAAATTAAAATTAAGACCAAGTCGAGTATGTGACACTCTGTCCTTAAGACAGATTCGTCTGGCTACGATGCTTACGGTTGAGTGGCGTCTATCTCCCAAGATACAATGATCTTCACAAATTTATAGAAGCACTTTAAATAAATTTGTTCGACGAATTAAAACCTATGTTCTATATTCTCTTTGTAATTTTCCTAAAACTAGAATGAAGAAAAATCCCCTAAATAAAAGTTGGACAACAATATAAATAATGCAGACTAAATCTCGGGGGTCCTTGACTGCTGGAATAGAGGCTATATATATAGGCCAAAATCTCAGCCCGAATAGGTTCCAAAACAAAATGAAAAGGTGCTACCACTATTCAAACATTTCTTTGACCGTTGCTAAGAACCAACTTTCAAACAATTTTGAATAAGAATCTGTTGGTGAACAGTTTCTAAACTGTTGGACCTTTATCATTTCAACCATTTGACCTTTATTATTTAAACCATTTGAAACATATATATCTATATATATATATATATATATTAAACTATTTGAATAGTTTAATAAATAAAGGAAGAGGTACAAACTTTAGGAAACCACTCAGGAATCCAAAATTTGAATTTAGAATTAAATTAAATTCCCACAATAATTTTGATTGAAAAAATTCAAATGAATTTTATCCTAAAAAAAATTAATGTTAGACCCGAAAACGACGTCAACTTACCATTCACTCATAAATGGTTTTGACGAACCGTCTTCACCGTGTGACTTACCACGCGGCAAGGAACACTTCACCTATTCGGACTCACCCCAAAGGACGTTTGGGGCCCACTCAATTTTGGACTCAAAGTTGGCCCAAAATATGCCTATATTAAATCATTTTTCCAACAATTCCCCACATGAATGGAATTTGGCGGAGAGAAAATGTAATAACATGATCTAAATACAGAGAATATAGAAATTGGAAATATTTTGCAAAGGATAGGTAGCTTTTGGCTTTGAACCTTCCCTTGTGAGACACTATCGGATTTACTAGCTAGCCAGTGAACATGATGTCTTGAACTGTTCAGCCGTTTGTGTAAACCAAGACAATAGAACTCACACTGTATATCTCCAGACACAGTTTAGTTCTCACTATTGTGTTCATTTTGGCCCTGAACAACCTGGTCTTTTATGAGTGCTCTAAAGACTTGTAGCCCTTCACAAATCTTATAGAACCGGCCCAGTTCGCACTCACATATGTGATTCTTATGAAGAGTATCCTGCCATACTCCACTAGGTTTACCTAGATATAAGAATCATTAAAATCTTACTTAACCTCAAACGCTGCAAAACATCACTTTTTCATCAAAGAAATGGGTAGGAGTTAGACTCCCCAGTGATCCTTCCGAGTCATTCACAACTCGGTTGTCCCTTTGAACCTTGATCTTGGGATCTCCAATCAACTAGGTTGGGTTGCCGTTGTGGTAACTCTTATTAAATAGGCTTAAGTCTCATTCCCCTCGATGAATTCTCAACTAACTTTCTTGCTAACCCTTTGGTTAGTGGATCCGCTATGTTGTCTTCAGACTTAACATATTCTATGGAAATAATTCCATTAGAGAGTAGTTGTCTCACGGTGTTATGTCGACGACGAATGTGTCGTGACTTACCGTTATACATATGACTCTGTGCTCTACCTATAGCTGATTGACTATCGCAATGTATGCATATAGCAGGCACCAGTTTTGGCCATATTGAAATATCTTCAAGGAAGTGGCGACGCCATTCTGCCTCTTCCCCAGCTTTGTCTAAAGCTATGAATTTAGATTCCATAGTCGACCTAGCAATGCAAGTTTGTTTGGAAGATTTCCAAAATACAGCCGCCCCACCAAGAGTAAAGACATACCTACTAGTGGACTCTGAGTCTCTTGTATTCGATATCCAATTTGCATCACAGTATCCTTCAAGTACTGCTGGATATCTAGTATAATTAAGCCTAATGTTACAAGTAAATCGGAGATATCTAAGAACCCTTATAATTGCTTTCCAGTGTTCTATTCCCGGATTACTCGTATATCTACTTAATTTACTTACTGCATAAGCTATATCTGGGCGAGTGCAATTCATCAAGTACATTAAGCTTCCAATAATTTGGGCATACTCTAATTGAGAAATACTTTCCTGTACATTCTTAGAAAGATACAAATTAACATCCACAGGTGTTCTAGCAAGATGATCGTTATCTTTGCTGAATTTGCCAAGTATTTTCTCAATGTAATGAGATTGTGACAAAGCATATCCTTATGATATTTTGGTAATTTTCATACCAAGAATTACATCAGCAATGCCCATGCCCTTCATGTCAAAATGTTTATTCAACATTTTCTTAGTAGTTTTAATCATATCATTATTATTACCTATGATGAGCATATCATCTACATAAAGACATACAATGACATAACCTTTGTCTGTGTTTTTAATATAAACACATTTGTCACACTCATTAATTTTAAATCCATTTGACATCATTGCCTTGTCAAATTTCTCATGCCATTGCTTTGGTGCTTGTTTTAAACCATATAATGAGTTAACCAATTTACACACTTTTTTTTTTCCCTAGAACAGAAAACCCTTCTGGTTGTTCCATGTAAATTTCTTTATTTAACTTACCATTTAAGAAAGCGGTTTTCATATCCATTTGATGAATTTCTAGATTGTATAAAGATGCAATGGCAATTAGCATTCTAATGGATGTTATTCTAGTAACCGGTGAGTATGTGTCAAAGTAATCAAGACTTTCTTTTTGTCTAAAACCTTTGACCACAAGTCTTGCCTTGTATTTGTCAATTGATCCATCCGGTTTTAATTTTCTTTTGAAAATCCACTTGTACCCAAGAGGTTTACAACCTGGTGGCAAGTCCACTAATTCCCAAGTGTGATTTTGCAAGATGGATTCAATTTCACTGTTGACAGCTTCTTTCCATAAAGGAGTTTCAGGACTGGACATAGCCTCTTTAAAAGTCAAAGGCTCATTTTCTAACAAATATGTTAGAAAATCTGTACCAAAAGATTTTGAGGTTGTAGCACATTTACTACGCCTAGGTTCTTCTTCTTCATTTTGGTCTAACTCTTGCTCTTGTTCTTGATCATGTTCTTGATCTTGCCTAGTAATAGCATCATGAGATCTTTTATTGTTACTAGTTTCTTGTCCAGTCTTATTTGGAAATACATGTTCAAAGAATGATGCATTCCTTGACTCAATAATAGTATTTACATGTATTTCGGTATGTTCTGATTTATGAATCAAAAATCGATATGCACTACTATTCTTGGCATAACCAATGAAGATGCAATCAATGGTCTTAGGACCTATCTTAGTCTTTTTAGGACTAGGAATAGCCACTTTAGCCAAACACCCCTACACTTTTAAGTATTTGTAGGATGGTACTTTTCCATGCCACAATTCATAAGGTGTTTGATTCACTTTCTTTCGGGGTACTTTATTAAGTATATAATTAGCAGAAAGTATTGCTTCCCCCCACAAGTTCTGAGGTAATCTAGAACTGATTAACATGGCATTCATCATTTCTTTTAAAGTCCTATTTTTCCTTTCAGCAATTCTATTTTGCTGAGGTGAGTAAGGAGCAGCAGTTTGATGAATTATTCCATGTTCTTTACAAAATTCACCAAAAGGTGATTCATATTCACCACCTCTATCACTTCTAAGTTTCTTGATTTTCTTACTAAGTTGATTTTCAACTTCATTCTTATATTGAATGAAAGTTTCCAAAATTTCATCCTTGGTTCGAATTGAATAAACATAACTATATCTAGTATAGTCATCTATAAAAGTGATAAAATACTTTTTCCCACCTCTAGTTTGAATTGGTTTAAAATCACAAATGTCACTATGAATTAATTCAAGTGGTTCCGTACTTCTTTCAATTAAATGAAAAGGAGTTTAGATAATTTTGCCTCAACACAAATTTCACATTTACGATTTGAATCAATTGTAAATTTAGGTAAACATTCCATATTAATTAATCTACGCAAAGATCCATAATTAACATGTCCTAGTCTACCATGCCATAAATTTGAAAATTCAAGCAAGTAAGAAGAAGATGTGTTATTATTAATAACTGAGGGTACAACGGTCATTATATTCATTTTGAAAAGGCCATCAGACATGTAACCTTTTCCTAGATACATCCCATTTTTGGTAAGTACAAACTTGTTACTTTAAAAAACTAGCCTAAACCCATTCTTACTCAACAAAGATCCGGAAACAAGATTCTTGTGAAAGTCCGATACATGCAGCACATTGTTGAGAGTGAGTTCCTTTCCAGATGTCATCTTGAGTACAATCTTTCCTTGTCCTTTAACTTTGGAAGTTGAGGAGTTGCCCATAAAAAGTTGTTCACCATTGTCCATTGAAGAATAAGATGTGAACATCTTTTTTTCGGCACAAATATGGCGAGTAGCACCAGTGTCCACCCACCATTCTTTAGGATTTCCGACAAGATTTGCCTCGGAAACAACTGCAGAAAGATTGATGTCATCGACACCATTGGAAATATTGTCCACTTCGGTCATATGGGCTTGAGCAGGCTTCTTGCTTGTTCTTCTTTTGCTTTTGCCTTTGTTACAGCAATCTTTGGCCCGATGTCCCTCTTTGTCACAGATGTAACATTTGCCATTAAACTTGTACTTTTTATTATCTCCCCCTTTAGAGCCTTGTGATGAACTTTCTCCAGAAGACTTTCGTTTCTTGGTTTTTGAAGTATGTTCCACCACATTTGCCTTAGACTCCATAAGATGCTTACCAGGCCACTTTTCAGAATTGGGGTTGTCCTCCTCAATTCTCAAATGCACAATTAATTCGTCCATAGAAATTTCTTTGCGCTTGTGTTTGAGGTAGTTCTTGAATTCCTTCTAGCATTTTGGTAATTTTTTAATTAAGGCTGTAACTTGGAAGGATTCACTGAGATATATGCCTTCTGCGTGAATGTCATGCAGAATGAGTTGGAAATCTTGAGCTTGGCTGATCACAGTTTTTGAATCAACCATTACAAAATTCAAGAATCTGCCAACCACAAATTTCTTTGAGTCGGGATCTTCCGTTTTGTACTTTTTCTCCAACGATTCTCAAAGTTCCTCTGCTGTCTTGATTGGACTGTAGACGTTGTATAATGTATTATCAAGTCCGTTCAAGATGTGGTTCTGGCAAAGGAAATCGACATGTTTCCAAGCATCAACTGCAGCAACCACTTGCTGGTCGGTTTCATCCTCTTTCAGGATAGGAGCATCCTCACGGAGGAAACGAGCCAGGTTCAGAGTTGTAAGATAGAATAGCATTTTCTGTTGCCATCTTTTAAAGTCAGTTCCTGAGAACTTCTCTGGCTTTTCACCGTGATTTACCGGTACTGTTACAACAGGAGAGGGGGTTGGCGTCATTACAGCCACTACAGTAGTACTTGTTTGGGCATTAGTTTCAGTAGCCATCAATTCTAATTTATAAAGCAAAATTATAATTAGAATTTACACTACACAGAAAATTAAACCAAATTCACAGAATTAAATTCTGTAAAAAATAAAAGAAACAAGAATGTAACTTTTATTTCCAATTAATTTGAAAATAAATTAAAATTTTATTTAAACAAATTAATTCTACACAGAAAATTAAATTCTGTAAAATAAAAGAAATAAAAAATATAGCTTTTGTTTTTTCAATTAATTTGGAAATAAAATAAAATTTTATTTAACCAAAATAATTCCACATAGAAAATTAAATTTTGTAAAATAAAAGAAATAAGAATATAACTGTTATTTTTTTTTTCAATTAATTTGGAAATAAAATAAAATTTTATTTAACCAAATTAATTTCACACAGAAATTTAAATTTCTTGTTACACTCCAATAATTAAAATACTGAAGCAAAATTTTAATTAATGAAAACTCAGAAAATAAATTCTAAAACCCAAAATTAATTTCTGAAAAAATTTCACAAAAATATATTCTGAATTGTTAATGACACCAGTATCGTACTACTAGTTGTTGTAAAAGAAAAGAAACAATATATTACTACTATCTGTCAAATAGCATATAATCACTATTTATTTTTCCAACCAGAATATTATTTTGTAAATCCACAGAAAATAATTTTCTTCCGAAATTATTTACGAAGAATGAAAAAGGGAAACAAACGAAAAATTCTGTAAACAGAATAATTCGAATTCTGTCTTAAGATTGTTCGAACAATCTTTTGTGTAAATAAGATAACTTGAAATAAATTCAAACAAAATAAATAAATAATATACCGAATTTATTTATCGAACCAAATTAAAATTAAGACCAAGTCGAGTGTGTGACACTCTGTCCTTAAGACAGATTCGCCCGGCTACGGTGCTTACGGTTGAGTGGTGTCTATCTCCCAAGATATAATGATCTTCACAAATTTATAGAAGCACTTTAAATAAATTTGTTCGACGAATTAAAACCTCTGTTTTATACTCTCTTTGTAATTTTCCTGAAACTAGAATGAAGGAAAATCCCTTAAATCAAAGTTGGAGAGCAATATAAATAATGCAGACTAAATCTCGGGGGTCCTTGACTGCTGGAATAAAGGCTATATATATAGGCAAAAATCTCAGCCCGAATAGGTTCCAAAACAAAATGAAAAAGTGTTACCACTATTCAAACATTTCTTTGACCGTTGCTAAGAACCAACTTTCAAACAATTTTGAATAAGGATCTGTTAGTGAACAGTTTCTAAACTGTTGGACCTTTATCATTTAAACCATTTGACCTTTATTATTTAAACCATTTGAAACATATATATATATATATATATTAAACTATTTGAATAGTTTAATAAATAAAAGAAGAGGTACAAACTTTAGGAAACCACTCAGGAACCCAAAAATTTAAATTTTAGAATTAAATTAAATTCCCACAATAATTTTGATTGAAAAAATTCAAATGAATTTTATTCTAAAAGAAATTAATGTTAGACCCGAAAATGACGTCAACTTACCATTCACTCATAAATGGTTTTGACGAACCGTCTTCACTGTGTGACTTGTCACGCGGCAAGGAACACTTCACCTCTTCGGACCCACCTCAAAGGACGTTTGGGGCCCACTCAATTTTGGATTAAAAGTTAGCCCAAAATATGCCTATATTAAATCATTTTTCCAACAGAAATAACTCCAAATCAATTGTCAAATATTTATAAGACTTTAGGTTGAGAACAATATCGAATTCCTATTTATAAGACTTTAAATTACACCTTTTAAAAGAGGAAGTGACATTTTAAAGGAAAAAAAAAAAAAAACCAACAACAACAAAAGGGACTAAAGCCTCTTCCCGCAACACGTGAGGCATATCCGCAACTTGTAGCAAGCTAGAAAAAATATGCACAACTTGTAACAATCTATTCTCTTTTTGGTGCGGGACTGACGAGCTCGCAAGTGTACAATAATATCAATCCAATTTATTGAGAAGAAACTCTAAAATTCATATATTTAGGGGTGATTTAGGATGTTTTGAATAAGTATATTCTTTAATTTTTTATAAAAAAAATATGTAGAAAAGTAGAGAAAGTAAGTAGAAAATTAAAGAGGAGATATTGATAGATGTTGATTGATATAATCCAAATAAGTGTATATATGTAAAAAAGTACATTTTTTTAGTGCATGCCAAACAAACACTAAGGGGTTGTTTGGGATGAACTATATAAGTGTACTTTTTGATTTTTTTGGCTAAAAAAATAAAGGAAAAAAAAGATATATGTTTGGAATAACTTTTTGACTTTTTATAAAAAAAATATGTATTAAAATATTGTATCAACTAGCAAAATGACCTTGCTACCCTTCTGACCACTGTGCTGCACTATCAGTGAATGTGAGTGCAGATTCCGTGCAGTGCACTGTGTTGCACTGTTTTTTTTACCAAAAAGTGCACTGTTGGAGAGGAAAAAAAGGGCATTTCTGTCTTTTACTCTCTGTTTATTCAAACTTTTTTTCCCCACCCAAACATGTGAATAGTAATAACTTTTTTACTTTTTCAGTAATTTTTTGATTTTTTAACTTTTTTAGGGAATGCCAAACATGCATCTAATATGAGGACCCAACATATATTGATTAGAACTCATATCCATTTAAAAACTTAAGAAAATGTTATGATCTGCAAGTGCACATCATATGCACCTTATGCAAAAAGTATAACTTCCCTCACAATAATTTTTTGTTACAAAACTTTATTTCTTTACAAAAAATATAACTTTTTACTTTTCACAAAATGTTTTTCCCTTACCAAAAATATAATTTTAGTTATACATGACTTTTAGGTGCACGTCATAACTTTAAAATCCATAATTTTCATAACAAAAATCATAGATTTTATTTCACAAAATGTATAATTTCTGTCACATAGAGTACAACTTTTCCTACATTGTAACCTCTATCAAAACTTAAGCCTATGAGTGAAGAGTCTATCAAATATATTTTAACATTAACTTATTTTATTTTTTATTCGATATGAGACTTTATTTTCACACATACTTCCCATTAGCAGCATTTTAGCATAATTCTCAGCTCTTCCACTAGGCCTCTGAACAGAAACTTCTCACCCGGATCATCTTCTAGCAGCTTGACCACTAGGCCTCTGAACGATGATACTAGTGAATTTGATGGAATTGCCTTTGGTATTACTCGTTTGAAAGCTATAGAAATGAATGTGAAAGTAAAATTGAGGATGAAATTGGAGGTAAATTTTTTTTCATTACAAATCTAAAATTCAAACACAATCTAAGGCCATATTTGATTCACAAGACTAATAGTGAAAGTATTAATAATCCTATCAAATTAGTATGGTATTCACTATGCAATTAGATTAGTGGGATAAATTATCTCCTTCTCTATTGTTTAATTTGTATTAGATAAAAAAACATATGAATGTAGGATTACAACTATATTTATCTTCTTTTCTAGTCTTACCCTCCATCAATGTTTCTTCACAATTTTTACTTTAACAAAATTTCTTCATAAACGTGGTTTTGAAAAAAATTATAAATAAATAAATAAATAAAAGTAAAATAAAAATACAAAATACAAAGGCCATGTTTGGTTTGTTTTTTAATTTTTTTTTTTAAAAAATATAAACTAATTTGATAAAATAAATATCAATAAATATTTTTAAATTTTTAAAAATTATTTTTAGCCTTCTAAAATATAAAATTATATAAAAATAATAAGTATTTTAATTTTTAGTCAAAGGGTAAAAAAATCTTTTTATTTTATTTACCAGCTCAGGATATATAATATCACCTCTACCCCATTACTAATAATCTTACAAATTTGTTGAATTAATTATCCATTGAATTAATAACCTTGAAACAAAATTTCAAAATAAATATAAAATTATTGGACTCACAGATTACACTGCTGGAAATCGGGCTTTTAGCGGCGTTTTAAAAACGCCGCGATATCTATCAAAAACGCCGTTAATTCATTTTGTGGCGTTTAGTACCAAACGTCGAAGCTGCGGCCGTCGCTATAGCTTTGCGACGTTTTAGAAACGTCGTGATATTAGTATAGGAGGCGTTTTAAAAAACGCCGCAAAATATCCCACCATACACACGTTGACGTCACAAACGATATTTAGCGACGTTTTTGAAACGCCGTTGTATCTGTGTAAAAAATATGACCGTTACTATTGAGGGTTTAGGAGGCGTTTATAGAAACGCCATCATATCTTTTTTTTTTTTTTTTGGGTGAGATTGTGCTAATTTTATTTGATTAAATTAAAAAGAATACCTGTAAGAAAATATTGAATTTGGTTTCTCATTCAATTAATAAAAAAATACTTGTAATAAAACTAACATACAAAATATTAACTCCCATTCAAATACCTGTAATAAAACTGACAGATAAAATAATAACTCCCATTCAAATAACAAATAAAGCATTAATTCAGTTTCTCATTCAATTAATATCCAATCACCATTACCCACAAAATAACATATCCAAATCCAAAAATCATGTTTTAACATTGTCCATGTAGCTTTTGCCAGAAGGAAACAAACTGGGAGTGATTCCAGCTCTATGAAACATACTGGGTTGTCTCCTGTCCTTGAGTGATTCCAGCTCTATGAAACATACTGTCCATGTAGCTTTTCCCTATTGCCTGTTTGATAAAAGTGTCAAGTGAATCAATTGAATGTGCTCCAGATTAATATAAAAATGAATCAAAACCCCAGTCAAACTGCTAGAATGTGCTAGAACTACAATACCATATGCTTGTCAATAATTTCAAGGGCTTTCTCATAATTTCTCGGCAGCTTAACTCTTTCCCACAATTTGTTTGGCATATAAGCCCTTTCTATAGTTTTCATATATAAATAGAAGACTCCTGCAAAGCATCAAAAGATGAAATAATAATAATAAATAAGATGATTAGAGATATGCATTCAATTATGCGCAGACATTGACATCCCATCACATGTACAACACTAAGTCAAATAAATCACTAAAAAACCAGTTGTGAATGAACAATCAGATAAGACACAACATACACTGCAGTTAACCCAAACATACGGCACCATCAAGTTTCATATACGTTTGGGAAGTTTAGATGCTGTTATCCATTATTAGCATTAGCATGTCTAAAGTAATGCTCAGGTGATGTAATGAAGTTGCTCTTGTTGAACAAGATTTCGGAAGCAAGGAATGAGGTTGAGCGAAGTCATATTAGCACACAAACATGAGAATTAAGATTGAAAATAATTTGATTGAACAACTTAAACTAATTACAAGTGCATGAGATTTTCACTGGAACCTGGAGAATGCAAATGGTGCATATACATAAAGACGTAAATATACCATTTACAAGCTCGGAGTTCACATCTTGTTGGTGGACTAATTAGTAGAGTCACGGTTCAAACTGAGCTGAGGTTGAAAGCAAAAAGGTTGCCCAGTATTTCTTGTTTGCTATCACCATTTGAACATGAAAAGATGACATGCATAAAGGAAGTTGGGGACTATCACAACATGAAATGGTGAAATGTAAATTGATCAAGTCCAGTAAAATTGCACATTACCACCACTGAACTCTCTGTACCAGAACCACTAATCTTGGATTCTGATGCATGAACAAGTCACACAGGCCAGCTGTGCACAAAAAATCACATATGCTTTCACCATAACAGAACATGCATTCCTCTAATACCAATTACGCACCAGTATGTTCTAACATATAATTGTATTTTATTAGCTGATAAAAAATTAAATTTACACGGTAAAACTACCACCTCAACCTGAATTTTCTGCTAGTAACCATCAATAGGGACAATAAAATGTGGATGCTCAAGTGCATTTATTTATGATGATACTTGAGCAGAACAGTAGGTTCTTAACAACTTTTTCTTTACACAAATATTTGGGTTTCAGAAATATAGATGTTTTTCAATTTATTAATAGAGAAAAGAAATATAAATGGAATGGCAGATAAAAAAATGAAGACAAAGTATACCTAAACAAGATCAACATACAGAAAGAAAAACCCCCATAGTTTGATAGAGTTGTAACTTATATTTTGCGTTCCACATGCATAGTCACATAAATGCCTGATTTTTATTGATTAGCATGTGGGTAGCAGAGAGTTTGAATAACAGTAAATTAGCAAAGCACTATGACATCATACAGCATAACAAGCTCCCTTTTAGCTCCCATAAACATGCATTACCTTATTACTTCAGCAACCTTCCCAAAAATGCTATGCACAAATAAATAAATAGAATTCTTATGCAACCTATGAAAATTATCCAATGACAATACAACAGAAGCAAACATTAACTTCATGAATCAAGTATCAATGATTTAGGCTCAAACCAAACTATTTGATAATTGAGGGTATAACACTTGGAATTGGAGTGTTCTGGTTTTAGTAAGTGCCAAGTGTTTCTGAAAAACCCGCCAAACTCAATGTTGGAATGGGCTGTAACAAAATGTAAAATCTCTCCTAATACAGATTCTTTGTTTGCTAATCAGCTTCATTTATGAACAATATTGCTTGTTTTCATTTTTCAAAAAACACTTTTCAGAAAATTCTACTTTCTTATTTTCCATGTTGTTTTGTTTTTACTGAATTTTTTAAATATTTTAAGCAATTTTTTTACTTTTTAGACACACCTAACATAAATATACCTAAAAAGTAAAAAAATTGTAAAAAAAATATTTTAAAAATTCACTAAATACCAAAAATAAATAAATAAATCCAAAAACAACCAGCACAGCCATTGTTGCTGTCAATGTCTTATCTTCACCTTTCAAGTTATCACACTCATTTTATATGGAAAGAAAACAACTATGTCAGGGATATCACACATCGCTAAAACATCAAACATGTGTTCGCAGACAGGCTGACAAACACACACACGCGCACACAGCACAACTGAAGAGGAAAATGTTTACCTGACTAATATCCTCCAGAAAAAACCTTTCTAATTCCCCAGAAAGATTTCATAGACCTAGCCGTTTTTGAATGACTTCTCAAATGTGCATGTTCTCAGCATAAAGAAAACCAGCAACAAATGTGAGTGTTCATGTGAGACTATATGATGAGGAATAATGCAACTGCAGTTGCCTTGCCTAATAATGCAGCTGCCTTGCCTAATAATGCAGCTGCAGTTCATTGATGCAGCTGCCTTGCCTAATAATGCAATTGCCTTGCCTAATAATGCAGCTGCAGTTCATTGATCAGCAAAACTCATGACATCAATTTTGCTAACTTTGTCCTGAGTATTTCATCGTTATGAATTTTAATACATCAAACAACCATGTAATTGCAGTGTAACTTCTTTTCATGATATTTGCATTTTATGTTGTGATAACCCAGAATGAGATTCTCATTCTGCCTTAATATTCCAGCCATCCAAACATAGTTGAGAAAGCTCAAAAATCATTATAGGACATTCAAACATATTATTCCAGGTTAACACTATCTCAGAAAACTCAAAGGGTGATTAATTATAAGGTTGACTTTTTATTTTGTAAGACCATATGCTTGTAAGTCATGCACTGAACAGACTATACATTTCAACATATTTTGAGAAAATATCTTTGACAAAATCACACATCTTCTTCACACACACACACACCTAAACAAACCCACACAACACAAGCTCTTCTAAAAACATAAAAACCGTAAACAGAGAGAGTGTGGAAAAAAACAGTCAAGCATAGCAGTCTAACCATGGCAGTCATGAACAGTTCTAAGCATAGCATTCTTGCATCAAGCAGACAAAGTTCGACAAAAACAGCAGCGAACTGTCAAATTTATCTAGTGATAGCATGCACATTGGACTACTTGCAGCTGCAGCTCATGCTGCTGCTACTAATAGCTGTTTCACTAATGCTGCTGCCTTACAAATCAAATGAACATAAACCACGAACTAGTGATATTAGTACGTTTACCTTGTTAGTTCTTCTTCTTCTTCTTATTCTTCTTCTCTTTCTTTGAAAGGTGAACCTATATTTAATAAGAGCAAGTATTGTAATTAATAAGACATGTTATTTGTCAAAAAAGCTTTGATTAAATGATTGCTCACCTCTTGGGATGAAAATGCATGAGATTGTTGTTGATGTGACATTGGTCGAACAGTGGGATGACTACTAAGTGAATTCACAACCTATCATTCAATAAGAGACTTAAGTTGTATATTAACTCTAGGCAATTTAAAGTAATAACTAGTAAGAATAATTAAAATACCTGCTGCCTATGTAATGGGTTTGATGGTGCAACAACTGGATCAACGGGCACGCCTGCAGCTTGCAATTGAGATTCCAAAAACTGAATTCGTGACTGAAAATCTGTGCGTATAGCCTGAATTTGTTTCTCCATTACTTCATTCATCTTCGACTCAAACTGCATTTGATACCGATGAAGTTGCTCTTGAACTTGTTCCTGAACTTGAGTTTGGAAGAGACGATTCTGCTCTTGTGACCGCCTATATCCACCTCCAAAAACATCAGTGGGTGACGGTCCCAATCCAAACGTCCGAACACGGCCAGGTCGCTCTGGGCCCATAACTTGTGTGAAGATTTGCTCTTGTAATGCTGCAGGGTCAGTAGAAGATCCCTCCATGTGCTCTGCTAACTCATTCATTTGAGTCTGCAAGTTTGAATTCAATAATTAGCCTCCAATATAAATATAAATCATATTAAAAGTCGAAAGATAAAGTAGTATCACATACCATAACCTCATTAACTGAATCACTATTTGACGTCCCATCTTTCATGTATGCGGCCATCCACACTTGTGACCGACTAGCAGGAACCCCATTGTTCTTTTTTGTCTCCTATAAATGAAAGACAACCAAAATCTTAAGATAAATAAGAAAATTAAATAATTAAGCAATTAAATATGTGAACAAGTTAAGTAAATATGAAAATATCTAGAAAGGATGAAAAGATGCCCCTATTGTTGTGAGTAGTAATTGAACAGGTTGGTTTGGCAACATCCTTGTGGATGGATTTCATGATGCAGGTGCTTGGAAAATGAAGCAATAGGGATGATGATGACAAGTCAACTGAAATTTATTTAAGATGTTATAAAAAATTAACAAACTTTGAGACAGTGTAAGCAAACTTTGAGAGAATAATTATACCTCCAGTCGAACTACTGAGAAAGGCTTTCGGCCTGTTCTATGATGCAATGTCTTCTTCTTCCGGATTTTTCTATTCTTCTTGCTTGATTTCTGTCAAATATGAAATTTATTTAAGATGTTATAAAAAATTATCATATATAAACATTTTTTCACATAAATAAAATTTTACCGATGCACTCTGAGTGCCCCAATAGTAGACCAAAGCCCGCCACTGATCCTCATGTACTCTATCTGGTCGATGAGCCAACCTTTCTGCATCATTCTTGAAGGGTTTGTATCCTATTGTTTTCACTCGACTTTTCCAATCTCTCCATTTCTTTCCAAATGAAGCCATTATTGTTCTCTTCATGGATTCATCTGCATCCGTATGAGCCTGCATTACAATTATAGACACTTGTAATATGCAATGTCAACTACACTTGTAATATGCATTTCATATGGAATACAATTGTAACTTATTTCATATTAAATATCCATATATACCTTTATCTCCCTCCATATGTTATCTTTGTTTTGTTTTGGAACATAATGCCAAGTCATAAAAGTGAGTGGTGCAAGACTCCCATCTCGTGCCAAAACGCCCAAATGTGAAGCAAGGGATGTGTGTCCTTCAACTACTTGATTCAACTCATTTGGAACAACTTTTAAAATGCCATCTTCACTAGTACCCCATTGACCATGCACATATGTGGGACCCCTTGTCTGCTTTTGTTTGGCTTGACTTGAGCTAGGACCTACAAAACAATAGTAGTAAGCTTCAAATTTCAGTTGAATATCTGAATTATGCTTTTAATTTCAATAAATTTCAACATATCATATCATGGGGTGTTAAAATTCTGCTATCCTTGCTTCTATACCACACATTATGCTTTTAATTATCCAAACTCAATTTTTTTAAAAATAACCATGCATTATGTATGATAGATAGGACTACAAATCTAACTCAAAAACACCATAAGAAAATATCAAGCAAAGTTGATACATACCAGCTGAAACAGAGCCATGTGATGTACTACCGCTACGTGATGTGGTAGGAAGACTGCCTGGTGGATGCCATGATGCCGGTGGATCGGGTATGACTTTCATCTTGAGTGTGGTCCGAGTCTCATCTGAACTAGAACTACTAGAGCTTGATTGCTCACTTTCACTAGAAGAATGGTCGAAGCTAGAACTCATAGATAATATCTATAAAAAAACTACAAACATAAGAGTGAGGACATGATAATCTATAAATATCTACTGCATTCAAAACAAAATAAGAGTACATGAAAGGTAAAAATGGCCATTTAAAGAAAGGTACAAAGGTACAAAAGCAAAGATTTTATTAATATGAATATCCATACAGAAAACACACATGTAAAAGTGAATATGCGGCCAATTACAATATCAGATCAGTTCTTCGTCATCTTCAAATTGTGCCTCTGCCGATGCTTCAAGAGGTCCAATAGTTTCATCAACAGTTGTTCCATCAATACCTTTCCTAACCCAATCCATGTCCTCCTCGCAAGTGAAGGAAGCTACATCTAACTCTTGATCGCCAAATCTTTCCACTTCGTTGTGATGTAGTCCTTCATCAATAGTTGGTTGTTCTCCACACACCTCATACAAGTCTCTAGGTTTCATCTTGAGTACAACATTCCAATCTTCATCAACAGAATCATTAACATAAAAGACTTGTTGTGCTTGAGATGCTAGGATGAATGGCTCATCACTGTCTTGTTTCTTCGCATATAACAAGTGATTGAAATTAACAAGTGTAAAACCAAAATCATCCTGCTTGAGTCCCTTATTGTTATCAATCCAGTTGCACATGAATAACATGTATCTATGGTCGTGTGAGTAATACAATTCAATAATATCTGTCACATATCCATAGTACGCTACATCACCTTCCACTGGATTAATGTCTTTCGCACTTGCATAGCTAGAAGTCTTTGCCTTCACCATAACCCCACTATTCTGAGTTTTTCTTCTCAACTCACAACTCTTAGTATGATACCTAGTACCATTAATTATATACCCATTAAATCTGGTGGCCTTTTGGCTGGGTCCCAAAGCCAAAATTTTAATCTCTTCTGACAACGCTACATTTTCAGTAGCTAATAGCTCAGCAACCTATTTTTCAAAAAAAGTTATCAATATTAAACATCAATTAACAATTTCAAAAACATAGAAGCACATGGATTGCAAAAATATAGAAGACTTGTGCTTAACATGCACTTACATGAGAATTGAACCATTTGGGAAACTCATCATTGTGACGACGATCCACATCATAATCTCTAAGACGACGATGTGACCGCTTAATAAATTCACGATGTTCCCTACACAATTAAACTACTTGTAAAATGCACGATAATTATAGTTGGTATAAATACATTCACAATGAGACGAAGGTTGCATCTATCTTACTCTCGATATGGGACAACCGCAGCAATGTTAAATAACATATACCGATGAGCCTGTACCCATGTTGTGTTATCAATAACAAACCCTTTTCCTTTTCCTAAAGCCCGCCCCATTAATATCTCAGGACTGTCACTAACATCGCAATTCCTTAACGGTCGATGCAATTTCGACTCAACATCATGCAAGTACCTTGAGCAAAATGTCATACATTCTTCGACCAAGTATCCCTGTGCAATTGAACCTTCAGGATGACTTCGATTACGCATGTATGATTTAAGTGTCATAAGGTACCTATAAACAAAAAGATGCATACATGACTTCCAAGTATAAACAATCAAATATATACAAAATGGACATTGGAGTAGATTACACACCTTTCTATAAAGTACATCCATCGATATTGCACTGGACCGGCAATCTTCGCTTCCTCTGCTAGGTGAATGGGTAAGTGCTCCATTATATCGAAAAATGATGGAGGAAAAATTCTCTCAAGATGGCAAAGTGTAAGAGCGATTTGGGACTGAAGACGATTTAGACCATCCACCTCTAGGGTTTTGAAACACAAATGCCTGAAGAAATTGCTTAACTCAATTAATGGTTCAACCACTTTCTTCGGTAACAAATTTCTCACTGCTATTGGAAGTATTTGTTGCATGAGTATATGGTTATCATGACTTTTCAGTCCAGATATGCTCCGCTGTTTGAGGTTAACCCGACGAGAAATATTGGATGCGTAACCATCTGGAACTTTGATATTCTTTAGAAGTGTGCAGAATAGACTTTTCTCTCTATTGTTCATGGCAAAACATGCAGGAGGCAAATAATACTTGTTCCCAACCCTTTTCTGAGGATGTAGTGCCTTCCGAATTCCCATATCTTGCAAATCTCGACGAGTATTTAAATTGTCCTTCCCTTTCCCATCAACATTTAATATCGTCCACAATACATTATCACACACGTTCTTTTCAATGTGCATCACATCAAGATTGTGGCGAATCAAATTATGCTCCCAATATGATAGCTCAAAGAAAATACTCTTCTTCTTCCAATTATGACCCGAGCCCTCGTTTTCCTCCTTTTCTTTCCACTTTCTATTCCGTTTGCTAGATTGTTGACGCTTAGAATTCAATTTGAACTTAGGGCCTAGCTGTTGTAGCACATTAGCCCCTGATAACCGAGTTGGACATGATTCGAATTCACAAGTGCCATTAAAAGACACACTAGCTTTCCGAAATTTGTGACCCCCATTCAACCAGCGACGATGCCCCATGTAACATAATTTCCTTCCGTTCTTCAAATATCGAGAACGAGTATGTGTGTTACAACAAGGACAAGCTAAAGCGCCTTTCGTGCTCCACCCAGACAAAATTGCATAGGCAGGAAAATCATTTATAGTCCACAATAACACAGCATGCATTCGGAACATCTGATTAGTTTCCGCATCATACGTGTCAACACCGTTTTCCCACAGTTCTTTCAATTCATCTACTACAAGGCGTAAGTAGACGTCAATATTATTTCTAGGTGAAGAAGGACCATCGATGAGCAATGTCATCATCATATGAGGCTGCTTCATGCACAACCATGGTGGCAAATTGTATGGCATTATAATAACTGGCCAACTGCTATGAGAGACATTCATTGCCTTGAATGGATTGAATCCATCCGCTGCTAAACCCAGTCTGACATTGCGAGGCTCACTCGCAAACTTGGGATACAAATTATCAACATTTTTCCAAACTGGAGAGTCAGCAGGATGTCTCATTTTGCCGTCATCAATTCGGCCCTCAGCATGCCATCTCATTAAAGAATATGTTTTGGATGACATAAACAATCTTTGAAGCCTTGGAATCAATGGAAAGTATCTAACAATCTTATGCGGAATTCTTTGTTGCTTCTTCTTAACATCATTCTCCTCCCCCTCAAACTGTTTGTATCTAGGCATATGACACACTATGCAATCATCCATACTAGCTGTTTCCTTCCAATATAGTGAACAATCCCTTGGGCATGCATGTACCTTATGATAATCGAGGCCCAAGTCCCTAAGAAGTTTCCTTGTTGCATAAAATGACTTTGGCAAAGTTTCACCCTTTGGGAACGAATCCTTCAAAAGCTCAAGCAACATCGTGAAAGACTTGTCACTCCATCCACTAAGGCACTTGATGTGCAATAACCGAACAATAAATGAGAGCGTTGAAAACTTCTGACACTCAGGATACAACTCTCTTTCGGCCTCTTTCAATAAATTGAAGAATTTTTCGGTTTTCTCATCTGGACCTTGTTTAATACCAGAACTTGCTGCCTCGTGAATAAAGCTTGGTGGAGGAAGTCCAAATCCTTCGTATAGCATTTCATAAGTTTCATCACCATCGTTCGAATCAGTTTGCCCGACATTCACATTGTGTGGCACAGGTGATGACAAATTC
The DNA here is from genome assembly GCF_055761805.1 of Camellia sinensis. Classification (NCBI taxonomy): domain Eukaryota; kingdom Viridiplantae; phylum Streptophyta; class Magnoliopsida; order Ericales; family Theaceae; genus Camellia; species Camellia sinensis. The sequence goes on from NC_138974.1 coordinate 86,997,094, forward strand.
TCCCCATGAAAAATCCAACTGGTGTAACTTGGAAGAAACCCGTTGATCATTAAATGTTCCCCTAACAGGCCTTTCTCCACCAATTTGACATTACGACACCGTTTACATGGGCATGTGACTTCATTTAACAACGGCTTATTTTCGCATGAAAATTTAATAAATTCCTTAACCCCTTGTATGTATTCCGGGTGCAACCTATGCTGATTTATCCAACTTTTATCCATCTGACTCCGTCTTACACTACAAATGTCACTGCCAAATCAACAAAGTTTAAAATTACGATTCCATTTTAATTAATCTCAACCTCAATTAAGTACCTTATAATGCATGCGACATGACATCATTCACCTCTAACTGGTCTCTAATATGTTGGTTCATCCTACTTTCCCATTCAGGAATGCACGGTCTATATTGTAAAAAGCAGTTCATACCGCTTTGTTCATCTCTAACAAAATTTCGGCAGCATCTCCCCATGGTTCTCCAAATACACGACATAGACTAGGTGTACTGCTACACCTTGTCTAGTATGCACTCGGAGAACACAAGGAGTTGCTACACGAAATCTCTACGAGATGGACTATCAGCAGTAGAACTACTAATTACAATACAGACTTGTGCTCCTGAACTGTCCAAACTGGACAATCCAAGAAGAGCTTCATCAAAGATGACTAGGTATCTCTAATGAAGATTCTTGGACGGGTCTAAGGCTATTTATGCATGCATGCACCATTAATGATTGCATCCCGGTAGTGCAATCTAAATTAGTACTATCAAGCATACTAGAAGCATATCTAGTATGAAGCATATTAATGAAGAAACCAAAAGTTTCTACAATGCTCTTGATAGATTATTATAGATTCAAGAAATACATTGCTCTCTCAAATCCATCAATAATAGAATAATTTTGGCAGGAACTCATGGATGTGGGAAGTTCAAACCCACTACCCAAACCAATAACTGTACCAAAGCTCGAATACTTCTGATGATGATTCAAAAAACACCAAAGAGTAGCCACCAAATGAGGAATCACATTCACAATCACAATCACAACCACAACCACAATCATATGATAGAACAAAATTATTTTTATCAACTAAAAGCACAACATAAGATGTGATAAGAAATTGCTTTGCTTCTAAATTAATGCTCATACAAGGACACATAAACTACCAAAGTCAGACTCTTGGAACTCAAGAGAAAGTGAAAAATCTATAAACTTAGTCATAGTTTTGATGAACATCCAATGAGAAAGACAATCATAGTTTCTTGAAAAATTCAAAACCCAACATAAACATAAACGAGCTACTAAAAAATAAAGCACAAAAAATAAATGAATTTTTTTCTGAGGGTAATTGAGACCAACTAAATTAACAATTCACAGACAAAATCACCCTATTATCATATTCAAGGGGGCAATCCATGGTTAATATCACAATAATTGATCATTACGGAAAAAAGATTCATCAAGCACTATATATATACACATATATTTCACAAAAACAAAGATTATAGGAGAGTAAGATAAAGGAATTGAGATCAAATAAATTAGTAACAATTAACAAAATCAAATACCCTATGAAGAGACTGGCACACCTTTGCTGGCAAAACATTGACAAAGAGAGGATTAAAAAGAAAAGAGGACCAGAATGAAAGTGTTTTTTTATTGAACAAAATAAACCTATAATTTCCAACATCATAATGAAAAGTCTAATTTTAGTTCAAAAATCATAATGAAGAGTGAGGAAGGGCATTGTTACCTCACTTACTTATGACTTCAAACAAACAGGGCATCAATGAAAATGATAATGGGTACTCATTAAAGAATGAGCAACTGTTGTATTCAATGAGCACAGAGAGTCAGTTTGTTTTCTACTCCTAATCCTAGGAAGAGCCCAGAAGTCATGCCTCCATACTGAACTAATAAATGAACAGTGCCTAATTTAATATTAATGAGTTTTAGAATTGGAGAGAATAATTATTAACAGACAGGACGCCAAATTTGGCCTAGATCAACTAGCCCAGAAACCCACCTAAACTGATGGAGCAAAAGAACAAACACTCAAAGTTTAATCATAATGTTGATAGCAAAACAACATTCCCACTGGTACACTCATGTGAGAAGATTGTCTAGCTCTCTAATTTCCAGCAAGCTCAAAAGAATATATTGGTCCGAGCTCTTAATGGTGTGAATCGGCTCAAACAAAATGGTATGCATGTTTCATCCACTTGTCACTCATCTCATGATATCACTTGTAGGAAGAAAAAATAAAATAAAATGGCCTTGCTAATAAATGTATTGACTACTCTCTTAGTAGGTTTTGAATTTTGTACCTACACTTGTGAACCTCAAAGTCTTGGATTAAGGATGGATTAGCAAGGCACATTCTGAAGCTTGGCTCTCCAATGAATTTTTGGTATCTCATAGATTGAAAAAAAAAGTTAAAAAAAAAAATTATTCATATCATTATTTATAATAAATTAACCCTAGTTTATAAAACAAAAACATATAAAATAGGAAAACTAAATCAATATGAAATAGGGAATGTAACTATTGTAGCATATTCTATTCTAAACCTACATTTTTCTAATCAACTATAGATTTCAAAATAATAAATTATGATTATGAATTTCCTAAAATCTCGACTACATCATTCTCCACTATTTGAAAAAATTCATCATCTAATTTCTGTTGCTTAAAACCACTTGGCATGATTGCGATTACCTGCATCCACCTTGTATTTCAGTTTAATTTTCTCAAACTTAAATTTCAAAAAATCTTCAAAAATTAAATCAAATTGAATACTTATGCTCTGTTTGAGTAAGTGAAAAATATTAATCAGAGAGCTAGACAATCTTAAATGTTAATCCCGAATACAAAGGAAAGCAAGCATTGCCTCTTACAGTTCAGCAACAGAGAGCTAGACAGTCTTCATTTTCCCCAAAAACCAGAAATAGAGCGAGACAGAGAGAGAGAGAGCGAGTACCGATTACAGTTCAGAAACAAAGTAGACTATTCAATGGAGGTTGAAATGCGAGTAATCGAGGGGTCAGAGTTCAGATCTGAATCTTCGAAATCGCTTCAATGGAGCTTCTAAATCGCAGGCGATGGAGCTTCAATCTGAATCTTCGATGAAGCTTAGATCTGAAAGTTCGATGGAGCTTCGATCTGAATCGATCTGAATCTTCGATAGAGCTTCGAGAGGGTTGAGAGAGAGAGACAGAGATCTGTCCGTATGTATTAAGGGTTAAGAGAGAGACGGGGGGAGAGATCTGTCCGTATGTATTAAGATTCAACCTTCCTATTTCATTTCGGAGGTGCGTGCTATTGTTCAAAAAAAAAAAAAGAAAAAAAAAAGAGGCGCGTGTGGCTACCGCATTCGGAGGCGTTTTTAAACGCCTCCCATTATAAAACGGTGTCGTTTTGTGAAATAGAATAGGCGGCGTTTTATAAAACGCCGTTAAATACTCATAACAGTGACGTTTAAATAAACGTCGTTACAAAAACGCCACCAAATTCTCTTTTTCCTGTAGTGTTAATAATCTCAATCTCATACTCTAATCCTGTCAATCAAATAAGGGTATTAATTACTTGGATGTGATGCTCATTATTTGTCATTTGCCATCCAATTTACAAATTTATGTGAAATTTGACAAGGTTTTTAAGACATGAAAATGTATCTATCAAAATGGAGCCGCTATGGATGTACTCTTAAAATTGATTAGTAACTTTCACAAATGGAAAGCCAATTCATGTTCAGATATTTTTTTCCTGAACATACATAGAAGACCACCAAAAAGGATATATATATATATATATACATATATAAAGGATATTCTTTGTGCTGAAAGAAGCTTCTTCCTAAAATCTTGAAAAAACTAGCTAGTTGCAATCACTTTCGTCCGTGTTGATCTATTATGAAGGCACTGAGAGATTAAGAGCATCTACAATAACATATGCCATTTGAGTTCTCATGTTAAAATCTTACAAACTTGTTAGTTTTTCAATTCTTTCTTCTTTCTTTTAAAACTGTAATCTTCATAAGCTCATGAGAAAACACCATGTACATTGATGTATTTCTCTCTCCTCACTCCCAATCCGCCATAACCCTCATAGAGAGATCACAACGAAGACGACAAGCAAGCAAACATATTAACGTGGGAGACGACCACAAGTGTAAAATTGATCCAAAATGGTATTCACCTGCAGCTGCACCTGTACATACATATATATATATATATGTATACCTGATCAGCAGGCTTGATGATCTATATATGAAAAAGAAAAGGTCCAAAAAACTAACAAGAATGAATACAATTAAAGAGTATATATATAAATATATCAGGTGCAGGTGCAAATGCAGTAAAGGCCACATCTTGGTTTTCTGCAGCTCATGCTTTCAATTTTCATATCTTTTTCATTGCCTTCCCAACTGTTAGGAACACACTTCACTTGTATATATAATGCAACAACACACGGAGAAAAGTCTCCTCCCCTAACCTATCACATTCATATTGGAGTGAGAGTAAGAGGTAATAAATATAATTATATATATGTAACATTTTTTTTAAAGAAAAATTTGACATTGTACTATAATATTTATTATATAAAATGTTAACTGATATTTTTTTAGGAATACTGTTAATAAATAAGAAAAAAAACTAAAAAAAATTGACTTTTTTTAGTGATTTTTTAGTTTAATTTTTTTTTTTGAGATGATTTTTTTTTATAAAAAAAATTAGTGTGTTTAAAAATAATTTTTTTTTAATTGTATCAAAAATCATAAATTACTAAAATATTTTATTTTTTTTACAAGTAATTTTTTGACATTTTTAATTTCTTTTAAGTGAAAAAATCAAGTTGCACAGTTTTGATCAGTTTTAATATTATATTTTCATGAAATTAATTTGTTTAAATTTAAAATCACTACTTTTACATAAATTTTATTTTTTAATATATTCTAATGACACTTGTAAGTCTTCGTTTGACATTGATTGTTTTAGTTTGTTTTTTGTATTGAGACTTTTTTAGCCTGACTTTATTAGTCTCGTTTGGTTTGACTTTTTTAATTTTTATAAGAAAAAAACGTAGTAATTATAATTTAAATGTGATAGTTTATCTTATTAATTTATATAATTAATTTTATCTTTATATATATATATATATATAATTTTTAGCGAAAAATCTAAAACGGAAGGAATCATAACTATCAACATAAATGTGATGTTGTTATCTTAAAAGTTAACAATAAAAAAATATTAAAAAAATAAAAAAAACTTAGAAAAAGTATCCTAGAGAATATATCATACATCCAATAATGGGCCGCCATTCGCTATAAGAAAAAGTATCTTTGGCGATTAAAATTTTAATCGCCAAAAATCTGTTTTTAGTTGTCAAAAGTTGACTTTTTACTTTTTCCGACTAATTTTTTTAGTTGCTAGTTTTGTCGCGTATAGATGGTGGGCAGAGGTATTGGCGACTAAAACTTTTTTAGTCGCCAAAAAGCAGCTCTTTCGCGACCAACATTTTAGTCGCCAATAGTGATTTACACTTTTCAAAATCATACATTTAGCGACTAATCCTTTAGTCGCCAATACTCACTAAATCGCTAACTAATCCATTTAGTCGCCAAACTAAAGACTTTTGGCGACTAATAATTTTAGTCGCCAAAGGTGCTTCTGTGAAAAGAAAAAAATTACCAACTTTTTTGCTTGTTTTGATATTTGAACCGCGGACCTTCTACTTTCTACACCTTTACCAACACACTCCCTCCACTATGCCACCACAAGATCAAAAATTATATATGAAATATATATTATTTATATAGTATATTGACGCGTATTAATTTAAAACTATATATATAAATATAATTATATTTATTCAATATTAATTTATGTAAAAAATAAATTAATTATTAAAAAAAAAAGGGATTCACTTTTGGCGACTAAAGTTTTTTTGAGTCGCCAAAAACCTTAGTTTTGGCTACTACCAATAATTTAGTGGCTAAAAAAATTAATTTCCGTCTAAAAATAACCACTTTCAGCGACTAAACTGATTTTTAGTCGCCAAAACCGCCACTTTTGCCGACTAAGCTCAATTTTAGTCGCCAATTGTCCACTTTTAGCTACTAAAAATCTTTTAGTAGCGAAAAACCTTTACTTTTGGCTACAACATTTTTTTTTTGTCGGTAAAACGCCTACAATCGGCGATCAAACCATTTTTTAGTCGCCAAAAACCTTCACCTTTGGCTACTAAAATTGTTTTAGTCGCTAAAACCCATGTAATCAGCGACTAATATGATTTTTAGTCGCCAATAAGTACACATTTGGCTACTAAACTGTTTTAGTCGCCAAAAGTCTTCACTTTTGGCTACTAATTCAATTTTAGTCGCCAATTGTCCTACTTTCAGCGACGAAATTTACATTTTTGGTCGCCAAACCTGCTTTTTGTTGTAGTGATTAATAAGAAAAAAAACAGAGGTTGCGTTTGGTAGAGTTTTGTAAATATGATTTGAAACATGGATTGTATTTTGAGTTTGTGAGTTGTGGAATTATGATTTGAGTATAGAAAATTTGTTTGGTTATAATTTTTAAATAGAGTGTTGAATTGAGTGTGGAATTGAGTTTTGAAAGTTTGATTTGACATGTGAAGTAAGAAAATTTGTTTGGTTATGAGTTTTAGAAAGAATTTTCAAAACGTTATTCAAATTGTTATAATTTATAACAAAACACACTACTTTCACACTATTGAAAATTCTGATCAACACTTATAACCAAACTCTTTTTAAAATTCAATTAAAAAAATTTATTATTAACAGAAAATAACATTAATCAATTTTTTTATTGAAAATATTACAAAGGAAATAATTTTTTTTCAAAATAAATATTCAAAAAATTTAAATCATAAATATTTAAGTAATTTAAATAATTTAAAAAATTTAATAAGTAAAAAATTAAAATAAATATTCAAAAAATTTAAATCGTAATTTTTTTTTTTTATTTCTCTAGGGCAATAATCAATTGTAAAACCCTCTAATTCTTCGAGGCAATAATCAAATGAAAACAATCTCTACCGATTCACAACCAACAATATACAAATGCCTCAACTCAAGAACCAAAAATTCTATTTCTTTAGAGCAATAATCAGATGCAAAACCCTTTTGAAATCAAAACCTTAATTTGTTATGTTTGGAAAAATAACCTATGTTTATTTCAAATCTGTTGAAGGAACTTCCGGCATGTTTGATTGGATTGATTAGAGCATGGAATTGAGATTATTAATCTGTGGGCCCAATTATCCTATATTTGTTTTAACATTTTGGTTTAGGATTATTAATCCAATAGATAATTAATCCAACAAATTTGTAAGATTATTGGTAATGGGGTAGAGGTGAGATTATTAATCCAATTGGATAGTGAATACGACACTAATTTAATAGGATTATTAATACCTCACTATTAGTCTTGTGAATCAAACATGACCTTCAAGAATAGTTTCGTGGATGGCGGCTGGGCAGTGTGTTCGTTAACGCTGGCAATGACTCAGTCATGTCCTCTCTCTCTCTCTCTCTCTCTCTCTCTGAATGTTTGATTCCACCCAGGGATAAATACACACCTTGAGATTTGATTAAATCTGAATCGTCTTTTGTAGTTTTGAAAATTACATTCCACCCATTGAGGCTTCTAATTTTATAACAAATCGCTCATTTTATTAATAAATCATCAAGTCAATTAACAATTTTTAATGATGTTAGAAATATATTTTAATTAATAATTTAGATAATTTTATTATTATATAGAAGAGTAATTATGAATTTTATTTTTTAATTAATTTTGTTAAATAAAAACTTCTAACAAGAGGGTATTTGTAATTTTTCAAACTACAAGAAATAATATATGTTTAAGCAAATCTCAAATAGGTGTATTTGTAATTTACTTGATAATTTATTTATTTATTTTTTATCTCCTTCACCAAAACGACATCAGCAAAACGATGTCGTTTTGAAGAGAGTAAAAATAAGTCCTTGGATCACTCTAGTGGATAGGTGCCACACTCTGGAAGATCACTTTAGAGGATCACTTAACAGGATCATTCTACAGGGTCCAACCGCTGTGTGCCTAGTATTGATGGATGATAATTTCAGGAGTACGGTCACGTACTACTCTATGATATTATGATTGGTGGAGAAGATAGAATATTATGATTTTGTGCTGGGTGATTGAGGAATATAAAGAGACATAACGAATGATAATTGGTGAAAGAGTATAGACATATGGTATTTCGAGAGTACTTAATAATTTTCCTGACAGAGATAGGAAGGGAAAATTATTTTCTTTTTGCTCCTCGGCATGCTGATGTGGTACTCTAACTTAGGGGTTATTTGGGAATGATTTAAATAAGTGCATTTATTTAGGTCATACTACCTCTCTACTTTTCTGCATATCTTTTTTGTAAAAATTCAAAAAAATACACTAAATAGCAAATCACTAACCCCTTAGTTTTTATTAGTTGAAATAGTGGGACCTACCATATTTTTGTCTATTTTTACAAGACAATTGAACAAGTGTCTCTCAATAAATAGTGTGCAACAATATTTCAAGACCACTAAATAACTTCTCAACAGTAAGGGCATGATTTGGATATATCATCATTTCAATTAATAATTTATGTAATTTTATTATTATATATAAGAGTAGTTAGATTTTTTTTTGTTGTTGTTGCTAATTCTATTAAATAAAAAATAATAACAATAAAATATCTGTAATTTTTGAAATTATAAGAAGAAATTTGTATTTTAAATAAATTTTAAGGGTGTATTTATAATTTATCTATAGTATGTATAATGTACTAGCATAATACTCATGCAATGCAGGAGTACAGATAAATAATAAAATTTTATTTTTTAAAATTAAATAATAACATAAAATTTGTCTAAAATATATATGAAAAATAATTTAGAATCAATTAAACTTTAATCATTACACTTTAATCATTTCTAAATTAAATAAATAAAGTCTATTCAAACCCATCTCCTAAGATCATTACCTAAAATCAAATTTTCAATTTAAAAATAAATAAATAAAAATACACACGTCTCACATAATTTTCGAATTAAACAAATAAATAAATAAAACCTCTTCAAACCCATCTCCTAAGACCATTGCCTAAAATTCGTCTTTTCCTAATATTAAGAGCAAATTACAAAAAAAAATCCAAAATTGCACGTGTTTTTTAAATTAAACCTCAGGGTTTCAATTGCATCAATTTGAACCCTCAACTTTTACTTTTGCCAGAATCTCAACCGTCCACCTATCGCTGTTAGCTTGGTTGACGGAAGAAAATTTGTAGTACACGTCTGGCACTTTTACATTGGCTCATTTACTTAATATTAATAATAAATTTGAACTTTAACCCATCATATTAATTCCACCATTTATTTGTCATCCATTAAATCAAAGCCACTCATCATAAATTTACCACACGCTTGAGCACGTTGTATCAAAACCTCTTTATACCTCTTTTTCATCAACCTCATCTCTCTCTCTCTCTCTCTCTCTCTCTACAGATGCACGCAGTGCCTCACTCTGCCAGCGCCATCTCCAGCCGACGTTTGGAGGATGTACACATCCTCTTTCTCCTCATTCTTTGGAGGATGCACACATCTTTCTTCGTCCCACCTTCTGCCGCCACTCTTTTCTTCTCTTACTACTTTACATGTATTGCAGAATATATATATATATATATAATACAATATAAAGATCTAGGGTTAGGGTTTTAGGAGTGGAAGAAGAAGAGCAGAAGGAAGAGATGGAGAGAAGATGCGAGGGCGGTGGATGGCAGGAAAAGAGGAGGGCTACACTGTTGGGATAGGGGCTACACCCCGACGAATCCCTCTTTTCTACAAAATAAAAGTTGAACTCCTTTTAGAATTTGATGGGAATGTATAATGGTAGCATTGTTGTGACGATGGATAGAAAAGAAAGAGAAAGAAGTGAATCGACAACCGTAGTCGGAAGAGAATTTTGTGAACCTCCGGCCAGTGCCGCTGCTACGTTGCTTTTTCCTCATTTCGTCTATGGAGATTTGGGGGTTGGAGTGAGTGAGAAGCAAAAAAAGAAGTGATCGTGGAGGCGATGTAATCGTTCGTTAATCTGGGTCGGCATCGTTGTCACTCTATTCTTCAATTTATTTTCTTTTGTCATCAATGGAGATTTTTGACGATCTAATGCAAGGAGGAGTGATCTCCGATCATCCCAAACTAGAGAACCCTTTCTCTGGTGACTTCTCTGCTCTTTCACTCTAGTGTGACTCGTATCCCTTCCGATCGGCCCAACCACTCCAGTGCTGTTCTCTCAATATATTGTATATAATATATATATATATATATATACAGTCAATAGGTAGTTGATTGACCAAAATATCCCAAGTTCGTTAGTTATAGCTAACAAAGATGGACGGACGGTTGAGGTTGTGACAAAAGTAAAAGTTCGGGATTCAAATTGATGCAATTGAAACCTTGGGTTTAAATTGCAAAACATGCTAAATTCTGGAATTTTTTTTTTTTTTTTTTGTAATTTACCCTACAATCAAATACATAATCATACTTTGTTGGCCTTCCAATTTAAAGAAATGAATTAAATATTTATTTTCTCATCTACTAAAATTTTTACCTAAAATCCTTCATTGCCTAAAATAAATAAATAAATAAATGTATATATATATATATATATAAAGATCAATTCAAATCTATTCATATAATTTTTGAATTTAAAAAATAAATAAATAATTTTTTTCAAAATTAAACAAATAAATAAATAAAATCTCTTTAAACCCATCTTTTAAGATCATTGCTTAAAATTCGTTCTTTCCTAAAATCAAATAAGGAAACATAGTTTGTTGACCTTCTAATTTAAAGAAATGAATTAAATAATTATTTGCCAATCTTCTAAAATCTTGACCTAAAATCCTTTCTTCCCTAAAATAAATCAAAGAAAGATCAATTCAAATATGTTCATATATTTTTCGAATTAAAATAAATAAATAAAATTTCTTCAAAATCTTCTAACATCTTTACCTATACTAATAATAATAATAATAATAATAATAATAATAATAACAACAAAAAGATCAATTCAGATTGATCATAGCCTAAAATCAAATTTTCAATTTTAAAAAATAATAATTATTCATGTGTCTTACATAATTTCTAAATTAAACAAATAAATAAATAAAATTTCTTCAGCGCTCTAGTCTCTCAAACTAATTTTTCTAATTTTTTTATTTAAAAAAAATTGAAAAACATATCTAATTGGTTAGCCTGTTAAGAAATAAAATTTTAAATTCAAAATCATGAAAACTATCTCATAATTTTTGGGTTTTAAAAGGAGAGAATCACTACAAGAAAATGGGGCAAATAATACGGAACCATTTGCGGCGGCACCATTTACAGTCGCAGAAACTCACTTTTTGCGACGACATGTCGTCACCAATAAATTGGGTTTCAGCGACGGTAGCACTTCCTGCCACAAAAAAGCAAGTTTGTGCGACGGCAACAACTGCAGTCGCAAATAATGCGCGTTTTTTGCGACGGCAACCTCCCCTTGTCGCAAATAAAGGTTTTTGGCGACGACAATTCCCCCATCGCAAATAAAAAATTGGTTAAATGATGTCGTTTTATTATTTAAATTTTCATTTGTGACAGTAAAATTTGACGTCGAAAAAAAAATAAAAAAAAAAAACCCAAAACCTAATTTTCCCTTCGCGCTCGTTTTTTCCCCTTCCAACCAAAAATCCCCAATCTAAAAAATCCCTAATATTTTGAACCAAAAACCCTATCAAAATTCCCATCTCTTATTACGACTCTCTCTTTTTCTCTATCTCTCTCTCAACTGTGAGTAGCGGCAGACGGCGATAAGCATTGAATCAACGGCGTCGAGCGATAGCAGTGAATAGCGTGAGACGACATCGAGCAGTGTGCGACGGCATTGAGCAGCAAACGACGGCGGCGAGCGACAACGACAGTACGACGTGTCTCTCTTCAACTTTCTCAGTCAGTCTTAATCTCTGAACCAGGTTAGCTCTTCTCCTTCTTCGTCTTCACGTCTCTGCTCTGCCGGGTTAACTGAAATCCTTACTTGACTTCTCCCGTCAGTCAATTGATATACTTCAAAATTATTTATACATACTAGTGTCACCTAAGGAATTATGGTATACTTCAATCTTACCCTGAGATCCTAATCATGGAGGTAAAAGGGACCTCTCAAGGTGACAATTGGACTTAAGGAATTACATATAGTATTTCATTATGATTGGTAGTATTTCATTACAGATACTGTTTTCTTTGAATTGTTTCCCAATTTTGGGTTATTTGGTTACTTTACAGTGTCAAAGATATTCCAATGTTATGTTTAGGAGATTAACATGTAAAACTTTAATAAGTTCTATTATGGCCATGAATTTGTTGCATTTTCACAAGAATACACAAGTGCTGTGATCCTTACTTGACTTCTCCCATCAGTCTAGCAAACTGATACTCATTAAGTATCCTACTTTTCTTATTGTCATTATTAATGTTTTTTCCTATTTTCTTCATTTTTGAAATTTTAATATCCATATATTGTGGTCCATGGGCTTGGTTCTGTTTTTGTATATTGTGACTAGTATAAACTCTTTATTTTTTTAGATATTCTTCATTAATTAATCTTTTATTTAATTTTAATATTGAAAATGTAATTTATGATTGGTTTTTTTATAGGTGGTATCCCAATGCCAATATTTTCTAAGTGGTGGTTAGCCAAAGAAAAGTTCTCTACAATTGAAGCATTTATTATATTTTCATTTACTGGAGCAACATGTCAAGGTTGCAATGGGTTGAGCATTAAATATCAGGTAAACCGATGTGAAGCTTTGGAATGCTTATTGCATTTTGATATAGTCCTTGTATAAAGGATAAGGAGGGTTACTATATGTTCTATGTTGACCACGTAATAATTGATCCCAAAATTATTGAATTGAGCTTTGTATGATATGAGTTGAAAATAGAATTATATATGTACGTATGGTAAAGTTGGTGTTCTGGACTGCACAAACAGATTGGAGTGTTTCATCTCCTATATGCATGTTATTCCCTTTTTTTTTTTTCTTCCAACTTTTGTTCTTTTAGTATAATGAAGAAATTATTCATTATCATAGGTTGCACTTAGAGATGCAAACAAACAAAAGATGGGGTAGATGAGGAAATTGCTTCCCTCTGGTCTGAACTTAAGGTAAAGAATGCTTCCACATAGCCATTATTAGTTATATTTTATTTGTTTCTATACTTACTTTAAAGGGTCTTACACTAGTGTAGAACATTGTAAAATTATATGCTTTGATATTTTGCTTGAATCAGAAAGTGAAAACTGAGGCTACAGCTGCGGTAGACTAGCTTCAGGGAACTGAATCTGAAGTTAGAGGTCTTCGTTCAATGACACAAAGGATGGTTTTAACCCAAAGGGAAATGTTATGTACTTGCATTGTTGCCTGGAACCTAATCCTATCATATTTTCTGTATATATTAATTGCAATAGCATATCACACTTAAGCGGTGTTGGCTTGCACGTTATTGGGGTTTAGCTGCACGGCATGGTAATCAGCATGTTACAGCTTTGTTTTACTTTATTATTTAAAAGCAAAAGTTCATTTTCGTATTCATTTCTTTGTTCATTCATTCATATTGACTCACTCTAAGTAGTTGAGATCAAAGCAAGTGGAGTTCTTGTGTTATGTTATGCTGTGTATTTTAACCCAGATTGTGACGTAATTTACATGATTTAGTCATGTATGGATAACCTTTTTATATCTTTAAATCTTATCTCTCAAAACATGCCATAAAAAAGCTTCAAATTTTCCGGACTCTAGGTAGTTGCAAAGTACCCTTCTTTTGTTCAAATTCTCCATGTAATACCCGTGAACTTTATATACTTGTGGTATCAATGATATTCACACTTGGGTGTTCCATTTACTCCAACTATCTGCATGTGTCTTTTCATTTTTTTTCTTTCAATTATCTGAATCAACAAGGTCATGTTGATTCCTGTTTGTTTCTTATTTGTTTTAGCTTGATTGATGAATTTTTCTCATAGTTTTTTCCTCACAAATCAAATTTTATTTAATCACAATGGTTCTTTGTTCTTTAGGTATCTATGCAGATATTGCAGCGTCAAAACATGAGTACTAGTCATCTTTAGCACCTCTTCCTTTCGAAGTTGTTGTTTCTGCAAGGCAAAGGCTAAAGAGGGATGCTAGGACAAAGGTTAATGTCATTGTCTTTTCATTACAGCAAATATTATGATTCTTATTATTTGTTTGATAAAGACTATATTTTCTTTATTATATCATTTCTTTCAATCACATTTGAAGCCTTTGTATCTACAATGCTAAGTAGGCGATGAGAATCCTGAGAGGAGCAAACTAGCTCAGGACTCGAACGATCTTACTGGAGAAGGAAATATAGAGAGTATGCTTTCAGTTGAAATGGGCTTGAAGGAGCTTGCATCATTGAAGGTTTCTTTTTGAAGTATAAGATCAAATTTTGTTTCACTTTCATCCTTTATTCTTAGTGCACTTCAGTAATTTTGGTTCTTCAAACCAGGCCACTTGCTTTTCAGTTGTGTTTATGATATTATAGTATTTATTTCTTGGAACTGTTGTTATACTTACTCACATGTTCTATGGTTGCTCTTTCCAAGGTTAAGGATGCCATTGTGCTTGCATTGGCACAACAGCGGCGTGCAAATGTTGTTCAACTATCTGGTTCAGGTTTGTCTTATATATGCTGTTGATGTGCTTGGTGGCTGATACCTGTTTAATTGATTAACTCCCTCGCAGTTTCTGGTTTCTACTTGAAACCACTATTGGTTGCCCAGGTTTTATGAATATAAGTCCTCTCTTAAGTGAGGCACCGAAAAGCCATCATTATTCCATATAGACTTTTGTGTTGTATGGTTCAGATAATTCATGGATTCAGTTGTTCTTGTCTAGGGTTGCCCTTTTGTCAGAATTGGTGTCCAAATCAGCAACCTTTGGTCAGTCTCATTTTCATGTTGTGCATAATGTATTTTTATCATTTGAGCATGTTAACCAATCCCAAAACGTTGGGATTATGGCTTTATTAACATGAATTCAGGGTTAGAGCCTGATTTCACTCTAGACAAACTAGTTTATTAAGAAACTTAGAATTCGGGGTGTTAATGTCCCAAAATTACCAAATGGCGTTGCAGTAGCACGAAACTTGGCACACACGACCGCCTAAGCACGAGAGACTTGTGGGAGAAGATGAAACTCAAATCGGGTTCCCAGTATGGCAGTTAGAGCCGGATTTCACTCTAGACAAACTAGTTTCTTAAGAAACTTAGAATTTGAGGTGTTAATGCCCCAAAATCACCAAACAGCGTCGGAGTAGCACAGAACTTGGCACACATGACCGCCTAGGCACGAGAGACTTTTGGGAGAATACGGGACTCGAATCGGGTTCCCGGTTTGGGAGTTGGAGTCAGCTTTCACTCTAGGCAAACTAGTTTCTTAAGAAACTTAAAATTCAAGATGTTAACGCCACAAAATCACCAAACAGTGTCGGAGTAGCACGAAACTTGGCACACATGATTGACTAAGCACGAGAGACTTGTGGGAGAAGACGGAACTTGAATCGGGTTCCCTGTTTGGGAGTTAGAGCCGGATTTCACTTTAAACAAACTAATTTCTTAAGAAACTTAGAATTTGAGGTGTTAATGCCCCAAAATCACCAAACGGTGTCGAAGTAGCATAAAACTTGGCATACACGACCGCCTAGGCACGAAAGACTTATGGGAGAAGACGGGACTTTAATCGGATTCCCGGTTTAGGAGTTAGAGCCGGATTTCACTCTAGACAAATTAGTTTATTAAGAAACTTAGAATTCGAGGTGTTGATGCCCCAAAATTAACAAACGGTGTCGGAGTAGTATGAAACTTGGCACACACGACTGCCTAGGCACGAGAGACTTGTGGGAGAAAACGGGACTCGATTCGGATTTCCAGTTTGGGAGTTAGAGCCGGATTTCACTCTAGACAAACTAGTTGAAACTTAGAATTCAAGATGTTGACGCTCCAAAATCACCAAACAGCCTCAGAGTAGTACGAAACTTGGCACACACGACCGCCTAGGCACAAGAGACTTGTGGGAGAAGACGGGACTTGAATTGGATTTTCAGTTTGGGAGTTAGAGCCGAATTTCACTCTAGACAAATTAGTTTCTTAAGAAACTTAGAATTTGAGGTATTAACGCCGCAAAATCACCAAATGGCGTCGGAGTAGCACAAAACTTGGCACACAAGACCACCTAGGCACGAGAGCCTTGTGGGAGATGATGGGACTCGAATTGGATTCCCGGTTTGGGAGTTAGAGTCTGATTTCACTCTAGACAAATTAGTTTTTTAAGAAACTTAGAATTCGAGGTGTTGATGCCCCCAAATCACCAAACGGCACCGGAGTAGCATGAAACTTGGCACACACGACCGCCTAGGGATGAGAGACTTGTGGGAGAAGACGGGATTCAAATCGGGTTCCTAGTTTTGGGAGTTAGAGCCGGATTTCACGCTAGACAAACTAGTTCCTTAAGAAATTTAGAATTTGAGGTGTTGACGCCCCAAAATCACCAAACGACGTCGGATTAGCACAAAACTTGGCACACACGACCACCTAGGCACGAAAGACTTGTGGAAAAAGACGAGACTCAAATTGCGTTCTCGGTTTGGGAGTTAGAGACGGATTTCAATCTAGGAAAAATTATTTACTTAATTATCTTTATAATTGTATAGTAGTTAAATTTTTATATTTTTTTGTAATTAACATATTAACACATAATTATATTGTCACTAATTATTTTTATTTTTTGTTTTTAGATATTTCCCGAGTAGGAGTTTGCTTCTTGTGGAATGCATCCCTGTGAAAAATACGGCTAACTTTTGTTTTTGTTATCTACGGATAATGATGAGGAAAACTTTTAATTTTAGTTTATATTATTTTGAATTATGAACAACTTTATGTATTTAAACATTATATATGTATTATGAAACATTATGAAGTGGGGTAATTTTGTTGATGTGTAATTATAGATGCAAGAATGTTTTGTTATGGAGAACTTGTTGGGTATGTTTGGTTTGGCTTTGTAGAGTGATTTTGGAAAAAAAATTCTAAAAAACTTGTTTGGTTGGTAATTTTTGCAAAACAATTTCTAAAATCGCTTCTCTTTCTTATACATCAATCAATCACATTTTCTTTCTCCTCTCTCCTTCTCAATCACTTTTTCTCTTACACACATTTACTCAATTACAACAAGGGTGATGCACCAATAAATCCCAAATTAATAACTTATACACTGTTTAGTCCTAAAAGTTTTCTTATAGACTGAAAGGTCCCATTATAGGGAAATTGACCATATAGGGCATAAACATCAAACATCATCATCATCAAAACAACGTCATCATCATCAAAACAACATCAAACATCACCACATCATTATCAAAACATCATCAAACATCTGAGATCACCATGTCGTTGACCACCCCTTCTTCATCATTAACATCTGAGATCACCACTCTTCCCAATCCCACCATAACCATGGAACTTCAAACATCCACCATCTCCAACCCACTGCCTTCAATGGCTTCTTCCAAATCCAATTGTTGCCCTCTTCCATTCGCAACCAAGTGTTCAACCTCTGAACCCACACCAAATCCACCTACAACCACTCCTTCAACCCCCCGCAACAACACCCATGAGCATACTCTCTAATTGTGCGATCTAATTACCAAGGATCTCGATTACATCAATAAAGCCTCTGAAGATCTCATGAAAGCCT
Source organism: Camellia sinensis (assembly GCF_055761805.1). Classification (NCBI taxonomy): domain Eukaryota; kingdom Viridiplantae; phylum Streptophyta; class Magnoliopsida; order Ericales; family Theaceae; genus Camellia; species Camellia sinensis. Next base: position 87,014,969 of record NC_138974.1, read on the forward strand.
CTGAAGATCTCGACCACTATGGAACTCACATCAAAACCCAAATCGAATCTGTCTCCACAACTCTGAATAGCCTCAAAGAAGCAGAAACTCCTCACGAGGACTCCATCGAAACGGATCTTCAAGAAGAGCTTCGCGAATTGAAGAAGGGTGTGATGAAACTGAAGCTTCTAATCCCATCCAAGTACAAGCCTCAATCTGGGTCTGAGTCCATCGTCAACATCAGCGCCTCCACACTGATCTCTCTCTACTTTCTCGCTGTCTAAATCCTCCACCGATCCACACCGATCCAGTACCACCGCCGTTGGTGATGTAATTGATGTTGTTGGTGATGTTTTTATGATGTTGCAGATTTTTATGAAACAAACATTCCACAAAAGGGCCCTTGGATCGACCGGAGACAGAGATCTTGGTCCAACGTTCGATCCTTGTTGAGGACATCAAACACTGCCAAATAAAACATCGATGATGATGAAACGACGTCAAACATCATCAAACATTCAAATGGGTCTGACGTTTGATAATGTTGATGTTGGCGATGATGTTTGATGTTTGCTGGATTTAATGTTTGATGAATAATGATTATCAATGTTTGATGAATAATGTTGATAAATGGGTCTCAACATTCAAATGGGTATATATGTTGGTGATGTTCGATCCTTGTTTGATGACTAATGTTGGTGCTGATGATGATTATTAAATAAACAACATTAGACGTTTGATAATGTTGATGTTGGCGATGATGTTTGATGTTCGCTGGATTTAATGTTTGATGAATAATGATTATTAATGTTTGATGAATAATGTTGATAAATGGGTCTTAACATTCAAATGGATATATATGTTGGTGATGTTCGATCCTTGTTTGATGACTAATGTTGGTGCTGATGATGATTATTAAATAAACAACATTACCAAAATAAAATGGGAATAAATGGTGCATAAGAAAACTTTTAGGACTAAATAGTTTAACTTTTCAGAAAATAGGATTTATGGGTAAATTTTCCTTACAACAAAACATCAAATCATTCCAAACTCTCAAACTCCAAAACTACTTTCAAAATATACAACCAAACAAACCAAAAAAAAAATTTAAACTCTCTCCTCAAAACAATTTTTAAAAACTACTCTCTCAAAACCAAATCAAACATACCCGTTATTTCTATACATGAATTTTTGTATTATTATGCAATTATTGGTTTAGTTTTCAATTGTTTTTCATTTAATACAAGTAATTTTAATATTTTTAATAATTATATTGCAATTTTTTATTTATGATGGCACCACACCGTCGCAAAAAAAAAAAAAAAAAAAAAAGAGAGAGAGGTAATTTTAATATTTTTATTAATTTTATTGCTTTTTTTTTTTTTGTCATGGCACCACACCATTGCAAAAAAAAAAAAAAAAACACACACACAATTCATAACAGCATTACGTGCGGTCTCAAATAAGAATTTTAGCGATGATAAAACAGTGTCGTTGCAAAAGGTCTCACTTTTTGACATATTATAGGTGACAGTAAAATGCCATCGCAAAAAGTAACAATTGTCATTGCAAAAAAAAGCCGTTACTAATTTTTTTTTGCAACGCCTTCTGTTATGACCCCTCATTTGCCGTCGCTAAAATTTTTTTGAGACGGCATTAGGAGTATTAGCGACGGCATTTTGTCGTCGCAAAAACCTGAATTCTTTGTAGTGAATCACTCAAATATAGAATAGGACAACATAAAATTATGCCTTTCCATTTTTTTTTGTTTTTTTGAAGTGAATATTTTTAAAATTTGAAATTATATAAGACTAAAGTTATATTTTGAATTTCCTTTAAAAGTTTTTAACTTTCAAATTAGATGGCTAAATTTTATATTTGACATTTTATTGTAAGATTTTTAATTTTCAAAATTATAGATATTGTTAGATGGACTATTATTTCTAAGCCATGTGTATTTACTAAAATTTAAAAATTAAAAAAGTTAAAAAAATAGATTAATGTTTTAGAGCTAGTAGAGTATTCTAGATGAAAAATCCTTATAGTTTTCTATCCCATAACAATGTAATGTTGTAAGAATCAGTTCAAATCAGTAATATCATGGGAATATATACAAGGCAAAACAAAGTCAACGATAAAAAAGAAGAAGAAGATTAATTTAAATTTAATTTCTAATCCAAATAGATTAAACAAAAGAAAAAAACATAATAGGTTTACTGATTGCATGAAGCCTTGCAACCTCGAGTTTACTTTCTTTGGTGCATTGGTTTTGATAAAAAAAAAAAGAAAAAGAAAAAATAAAGAAAGAAAGAAATAATCAAAATGGATGTAGCATAGGAAGAGGGAAAGCGAGAGAGAATACTTACGACTTGGTGAATGAGTATTTGAAAAGATAATTGGATTAACAGACAAAAACACATATCAGTCACCTTTGCACACAAACTCCAAAGCCATTTTGTAATAACCCGTCCCTCTCATATGCTATAATTCCCTAATTATATGTGTGATTATATGTGTGTTTATGTGTTTGACGTGAACTTCCATTCTTCAATGTGCGAATTACATATTTATCAATTGTATCTGTCGGCTATAAAAAAAATCTGTTGAAATTACGACCTTTGGACTGAAAATTGAAGTCCTTAGAGGCGCGATAAACCAAAAATTGACTTTACAGTTATGATGAGCATGATTTTTAGAACATAATATGAAGTTTTATAAAAATTTGATTTGTAATGAACTAAATTGATTTATTTGGGCTCAACCCTTAGTTAAGTTTAAACTTAGACTTAAGAAGCTAAACCATGTTGGATATAATGTATATAATTAAGCCTTATGATACTTAGACTCAACAAAAAAAAAACACCAAAAATATTTCCCAGAGAAGAGTGAGAAGAAGAAGAAGAAGAAGAAGAAGAAGAAGAAGAAGAGAGCTCAACTGAAAGCCTGAAGATTTGAGAAATTGGAAGGAGATTCAAGGAATACAACTCAAGGTCAGTGGAAATCAACTAAAATACCTTACATTTTCTTCAATTAATTAGAATCAAGACCTAAATGAAGTTTTGACACTCCTAAAAGTTAGGGTTTTGAGTTATGAACTTGGTTGGGCAAACCTCATGCAAATGAACATGAAATCCTTATATTTGTTTCATTTATGAGTTGATTCCTTTATTTGGAGTTAGATTTGAGTTAGATTGTGAGAAATTGTTAGTTAAGCTTGAGCCTTTGCATGGTTGAACTCATGTAAGCATATATATATATATCATGAAAAGATGAAGGAAATTAAGGAATTATGGAAATTGGAGTTCTGTTTGTTAACTTAAAGGAAGATCTTTAAGTTTGAACTTGTATTTCATGCTTAATATGTTCATATATTATGTTTTTGAAGTGAATTTGCTTGAATTGAGCCTTATAAATGCTTTTGGAAGGCTTAAAATTGTTGAATTTTAGGACTGCTCAAACAGAGCTCAGGACCGCACGTGTAGGGCTCACGACTGCACGTGCGGGATGCATAGCCGCACTTACGGGGCTCACAGTCGCATGCGTAGAAAACAGGGGAAGCAAGTCAAGCAATTTGAAATAAAAGCACGCACGTGGCCGCAAGTGCGACACACCTCTCTGCACGTGCAGTGAGGACATTCTGCACGTGCTGGGATTAGGACAAAATTCTATCAATTACTGTTACCCTCTTCGACCTTCTGAATCTGTTAATGTGTATATTTAAGCCCTCTGCAATGTTTAAGATAAATAAGAATTGAACAAATTGGACAAATGTTTGAAAGGAAAAAGCTAAGAAAAGAATGCATTGATTATCAATTTATATATGTAATGTGTAGATTCGCTGGAAGGGACCATTGTGCGACCAAATCATTGTGAGTAATAGTAGTGTAATGATATGTCTTATTTATGTAATTTTGCTTCTGATTTCTATATCTTTATTGTGAATGGCATATTGTGGCTTACTTTTCGTGCTCCTTTCGGATACGGTTAGCCCTACAGTTCGGACTACCGTGGTTCTGAATCTGATTTCACAAGTGCAATGTGAAATAGATAAACACAAATGAGTCCAAATCTGGCAATTCTTTTGAAAAATCGATTTTGAATCAAAATGCCAAAAATGGACTATTTTGTCAGATTTCAGAGTCGCCACCTAAATATTTTTAAAAAATTTAGGAAATCCATGACTCATACCAAAGGCCACGTGTCCGTCATCACCAAAGTGTCTCGGCTCGGGAACTTAGGTACGAGAGGGGAAGGTTATGAATTGAGCACCCCACTCGCCCGATCAAAGATCGACCTCTATTAATCATGATGTGATTTTTATTTACATTATACACTCTTGTTTCGATTTTTATTGCTAAATTTTACTAAGTGATGCACACAAGTATATACCAATTCGCAAAATCTGGAATGCTTTGATTTCATGTTTGTTTTGAAAAAGTGTTTTGCATACATCTCACTTAAAAAAGCGAGCTTGTATTGACATTAATCAAATTATTTCAACTTAAGTAAAAGGCCTTCATCCACTGGCATTCAAAGAGGTATATCACTTAAGCACTTAGCCTCATGGAAAACATGCTTGATATGTCAACAAGCACACACAATGCAACATGCTAAAGTGATAAGTGCTCACCTAGTACTCCAAGGCAAGCCAAACAGAGCAAAATAATTAGAAAACATGCATGCTCCTAAATAATGCAATATGACACATACAATCACGCAAATAACAAGTTCGGCTACTAGCATGGCGTTTGATTCAATTCAAGACATGGGATAAAGCATGTATTCGAGCAAAGAATTTTGATTTTTACATTGGTTATAATGATGAGTCGAACCCTTATGTATGCAAAACGAGTGAAAACAAGTCATGAAAAAATGCAAAGGAAACATAATGCTCTATGCTACCATTGTAAGGGGGTAAATAAAAGGGAGAAAGAAATGAGGGTTGGAAAACATACACCACATTATTACATATTTTTCCGTCGTGCAGGAGGGTCCAAATGTTCGAGTGTCCGGATTAAACTAGCTATTACAATACTTAATGAATAATGAATAGCTAACTAACTATTTAATTTATTATATTAACAATATTACAACAGTTACAACAATTACAGCAATAAGAATTCACAAAGATTGCATGCGCGCTGATGAAGACAGTGTTCAAAAACTACTCTGTCTGCCCAGACTGTTTTGTTTCACCTTCAGTCACTGCTCTCTGTTTCTACCAAAAATGCTTTGCTTACCAAACATTGGAGCCCGCCGGCCCCCAATGAGGCCCGGCTGGGTCCAAACAAGGCTTGTCGTGCCCTAATTTCATGCAAAAACCTATTTTTGTGCTCTGAGGTGAAACAATGCAGACAGAGCAGCTTTAAGCCCTGTTTGTCCTTTCTCCTCTTCTCTGTTATGTGGAACTTCAAGAGAAGAACGGATTTGGTTCCAAAATCATCAACAAGCACATTGATGGCTTGATGAGTTCGAACACGATTTGGACAAAAATTAATAAATGCAATGAAAGACGACCACCACTCCTTCCTCTTACGAATGTTCAAAGAGGGAAGTAGATATGCCTTAAGATTCATTAAGACACCATGAATTGATATGTGATGACTCTTGACGTGATGAATTCGACATAACCTCCGGCCGAATCCAACCCATTTTATTCATCTTCCTTATGTCGGTTGAATTGCTTTTAAGCCAATTTTATTAATCCTTTTTTTATTTACCTTTCCATTACTTAATCACTTTGTCCAATAATGAGAGTTACGTCCACAAAAAGGAGAAAAATGTCAAACGAAAAATTGTTTTCGACATTAGAGAGACATAATGCCTTGATAATGAATCTCCAAAGAGATTAAACCATTTAGCATTATTGGTGTCTTTCTCGTGTGTAAACAACACTCGGTTAAAACAACTCTGAAAGAAAAGGAAAAGCAAGAAATGAGGGAGGTTGCAGAAATGAGTATGCAAAAACAACCGAAGCCATGAGTACTTATTACAGAACAAGCAACGTATTCAAAGCATGAACTAATTAAATGGATCAAAATAACCCTAAGTAGCCTGTAGACACCCCATTTTTGACCGACCTTAAGACTCAGATGTCACCGATTGAGCGCTTGGTGATGTTGCATAATGTGCTCGTTCAGAAGGTTCCGAGTTGCGGCCGTGAGCCCTGCCTCCGGACTTCCGAACCCTCTTTTGTGCTTTGCCTCGGTTTGCGAACCAGGCTCGGTTTTCTTTGTTTCTTTTCCTGAGGGGAGGGAGAGGTCCCGTAGACCATCTCTCAGTGGCCGTGGGCTACATTTGGTGGCTGTAGGCCATTTTGCCCATTTCAGAGTCCGGTTTTCGGTTTTTCAGGACCGTTGGCCATGTGCCCCGGTTCGGGACCGCTTAACCATCTCCCTTTGCTCTGATTTTTGGCATACATCTTATTTTCTCCCTTTTGAGGGACACTGGGGTCTGAGAAACCCACTTCGTGGCCGAACGCCATTTTCGGTGTTTAACGGGCAGTTTCCGGGGCCCCGAACTGCGTGTTTTGGCCCCCGAACATTCGTTTTGCATCGGTTTTCATTCGTTTTTGGCAGGTACCTCTGTTTCATCACTAGGAAGGTCATGGAAGGGTGGGAGGCCAGTAATTGTTTCAACAACCAGTTTTTTACTCCTCCGGCGCCCTCCGACGCCCGTTTTTCGCACTTCCGGGCCAATGTTGAACACCTTGGAGCCATTTTCTTCAAACCCAAACCACATATTTGTGATGTACACACATGGGAGGACCCTAAAAGTTCATGGCCGGCCACTAATGCTTCTTGACCTTTTTGAACCCCTCCTTCCGAGCCAATGTTGAACACCCTTGGGCCACTTTCTTGAACTTTAAACCACATATTTGTGTTGTACACACATGGGAGGACCCTAAAAGTTTATGGCCGGACATTAATTCCATTTGAACCTTTTGAACCCCTCCTCAAAATGGCTTGTTCTCTCTCCTGTTTTAGAGTTTCCAAATTCGAACCACAGGGTTGGGAAGAGGAGACCTGGGAGGCCACCAATATGTGGTGGCCGGCCACTATTTCAAGTTGACCCTTTTGACCCCTAGCTGGCCGGCTAGGGGGGGTGGCCGGCCGGCCACTTCCAAGCCCAATAGGTGGCCGGCCATATTCCTCTCTCCTTCCACTTTACAGCTGTGTAGCCCTTTCCCCCAGAAAATATCCCAATCCGGGGGATATTTTGTGGGGGAAAACTTGCCTATTTTCCCCCACCTTTTGCCCCTCCTTTACTCCCCTTTTCTTGTCCATATAACCAGCTGGTGGAATCACATTTAGGGGTTAGAAAATTTGCTCTTCAAGCCTCAAGATCCATATCTCCCTCCATCCTTCTCATTTTCCTAAAAAACCTTAAGTCCTACACCTTGTTTTCTTCATCACCACCAAGCTCTACCATCACCACTTCATTTCCAGAAACAAGGAGGGCTTCTCAAAGGCTAAAGGAGCTGCAAGTTGGTCCAAGAAACAACAAAAGACTTGGCTCCAAGGGTGAGTTGCCATTTTCTCTTTTTTGAGCTTTTCTTTGCAATATTTCTTAGCCTCTCCTTCTTATACATTTGAGCTCCGGCCATAACTGAAAGTGGCCTTATTTTGAGCTCATTTTCATGTCTCATTAAGGGCTCAACCCTGTTTGAGCCCTCCATCTTGCACTTGCTTCCTTATCTCTCTAAAATGTCATTTTCTTGCATGATATTTTTAGCTTGTGTGTGATTTATTTTGGAGCATGTTGTAAACTGATAATAGGCTTATTTTGAGCCCCTCTTCAACATTGAAGAAGGGCTCAACACCATTTGGGACTTCCATGTTGTACTTACCTTTATACTCCCCTTTTGGTCCCATTTTTTGCATGCAATGGCAGCCTATTTTGCTTTTGTTTTTGGCCATTTTACATTTCTGAAAATAGTCTTATTTTGGCCCATTCTTCATTTTTAATTTAGGTCCTTTCATGATTTGGGACCTCCATATGCCACTTCATGTTATATCTCTCTTTTGGTCCCCATTCTTGCATGTTTTGTTAGCCTACCATGCTTTTGTTTTTGGCCATTTTACAGTTCTGGAAATAGTCCTATTTTAGCCCATTCTACATGTTTTATTAAGGGTCTTTGGCCGTTTGTGGAATATTTTGCATACCTCATGTTATAGCTACTTTTGAGCCTCATTTTGCATTACATTTCTAGCATGTTTTTATACGGTTTTGGAATTTTTACAGTTCTGAAAATAGTCATATTTTTGGTCCCTCTTCAATGTTGTAGAAGGGAATTTTTCAGTTTGGGCATTGCATATATCACTTGCCTCTTTGGCTACCCTTTGGCCCTTTTTCTTGCATGAGAGTGCAGCCATACCTGTGTTTGTTTTTGGGGCTTTTACAGTTCTGAAAAACATCATATTTGGGGCCCCTATTCAACTTTGTTGAAGGGCCCTAACCTGTTTGAGGATATCAGCTATGAGTTGCTTCTTAATCCCATGTTTAGGGCCATTTCTTGCATGCTAGTTTTGCCCTATCTTGGCTTGCTGTTTGGACATGTTTTGTACTAGTAAAATGCTTATTTTGGGGCTGCCTTGCTTCTGTCTTTACATTCCATGTACCAATTTTGCATGTTTGGTATAGCTGTAGGCCATTTCGGGTGCCAAAATTCGTGTTTCGGGACTATTCTGTGCATCGGGTGTGCTTTCGCCCCGTTTCGGGGCTGTTTTCCCCCACATTTCAGTGTTTAAATTCCATTAGCATGTTTATATCACATTTTTATGTCATTTGCATTACGTATGTCATTGCCTCGGTTCGCGTGCCCGTGTGCACGCATTTCGAGGCACTTCATTTTTATCCATCGGCATCCTGTGTGAGTGTGGCTGAGGCTCTCTCATGTTGGTATAAGCCCATATCATGTTTTCATGTCATTTGCATTGCGTATGCCATTGCCTCGGTTTGCGTGCCCGTGTGCACGCATTTCGACGCGCTTCATTTTTATCCATCGGCCTCTTATATGAGTGTGGCTGAGGCTCTCTCATGTTAGTATAAGTCCATGTTGCGTTCTATATGCCATTTCCATGCCATTGCATTGCGTATGCCATTGTCTCGGTTTGCGTGCCCGTGTGCACGCATTTCGAGGCACTTCATTTTCATCCACCGGCCTCTTATGTGAGTGTGGCTGAGGCTCTCTCATGTTAGTATAAGTCCATGTTGCATTCTATATGTCATTTTCCATGCATTTGCATTGCGCGGGCATTGCCTCGGTTTGCGTGCCCGTGTGCACGCATTTCGAGACACTTCATTTTCATCCATCGGCCTCTTATGTGAGTGTGGCTGAGGCTCTCTCATGTTTAGTATAAGTCCATGTTACATTTTCCATGCCATTTTCATGTCATTTGCATTGCGTATGCCATTGCCTCGGTTTGCGTGCTCGTGTGCACGCATCTCGAGGCATCTCATTTTCACGGCATAGTGCATACTAGGTTGTATCTTAGATCGTATTCAGCCATTTTTCTCGGTTTACGTGCCCGTGTGCACGTATTTCGAGACATCTCATTTTCATAGCATTGTGCATGCTAGGCTGTATCTTAGTTGCATTCATGCATATCATGCATATTGCATCGTGTTCGGGATAGGAGTTAGTCCGGGCACGGGAAACGAGGTGCATTTCGTACTCCGAGTGACGGAATGTGTCTCAATTCCCCAGTCACCGACACTCCGGATTATCCATGATGGAGTTAGGTTTTAGCTGTGTTTTCATGTGCATTCATCCTATATTGAATTGTGCATTTCGACTCCTCGGCCATCATGCATAGATATGCGTGATTGGTGGCACGAGGATCGATGCATGCATATATTTGTGAAAATACATTGCTATGCCCCTCTCCTGCTCTCTGTTGCAGCAAATGAAGAATCAGCAAATTTCTAGAGTTTGGTGCGCTTCCCAAGAAAAATCACAAAACAGAGGCTAATTGGGGCATCCCAGTGGATTTCCGCGCAAGGCAGCCTAAATGTACATCATCCATCAGAAGCGAGGCAGTCCCTGGCTTGCATGCCAGTTTTACAGTTTTCCTTAGTTAATTTGTCAATCAATTAGGAATTTGTATATTATTCGGACTGTAATATTCGGACTGTAATATTCTTTTTATTTGGGACTGTATTATTTATTCGGTCCCTCTGCGCGAGGGCATAACTGTAATAAGTGTGCGTGTGTGTGTTGTATGTCTTCCAACCCCACGTCTTTCTTCCCTTTTATTTATCCGCTTATGATGGTTAGATTAGGGCATATTTCAATTAGCATACAGTATGACAGCATGTTTGCATCACTCATCTGTATTGCATGCACCGGGCTCGGCGCATCATACTAACTGCATTGTACTTTCAATTCCAAATCGAATACATGATAGTTGTAGCATTTCATATGCCATCTTAGAATAGCCGAGCCTACTATAGTTGCATTTTGCATGTGTTGCATTAGGCATTTCTGTATACTTAGGGTCATGCATGATTTCTAATACAGTTTTTGTTTTGGCTTGGAGTACTCGGTAAGTTCTATGCTTTAGCATCCTTGCATGCGTGTGAGTGACTGCCATGAATAGCATGCTCACCATGAGGCTATTTGCTTATGTGATATATCTGCCTGAGTGCCTGTGGGTGAAGGTTGGGTTATTTGAATTGGAATAATTCATCAAATGTGTGTTTTAAGCCCACTAGATAGTGGCAAAATCATGTTTTCTAAGCCCACCCGAGGGTGGCAAATCCACGTCTTAGCCTACTTGCGGGTAGCACCATCAAACCACTTTCAAATAAACAAGCATGAAATGTTTTGTTCCAATTCAGGCGACCCAGTCTATACTTATATGCTGTGTGCATCACATAGTAACCTAGGCTAATAACCGGAATAAGGACATACAAAGTTTTCAAAAATAGATATCATGGTTAGTAGAGGCCGATCTTTGATCGGGCGAGCGGGGGTGCTCACGAAGTGACCTTCCCCAATCGTACCCAAGTTCCCGAGCCGAGGCAACTTTGGTGATGACGGACACGTGGCCTTTGGCACCGAGTCAGGGTTTCCTAAATTTCCCAAAATAAAATATTTAGGTGGCGACTCTGTATCTGGCAAAGCAGTCCATGTTTGGCACTTCTTTCAAAAAAATCTGTTTTCTCAAAAAACGATTTGCCGGATTTGGACTCTTTGGTTCAGACTTAGAACCGTGACTACAAAGTCGAGTCCGAGCTGTAGCGAGGTCCCCCGTGGGCTTGTTACATAGCCCCTAAAGTACCAAAAAAAATAGTGGCTAAAAGTGTATTAAAGAGCACAAAAAGATAGGTAAAAGCAAGAAGACACTAAACTAGTAAACAAAAACAAAGAGAGGTGGCAAACCCCTCCACTTTTGAGACTTTAAACCATGTTTTTTAGCCTTTTTTAAACTCTAAAAAACAGTTTAAAAGTCAAAGAAAGGAGTGTAAAAACAAGGGTGTGAACTATGAAGTGAGGTGCAAGAAAGGGTATTAATCCTTTCTACATTTGGTAGCTATTCAAACCCAAGTTTCAACATTTGAAATGGATCCAAAACAGCACAAGAACACAAGAAATAGATACAGATAGATTGAAATGAAAGCAAAAAACATATGTGACAAGCTTATACCTCTTGAAGAGAGCAAGCTTTGTTTGCAAATTAAACTCAATCTTCGCATACTCTCAAGGTTGAATCATGATTCTCAAGGCTCAACCAAGACTCCAAGGTTAAGGTTTGAGGGTGTGTATGAGCACTCTAACTACACTAAAATTATGAGAAGAAGTCCTGAGAAAACCGCTCAGGGTCGTGTTCCTACACGTCTTGAGATAAATTCCAAACACACTAAAATCGTTTGAGGAAAGGAACACTCAAATTACGCTGAAATCGTGAGAAGAGGTCCTGAGAAAATCACTCAGGGTCACGTTCCTGCACGCCCTGAGATAAATTCCAAACATGCTAAAATCGTGTGAAGAATGGAACATTCAAACCACGCTAAAATCGTGAGAAGAGGTCCTGAGATGATGCAATAGATGCAAAGAGTATGATGAGATTGTGTGATAGATGCATAGAGTATGATCGTATGATAGATGCACGATGCGGTATGTGTGACAAGCAATGTAATGGATGATGTTTAGAAAATGCAGTAAACCAGCAAAGTGGCGCTTTTGAAAGCACCTCATAGGGCGAGTGGCGATGAACCGCTCTACTCTGACGAGGATCTCCCCCTTGTATTTTTCGAACTCTTACCTTCAATTCATAGTTCAAAAGTCCTCAAATACTGACAAAGGGTAACATCTGCATGCAGAAGCCACGGATGCCACTTTTCTTCCTGATCATATTCATAACTTTCCCTATTCTCCAGCAGGGTGACAGACTAGACTGGTTCAGTATCTAGAATTGAGGCGCATACAAGCTGCCTCCACCTATGGGCCTGCCATACAGATTTCAAGCCGAGGATACACCCTTGGGTATTTAAACCATACCTTAGTCTCAGAAATTCCAAACCTTTGTGTTCTAGGCATCGCCATTCGAACTTTAGTTTCCACCATCACAATTGGTCTCCTAAGAACTCATTGCAAACACAGCTAAGACGCCTCTGGTAGGGAATGGTTCTCAGGGAGAGCACTTTGATCGCCATTCTGACTTGAAGCAAGCTTGAGCTTAAGGTCGAGGTACACTCACACGTCGGAGAAATGATAGGGCCTGAAAAGGTGCCTCCGAAATGCAATCCCAGAAATTGGTAAAGTTGAAACAAACTCAGATGCTTCAATTTTTCCTCTTTTCTTTTGCTTTGTAGTCCGGAACCTATGTAGCTTTAGATAGGTCCTCGTTCTATTGCTCTCTTTTTTGATCTGGATTGGACCCTGCAGTTTATGAATAAAAGAATTCTGTTTTGCATATAATGTCACGACACTTTGAGCACAAAACGATTTATTTTTGAAATTGAAACCAATAATGAATTCTTAACCGGGTATTGAGCCTACGACTCACCACAGTACACCACGACTAAACAAAGGAAAAACAAAGTAAAAACAACCTAAACACATTTATTTACACTTACCGAAATCCAAAACGACTCAAAACAAGACTCAAAACAAAAACCATAAACACAATAATTGGATGTTTGCCACCGGTGAGAGACCTCAAAATTCACGGGGAGCCTGTTTCTCCAGGTATTGTTTCCTACCCTTTCTCATTTGTGATTCTCACATCACTTTGGCACTCAATCTCTATTTTGTCTGAAAAAGCCCTTTCTTTATTTTTTCTCTCAACGCACATCTCTCTATTCTTTAATCTCTCTTATTTTTTATCCCTTACCAAGGGTGGTTAATGGATAAGCTGAAAGTTGTAGACCCTTGCCCCTAGTACTCTGCTAGATTATTTTTTTTTTTTGCTCACAACTAGTGAGCTTTCCCACAGAAGGATTGTGGTGCGACTGGATATACAGCAGATTTGCAACTGACATTGGTTGACAATGCCCTTGGCTTAACTTGACTGAGATGAGCTACAACATGTCTCACTAGCCGGGTATATAGTTGATTGGCCTCACACACTATGTGTTCTATTTCCTCTTCCGGTTCAGGCACCAGTTTAGACGTGATTAGACCCGTCCAGATGAGGGGGTGGAATACCCTACTCTATTTCTAGTTCGCGCTTCGTACTCGGCTCGATACCTCACAGCTTGGAGGACGAGAAAGCCTTTTGACCCCTGTTGTTAGCTTTAGTTGTGCTCTTTCTGGCAAGTGTGCTGACAACGGGAAAAAGGCAAAAAACCTGACTCAACTGTGCCCCTAGTTCATTACTTTGACCATATATTTGTTTTGTTTTTGGCCCTCTGCTAAAACAATTTTGACCAATATGAGAGTTTAGATTAACATGCTTGTTCGACTTTCTGTTTTGAAATCATGTAAGTTAGGCTGTAAGCACTGAAATTTTTTCTTTTTTTGGTCTAAGAAATGATCCAGTTTTGGAAAAATGGAATAATTTCCAAGAAAATTAGTCAACTTCACTAAAAACTCTCAAAGCTGTTTTTGCAAATGGCCACTACCTGACCAACGTGGAATTAACGCTTGAGATGCACAACCTAAAATTCGAACTTGATTTGTCTTGCAGCTGAATCCTTTACCGGTATAGGACAACTAAATTTGAACTAAGATGAGCCAATTGGACGTGGATATAATAGCCAAGTTTGAATAAAGATAAGCCAATCAACATGGATGAGACAAGTAGGCTAAAAATGGTTTGGGGCTGAACTTCAGGACGAAGTTGCCTACGTATCCCAAAGATGGGAATCAGGCTTTACATAGTTCCGGGGTTAAGGTGCACTTGAGTATTAACTCTCTCCTTTTACGCTCTAACTTTTGCCAAGGCTGCCCTTTCAGGTTTTCAACCTTGCGAGCTCTATTTTTTTCCTTTTCTTTTTTTTCTTCTTTCTTTTCTTTTCTTTTCTTTTTTCTTTGTTTCCATTTTTTTTTTTGTTCCTTTTCTTTTTTTCCTTACTCTAACTTATCCATGTTGATTGATTATGAGATCTCTAGGCCATCTAAATTTGCGAGAAAGGCTGTTGTTCCTGACCAAATAGTCTTGATGATATAAAAGCCCATCCAATTGGGTCTGAATTTGCCCCTAGTGTTATGGATAGGAACTCAATTGTCCTGCAGAAGAAATTTTCTTTTCTCTAATTATGGTATTTGGCTTTCTCATATCTGACCTTTTTTGCCCCTAGTTCAAGGGCTACTTCTCATCCAGCTATGCAAGCTTCCTTTAATCACATCCCCTAGTTCAAGGGTTGCTTTCAATTTGACCATGCAAACCTTATATTTTGATTGATCGTTGATCATTTTGAATTAAGGTTCAAGGTTTGAAAGCAAAAGGGTCGAGTCTCGAGGCCGAGAGTGATCCTATGTTGTACGTCTCAAAATCAATTCCAGGCATGTCTTCATGGGACAACGCAAAAATATTTTTGAAATCTTTTAATAAAGTAACCAGTTACTCGTGCTCTTCTGAAGACAATGTAGAACTAATCTGGATCAAGCCAGGATCCTTCTCAGTATTCACATTAATAGACATGATCTCATTCATTAAAGGCTTAGCAGGCCTCTCTTCTCTTAGTTGATCAAATTTTCGCAAATCCCGAAGAATTCCTTCCTCTTTGTTTTCATCACAGTTTTGGAAACAATTTTGAAAAACTTTGGTCAATGCAACGATTTAAAGGCACAGAGAAAAAAGTGAAAATTACTGTCGTTTCATTCAGAATTTCTGGCTCAATGAGCTTAATGATAGAAACAAACTCAAAAGAAAGAGTATAAAAGACAAACACAAAATAAGAAAGTGATATCCGAGTTAACACCCCCAAAATCTCCAAAACAAGACTGACTCAACACCCAGTTCAGAAAGTAAAATAAACAACATTTTCAATATTGCTAAAACCAGTGTATGCCATGCACCATGCCCGGAGTAAAATGAGCGCCATCAGTAGGTGGTTCATTCCCGATCAAAGAACTAGCCACATTATCTCCCAAGTTCATTGATCTAGTGCCGATAGACTTTATAGGACCTGGAGGAGTGATGACCTTATTGTCAATCAGATCTTGAACTGTGTGGCGAAGGCGAAAACAACAGTCAGTGTCGTGGTCGGTTTGTTGATGGAAGACGCGGTACTTTGCAGCATTATACTTAGCTAGAAAGGGATCAGGAAGAGACCGAGGATCAAGGGGTTTGAGATGGCCTTGTCCTATGAGGATTTGGAGAGCTTTGGACAAGGTCATATAAAGGGGATTGAAGGTGCGACTACCAGTCCTGGAAGGATTAACAGAGGGGTCAGCAGGTGTTGACTAGGTTTGATGATCTCTTTCGAGTGTAGGTTTAGAGCTGAAATGGGTGTTTCTGGTATGGTATCCCTTTTTGTGGCTTGCCCCTTGATTCAAAATGCTCCCAACCTAAGTGACAAAAGTGTCATCCACAGTCTTTGCAACAACTGTAAGCACTTGCTGCTTGTTCAGCCCTTTGGCCTTCAAAGCCTTAATAGCCCACTGAAGATATTCATAGGGATCAATGCTTACCTTGACCTTGTTCTTGCCACTTGTTTCAGCTTTTCCAAGAGATTGGGTGGTTATATCGAAGCGAGGCCCATTCATTGTTAACATGTTATTACCCAAACTTGAGATAGCTTCGGGTTAGCCCTTTCCAACAACAACTCGTTCTAAGATTGGGGAGCTTTTTGGCATGAAATTCCTAGCGTGTGATACGGTCAATAATGGAACCAAGATCCCAAAGGCTAAATCTACCACAATTCTCTGAAGATCCTCAATCATACTCAATAGCTCAGAAGTAGTAGGCTCGACCATTGTGCCTGCGGTGTATTTGATGGGGTTCGCGATAATTGGGGTTCAAGTGCGTCCATTATACACAAGTTCATGCTTTCTAAAATGAACACCTCAGGCTTGGGTAAATGGGCTAGGATGATGTATATGCTAGGGTTGTAGGTGGATGGCAGTGTATGGATTAGATTGATATATGGAGATAAAGGATTAGTGTTAGCCTAAGGTCTTTTTGGTGGAGCTATGATCTCTTCGTCAATAAGATCTTGAATCTTATGACGGAGGTGGATGCAACGGTTTGTATCATGACCATGTTGTTGATGATAAGCACAGTGTTTAGCAGGGTCATACCTTGGTAGAAAAGGATTTGGGAGGGGTCAGGTTTCTAGGAGCTCTAGGTGCCCTTTTTCTAACAGCATTTTCAAGGCTTGAGAGAGAGCCACGTAAAGAGGATGGAAATTTCAAGCATAGGGCCGAGTTGAAGTGGTTGGTTTTAGGCTATTATCAGCAAAAGGGTTTTTATTATCAGCAAAAGGGTCTTTGATAGGATTGGTAATAGTGTTTACTTCTGAGCATTTCGTAACTATGTTACCACTGGTAGTTGCGTTGGAACTGCAAACAACATTCTTCCTCAAAGGCTCATTACTTTCCACAATGATCTCTTTTCTGATAGCATCCTCGATTTGAACCTCAATTTCATGGAGGTCCTTAAAGTTGAATAGTGGGAGGACAACCATTTTCTGTAATAACCTTTCGTGCAGATTTCTAACAATTATACAAACTTGCTCTTTCTCTGGAGGCCTGTTTGTCATCATAGCCACCTTTGTCCTCTATCGAGTAACAAACTCCGAGAAGCCCTCATTCGGTTCCTGGCGTGTTACCTCAAGATCGCGAGTTGTGACCTCGATCTACGTGTTATAGGAATATTGGGCAACAAGGCATTCAGCCAACTCCTGCCAGCTCTGTTTCACAGAGTCCTCCAATTTAGCATACCAAATGGCAGCTATTCCAAACATGGTTTGGCCGAATAGTGACAACTTCTGCACTCAAGTCAAACCTATTGGTCGCAAGATATCAGAAAATAAGCGCAGATGCACAATTGGATCTCCAAAGCTATCGAAGCGGTCAATATGCGACATCTTGAACCGCTCCAACAAAATAACGGCGGATTCAATATATCCATCCTTAATACCTAGAATAGAGCTAACCCCCTACGCTTTCTTGAATAGTTTTTCAAGTTTGTTGACTTTGAGTAGGGTTGGGTCAAACTCAAACTCAAAAGGTGTGTTGGCTAGCGCTCTAGACATTTGAATCGGGACTGGATTTGTCTAGACTGGAGGGATAGGTACACCCGGTGGATCCTAAGCTGTATTGGCAGTAGTGCTTGGCATAGGAGTAGCTACGTTAGGTGCATGAGTAACAGAAGTCGTAGTCGGCTATTGTTGTTGTTGTTGTTGTTGTTGCAACCTATTAGTGACCTCAGTTTGTCGGGTCATATCCTGTTGGAGCGAATCTACTGTTTACTGAAGACGGATCAGTAAATCCTCTAGATTTGTCTGAGGCTGAGCCACGATAGGAGTAGATGCCTGGAATGAGCTAAACAAAGGTGATCTAACTGGTGAATATCAGAATAGTGGAACTAGTAAACCCTGTTTGGCCCTCCTTCATCTTGCCACCGGCGAAAGTGAAGTAAACACTGGCTGCCTCTGAACTAAATTTTTGACCTAACAAAGTCTATCGACACGAGTCTAGAGTACCTGGGGGATATCAGAGCCTTCTGAAGCTATGGCTCCAAGACTACCTTGCAAAAGAGAAAACAAATAGCACCTCAACCCAATATCACTAGAACAGATATGATCACAGCTAAGTGACTGTACTCTCCGCTTAATTCTGCCCCAAAACAGATACCAATTGTACCGCTGATATGAACATTCCTGTACATTTTACTATAAAGCACATACCAGTTAAAGAGAGCCAAAGCACCCCAATGAGGGGGTAGGGCTACCATGTCCTAGTTTTGGCATGAACTAGGGTTTCACTACTTCAAGCAAGTAGCTTTCATAAAATCCTACATATGGGTGAGCATCATGTCCTATGTTGGAACAGTCACTATGGCTTACTACATACAGTTAGACCAATTGGTGAAAGAGGGGTACCTCAACAAGACTACCTAATATACCCCTCACACCTAACACCGAGAAGTGAAAGGAGAATCAAGTAGTACAACGGTAGTCCAGATCCAAGTGTTGTGTTTCCAACATGGTAGAGCCCATGATCGGTTAGCCTTTTGGCAAGCGTTTTAGGCAAGCCTCTATCAAACCGTCCAAGAATAGCAGATGGAAAACACAGTGACTTATAGTAACAATGCAAATGTAAATTCAAATGCAAATACAAATTCAAATGCAAAGAACATATATATGTAAATAAAATTTCACATCATGAAATTCAAGTCAAGTTCTCTAAATTCCCTAGCAGAGTCACCAGAAACTATAGCTTGCTTTTCGTACTCCTTTTAGATACGATTAGCCCTACAGTTTGGACTCTCGTGGTTCTGAATCTGACTTTAAAAGTGCAATGTGAAATAGATAAACACAAATGAGTCCAAATCCTACAATTCTTTTGGAAAATTGATTTTGAATCAAAATGCCAAAAATGAACTACTTTGCTAGATTTCAGAGTCGCCACCTAAATATTTTTGGAAAATTTAGGAAACCCATGACTCATGCCAAAGACCACGTGTCCGTCATCACCAAAGTGTCTCGACTCGGGAACTAGGTACAAGAAGGGAAGGTCATGAATTGAGCACCTCGCTCACCCGATCAAAGATCGGCCTCTACTAATCATGATGTGATTTTTATTTACATTTTATGCTCTTGTTTCGATTTTTATTGCTAAATTTTACTAAGTGATGCACACAAGTATAGACCAATTCGCAAAATTTGGAATGCTTTGATTTCATGTTTGTTTTGAAAAAGTGTTTTGCATACATATCACTTAAAAAAGCGAGCTTGTATTGACATTAATCAAATTATTCCAACTTAAGTAAAAGGCCTTCATCCACCGGCATTCAAACAGGTATATCACTTAAGCACGTAGGGTGTGTTTGTTTGGACAGACAGGATAAGAGGTGATTGTAATCCAGCGGACTGTTTGTCCTAGGATACATTGTCCTCCCCAGACTATTTGGTTGGACTAAATTTGTATCCTATGTTTGTTTAGTCATGAGATTAGATGTTTGGATTTGACTATTTTTAGTGAATCCAATGTTTGGTTGGACGGATTGAATAAGGATAAATGTTCAAAAGACTATTTTACCCGTGTAATTTATAATTTTTATTTAAGATATAATTTTAAATATGTAATCTATAATTTATAATTTATCATTTATAATTTAACAACACTAAAAAAATTAATTTATAAGGCCATATTTTTATTATTTTTTTTAATTAAATTTAATTTATAATTCATAATTTATATTTTTTATTTAATATATAATTTTAAATTAACAACACCAAAAAATAATTTTATTTAATATATAAATTTAATTTTTTAACAATACTAAAAAAATTATAAGGCCATAATTTTTAATTTATTATTTTTAATTAAATTAAATTTATAATTTATATTTTTTATTTAATATATAATTTTAAATTAACAACACTAAAAAAATAATTTATAAATGTTCAAAAGACTATTTTACCCTTTTTCAATTGTTTATTAAGTAATAGCATGAGGGTAAAATGGACATTTCACACATTAGTCTCATGAGATACCAATCCCATGAAAATAATCTCACCCCTCCCTCTAGGATACAATAATCCCTCATATGAGGGACTAATAGTTCGAAAGAACTTTTAATCCGGAGCAAAAAATTAAACCAAACAATGGACTATTAGTCCGGATGGACTAATAGTCCAATCCCATGAAATAATCCCTCAAAACAAACACACTCTTAGCCTTACAGAAAACATGTTTGACATAGCAACAAGCACACATAATGCAACATATTGAAGGGATAAGTGCTCACCTAGTACTCCAAGGCAAGCCAAACAGAGCAAAATAATTAGAAAACATGCATACTCCTAAATAATGCAATATGACTAATGCGACACATACAATCATGCAAACAAGAAATTCGGCTACTAGCATGGCATTTGATTCAATTCAAGACATGGGATAAAGCATGTATTCAAGCAAAGAATTTTGATTTTGACATTGGTTATAATGATGAGTCGAACCCTTATGTATACAAAACGAGTGAATGCAAGTCATGAAAAAATGTTAAGGAAACATGATGCTCAATGCTACCATTGTAAGCAAGTAAATAAAAGAGAGAAAGAAATGGGGGTTGGAAGACATAAACCACATTATTACATATTTTTCCCTTGCGCAAGGTCTAAATATCCGAGTGTCCGAATTAAACTAGCTATTTCAATACCAAATGAATAATGAGTAGCTAACTAACTATTTAATTTATTACAACAATGATATTACAACAATTACAACAATAAGAATTCACAAAGATCGCATGCGCGTTGATGAAAACAGTGTTCAGAAACTGCTCTGTCTGCTTAGACTGCTCTGTTTCACCCTCAGCCACTGTCCTCTAATTCTGTAAAAAATGCTCTGCTTACCAAACATTGGAGCCCGGCTAGGCTCCAACGAGGCCCGATGGGTCCAAACAAGGCCGGTCGTGCCCTAATTTCACGCAAAAACCTGTTTTTGTGCTCTAAGGTGAAAATAGTCCAGACAAAGCAGCTTTAAGCCCTGTTGGTCCTTTCTGCTCTTCTCTGTCATGTGGAACTTCAAGAGAAGAACGGATTCGGTTCCAAAGTCATTAACAAGCACATTGATGGCTTGATAAGTTTGAACACGATTTGGCCAAAAATCAATAAATGCAATGAAGACGACCACCACTCCCTCCTCTCACGAATGTTCAAAGAGGGAAGTAGATACGCCTAAAGATTCATCAAAACACCATGAATTGATATGTGATGCCTCTTGACGCGATGAATTCGGCATAACATCCTGCCGAATCCAACCCATTTTATTCATCTTCCTTATGTCAGTTGAATTGCTTTTAAGCCAATTTTATTAATCCTTTTTTATTTACCTTTCCATTACTTAATCAATTTGTCCATTTATGAGAGTTACGTCCACAAAAAGGAGAAAATCATCAAATGAGAAGTTGTTTTCGACATTAGAGAGGCATAATGCCCTGATAATGAACCTCCAAAGAGATTAAATCATTTAGCATTGTCGGTGTCTTTCTCGTGTGTAAACAACACTCGGTTGAAACAACTCTGGAAGAAAAGGAAAACCAAGAAAGGAGGGAGGTTGCAGAAATGAGTATGTAAAGTTGGTTTATTAGAAAAGTGAGACTCTCTACATGGAAGAAAGGTAAAGAAGGCTATCAACTCGAATGGCTCGGTGTCTTAGTCCTAAACAACCGAAGCCATGAGTACTTATCACACAACAAGCAAAGTATTCAAAGCATGAACTAATTAAATGAATTAAAATAAGCCTAAACAGCCCCTAAAGCACAACAAAAAAAGAAAGAAAAAACAATAGCTAAAAGTGTATTAAAGAGCACAAATAGATAGGTAAAAGCAAGAACACACTAAACTAGTAAACAAAGACAAGGAGAGGTGGCTAACCCCTCCACTTTTGAGACTTCAAACCATGTTTTTTTAGTCCTTTTTAAACTTTGAAAAACAGTTTAAAAGTCAAAGAAAATAGTGTAAAAACAAGGGTGTGAGCTATGAAGTAAAGTGCAAGAAAAGGTATTAATCCTTTCTACCTTTGGTAGCTATTCAAACACAAGTTTCAACATTCGAAATGGATCCAAAACAACATAATAACACAAGAAATAGATAGAGATGGATTGAAATGTGTTAATCATATTATTTAATTTTGATGATGTCTAAAAGATTATTAGAAAATTTTGGATTTTTTTTTATATACATATTTTATATTATTTGACACAAAATATTATCTATTTAAAATATAGGTTGTATGATATATTTGTTAAAAAAATTATTTAAATGGAAATATTTTGAAAATATCACCATTCACTTTTTAACAAATTTAAAATTGATTAGTTGTATTATTTTGACAAAATTGATTGATTGGTTGGATGGCCACTATTCACTTTTTGACAAAATTAAAATTGATTAATTTTTTTTTTTGACAAATGTGATATTAATGAATTATTCCTTTTTGATATACTCACATGGGATGATTGGTTATTTTTATTTGAATATATTTATAATCTCTTCAACAATTACAAAACTTTTAAGAATGATATATATATATATATATATATATATATTTTATCTGATATGTATATGTATATATATATGAGTGTGAATTGAATTTTATACTCAAAATTATGATGACTTGCCTGCAAAAGTGGACAAAGAAAATGTGTAATGTTTGACAAAGAAAAAAGTGGACAAAGAAAAGTTGTAAAAGTTAGACAAAGGAAAAGTGGACTAAGAAAAAAAAGGATATGCTGTCGAGGAGCGTCTTCTCTTCCAACAGGTATATTTTTTGATATAAATAGAAGTGTTGTGTATGGAGAAAAATCAAGAACTTGAAGAGAAAAAAATTCTATATGTTCCAAAATTTTGAGTATATTGTATTTTGCTCTTTCACTTTCAGATCTAAGTGTAGCCTTTGTTCTTACACGTTCATATCTACTCTTTGTGAGAGAATTATTGTAAAAGATGGTTTAAGTACCACTTATTTTTATTCATTATTTTTGTGAGAGATTTTTGTAAAGGTGAGGCATTTATTGTTGAGTAAGGCTCAATAGATAAGAGTAAGTCCTGTGCCAAATCCACAAGCTTGGTGGTGTATTTATTCAGTTAATAGCAAAGAAATTCTCAAGGAAGTTTCTTGGAGAGTAGACGTAGGCCTAGCGTGCCGAACCACTATAAATCTCAGTATTTGATTTTCTCTCCCTATTTCTCTTACTTTTATATTGATAATTATTATTCTTTTTTTTTTTTGTTAAAATTCTGAAAATTGTGTTAATTTTAATATTATAATTTTTTTTTAATAACCCAATTCACTCTCCCTCTTAGGTTGCCTACCTGGAATAACAATCGGTATCAGAGTCTAGACTCTAGTTTATGTGACTTAATCATCTTAGAGTAGATCATGACAACCCCTAGTTATTCCTTACTTGAGGGACAAGCATCCAATAAGCCACCACTATTTAGCGGCACAAATTTTAGCTATTGAAAAACTAGGATGACCATACATGTTCAATCTAATGATTATGAATGCTAGAAAATTATTTGCAATGGTCCAAAAATTCCTACCAAAACTGTAGATGGACTTAAGGTACCAAAACCTGAAGATGAATGGAATGAATCAAATACCAGAGTGACCCAAATTAATGTCAAAGCCACAAACATGTTGTACTGCGCCTTAGATGCCAACGAGTTTAACAAAAATTTTACATGTAAAACCGCAAAAGAAATTTGGGATAAACTTATAGTGACTCATAAGGGAACCAAACAAGTTAAAGAATCTAGAGTTAGTTTGCTAGTCCATAATTATGAACTCTTTAAAATAAAGCCTGATAAAACTATTCCTCAAATGTTTACTCGCTTTATTGATATTATTAACAGTTTAACTTCTCTTGGCAAAATATATACTAATGCTGAAATTGTAAGAAAAGTGCTTAGGTCATTGCCAAAAAGTTGGGAGACAAAAGTCATTGCTATTACCGAAGCCAAGGATTTATCAAAGCTAAGTCTAGATGAGTTAATGGGATCTCTCTTAACTCATGAGCTCATAATGCAAGAAGGAAAAGAAAATGAGGACAAGAAGAAGAAGAAAGAAATAGCCTTCAAATCCACCTCGAAACATCAAGAGGATGAGGAAGATGATTCATATGATGATGAGGAAATGGCATTCATCACTGGAAGTTCAAAAGGTTTGTGAAAAAGAAACAAGGTGTGCGAAAATTTTTTAGAAAAGATTTCAATAATAGGGATTTTCAAAAGGGAGAAAATCACAAAAAAATTGAAGTTACCTGCTACAAATGCAACAAACCTGGACACTACAAATCAAAATATCCGGAACTTAAGAAACAACTCAATAAGGACAAGAAAAAAGTCATTATTGCAGCATGGGGAGAAGATAGTGATAAAAGTGACTCAGAAACCGAAGTTTGCAAAAATGAGGTTGCTAACCTATGCTTAATGGCACTTGGAAACGAAGATGAGGTAAATGACGAATCTTTTACGTTTAATGAATTACAATAATCTTTTGATGAATTACATGCTGAATTTATGAAACTTAGGTTGAAAAGTAACTGTCAAAAGAAAGTGATTTCAAGTTTATCAAAAGAAAATGAATCCTTAACTTTCAAAATAAATGATTTAGAAAATGAAACCATGAAAATGGAAAAGGAAAAGGAAAATGATATTTTAACTCGAAAAGAATTTTCAATTTCTGAGAAAACATTAGTTATATTGCAAGGAGAAAATGAGTCTTTAAAAAAGGAGCAAATTATTTTGAAAGAAAATATCGAAGATTTGAAAAATACTCTTTCCAAATTCACTCAAGGTAGGGAGACTTTAGATAAAATTCTTAAAAATCAAAATCGTACTTTTGGTAGAGTCGAAATTGGATATAAACCTTTTTCAAAAGTAAACATTGTCAAAAATAGTTTTGTGCATACATCTTCTAATTACTCTCATCTCACATGTCATTTTTGTGGTACAAAAGGTCATATTTCACCTTTGTGTTCTGTTAAAAGAAATCATTTTACTAAAATAAAAAAGATGTAAGTTCCTAAGGACATTTCAATAGTGTTAAATTCTAACTTTTATGGATCCAAGAAAATATGAGTACTAATAGAAAAATTAAATTTTTGTAGGTATGTTTCAAGACAAAATCTAGTAATGATAGATGGTATCTCGACAGTACATGTTTGAGGCACATGACCGGAACTAAAGCTATGTTCGCCACACGTCAACCAAAAGATGGAGGATATGTAACTTTCGGCAACAATAGCAAGGGTAAAATCATAGGTGTAGGTAGTATCGGTAAAAATCATTCTCCTATTATTGAAAATATTTTACTTGTTGAAAGTTTAAAATATAATTTGCTTAGTATTAGTCAATTATGTGATAAAGGGTATAGAGTTATTTTTTAGAAAACTCATTGCACTATTGAGAACACCCTAGAAAACAAAACTTTATTTGTAGGTTATAAACATGAGAATGTATATGTGTTTGATTTACATGATTTGTCTTCTCATTTTAACATTAAATGCTTATCTGCTATAAATGATACTGGTTGGCTTTGGCATAGAAGATTAGGACATGCTCATTTTGATTTAATTTCCAAACTTTCAAAAAATGAGTTAGTCATTGGTTTACAAAAAATTATTTTTGAAAAAGACAAACTTTGTGATGCTTGTCAATTTGGAAAACAAACTAGAATTTCTTTTAAATCCAAAAATATCATTTCAACTACTAAACTGCTTCAACTCTTGCATATTGATTTATTCGGACCATCTAGAACATTAAGTTTAGAAAGAAAATCATATGCCCTTGTTTGTGTTGATGATTATACTAGATATACATGGGTATTATTTTTAGCACACAAAAATGAAACTTTTTATAATTTCTCAAGACTTTGTAAAAGAATTCAAAATAAAAAAAATCTTAATATTTGTAGTATTAGAAATGATCATGGTAGAGAATTTGAAAATGATGATTTTATTATGTTTTGTGATGAGTTTGGAATTAATCATAACTTTTCTGCTCCTGGAACTCCTCAACAAAATGGTGTAGTTGAAAGAAAAAATAGAACTCTTGAAGAAATGGCCCGTATTATGCTTTGTGAAAATAATTTGCCTAAATATTTCTAGGTGGAAGCTATTAACATTGTATGCTATGTTGTAAACCAAGCTATGATTAGACCTATTCTTAAGAAAACCCTTTATGAAATTTGGAAAGGTAGAAACCTAATATTGGTCACTTGCGTGCAGTTGGTTGTAAATGCTTTGTATTGAATAACAATAAAGATAACTTAGGAAAATTTGATGCTAAATCAGATGAAGCTATATTTCTTGGGTATTCAATTTCCAGTAAAGTCTATAGAATATTCAATAAAAGAACTCTGCTTGTTGAAGAATCTATGCATGTTGTTTTTGATGAATTTAACAACATTATTTCCATGAATCTTGTAAGTAATGATATTGTAGAAAAACAACCAAGCATGGAGAACATTTATATAAAAGAAAATGAAGAAAATCCATTACGCGAACATGAAGAAGAAATGAAAATGGAAAAACTTCAAGAAATATATGCTCTTCCAGAAAACGACTCAAATTTACCAAAAGAACGAAAGTATGCTTATGGCCACCCCAAAGATCTCATCATAGGTGATGCGGCAGAAAGTATAAAAACTCGTTCCTCTATTAAAAATGCTTGTGGTAACTTAGCATTTGTTTAACAAATTGAACCAAAATCGTTTTTAGAAGCTGAAAATGATGAAAACTGGATTTTAGCAATGCAAAAAGAATTAAATCAATTTGAAAGGAATGAAGTTTGGTTTTTAACTCCTCGACTTAAGGATCATCCCATTATTGGTACAAAATGGGTTTTTCGAAATAAAATGGATGAATCCGGAGTTGTTACTAGAAATAAAGCTAGATTAGTAGCCCAAGGTTATAATCAAGAAGAGGGCATTGATTTTGATGAAACTTTTGCACCAGTTGCTAGACTTGAAGTTATTAGAATGTTACTTGCTTTTGCATGTTTTAAAGATTTTAAATTATATCAAATGGATGTTAAAAGTTCTTTTTTAAATGGGTACATTTCGGAAGAAGTTTATGTTGAACAACCTCTCGGTTTTGAAAATCATAAATACCCAGATCATGTTTTCAAACTTTCAAAAGCCTTATATGGCTTAAAACAAGCTCCTAGAGCTTAGTATGAAAGATTGAGTAATTTTCTACTTGACAAAGGTTTCTATAGAGGAAAAATTTATACAACACTTTTTATAAAAATCAAAAAGGAAGATATGTTAATTGTTCAAATTTATGTTGATTATATCATTTTTGGTGCTACTAATGAAAATTTGTGCAAAAAGTTTGCTAAAGATATGCAGGGTGAATTTGAAATGAGTATGATGGGAGAATTAAATTACTTCCTTGGTCTACAAATTAAACAAACTAATGATGAGATTCATTTAAATCAAATGAAATATATCAAGGATTTACTCAAAAGGTTTGAAATTGAATCATCAAAGCCTGCAGCAACTCCAATGAGCACATCAATAAAAATCGACAAAGATGAGCAAGGTAAACCTGTAGATGAAAAGAAATATCAAAGTATGATTGGTTCTCTACTCTATCTTACTGCAAGTAGACCCGATATAATGTTTAGTATTTGTATGTGCGTACATTTTCAATCCACACCGAAAGAGCCACACATCACTATAGTCAAACGTATTTTCAGATATCTTGTTGGCACTCCAAATTTAGGATTATGGTATCTTAAGGGAACCACCTTTGAACTTTTTGGTTACTCAAATGCCGACTTTGCAGGATGTAGACTTGACCAAAAAAGTACTAGCGGCACTTGTCATTTTCTTGGACACTCACTCACTTCTTGGTTTTGCAAAAAAAAAAAAACTCAGTGGCTCTGTCAACTACTGAAGCAGAATATGTTACCGCCACTGGGTGTTGTGCACAATTGCTTTGGATGAAACAACAACTTCAAGATTTTGGACTTTACTATGATCATATTCCTATAAAATGTGACAACACAGGTGCCTTTAACCTTTCAAAAAAATCCTATTTAGCACTCACGCACTAAACACATTGAAATAAGGCATCATTTTCTAAAAGATCATGTACTCAAAGGTGACATTGAACTTGAATTTATGCCTACAAATCATCAATTAGCTGACATATTTACTAAGCCTCTAAATGAAGAACAATTTTGTTATATTAGAACTGAACTTGGTATAATGAATATTCCAATATAATGTTTATATTAAAACTTTTTTTTATAAATAAAAATAACAATAATAATAATAAATAATTAAATAAAATAACTATAGTAATAATAATTATTATAATAATAATAATAAATTATATACATACACACACACACATATATATATATATATATTCTCTCTCTCTCACCCACTCTCTCCCTTACTCTCTGTTTTCTCTTTTTCTTGGTGTCTCGTTCTCCCTTTCTTTCTCTCATCTTCAGCCGACACCATCTTCATCCTCACCATCGTTTACAACCAACTCCACCATCCACAAAATCATCCATTACTTTCATCACTACCATCATCCACCCAAAGCCCTCACAAATCTACCAAGATCCATCACTACTACCGATTCATCAAGTTTCGTCACTGGTCCATCAAGATCCGTGACTAATCCATCAAGATCCATTGTCGATCTACAAAAATTCGTCACCGATCTACACGATCTTCTCCATTTCTTCTAATCATCAAGGTCATCACCAATTAACATGTTAAAATTCTTTTTGTACTGTGTTATATTTTTTTACTTGTTATATGTGCTCCAAACTCTCTTGGATTTAAAAATGATTGCTTCTATCTTGTCTGAAGAAATTATTTTTATTTTTATTTTCTCCTTTTATGCTAGTGCACTTGGTGTAATTGTTTATGGTTGGATCTTAATGGCCCTTGGTATTATAGATTGGTGATTTGTTTTTTCAAATTTATGTAATTTTTAATGCATTAATTTAGGGGAACACTCATATGTTTTGAGATTAACAATTATTATAAATAAAAAAAAAGGAGGTGTGTGTATATTATGTGCATAATTTTAGGGGTATATATATATATATATATATTTCCTTATCTGCACCACCAAATTTTTTTTTTGCAAAGACATAATTTATATAAATAAAAAAAATGGGGGGAGGAGAAATGCTTGTAATTTTATTTCAGAATGAGAAAATATTACTCGATTACATGTAAGTTTTCAGAAGGCTTTACAGATTTTTTCCGTTTCACTTCTCTCAACAATTTTTCATGAGCCTCTTTTACATGTCTCTCTCTATTTTCGACTTCTGTGAGTCTTGGCATTATAACCATTGCATATTATTGCACCGCATTCTCCAACTGTGCATTTTTCCTTTTTAGCTCTTTCTTCTCCTTACACATATTAACCAGTTGTTGTTTTAACAAGCACACATCATCTCTTTATTGCTAATTTTCTTGTACTCTTACTTATAATCGTTGCGTCATATTGGAAACTGCAGTCATTGCTTGTGTACTAAGTGCCATAGTGTTATTAATAGGATCGATATCATTTCGATTACCAATAACACTACGACCCTCATTTATAGGAATAGCATGTGCCTGCACCACTGGTACCCTCTCATTAGCCTGCATTACAGGCACCTCATACATGTCTGAACCATTGATGGCTAAGGTAAGATATGACATGATTACACAAGAAGGTAAAACAAATTTTTCTCTCTAACACTTGATATTTTTGTCTCTTTGCCTGTCATCCTTGTTACTTTTTATACACTCCATCGATCCAATCCACGATACATATCTGCTCAAATCTTTTGTTTGTCAACATTTTATGTGCTCAAGATGCTCCAAAATCCCCACAATGATCTCGGCAAGACCTAAGGAACATTTTTATATTTTTGGCATCTCAAATTATTGTATCAACTGTGTGTGTTTCTTATCTCCATAGTTTATTTTGATGATGTCAAAGGGGGAGAAAAAAATATGATTTTGAATTGCTGTGCATGCATATGATTTTGAATTGTTGCGTATACATATGCTTTAAATATCTTATGTTGCAAAATTATCAAATAACTTGTTGATTTCTATTTTGTGTCAAATCCTTACAAATATTGCCATCATCAAAAAGGGGGGAGATTGTTAATCATATTGTTTAATTTTGATGATGTCTAAAAGATTATTTGAAAAATTCAGATTTTTTTATACATATTCTATATTATTTGACACAAAATATTATCTGTTTAAAATATAGGTTGTATGTTATATTTGTTGAAATATTATTTAAATGGAAATATTTTGAAAATATCACTATTCACTTTTTGACAAATTTAAAATTGATTAGTTGTATTATTTTGACAAAATTAATTGATTGGTTGGATGGTCACTATTCACTTTTTGACAAAATTAAAATTGATTTTTTTTTTTTTTGACAAATGTGATATTAATGAATTATTCCTTTTTGATATACTCGCATGGGATAATTGGTTATTTTTATTGGAATGCATTTATAATCTCTTCAACAATTACAAAACTTTTAAGAGGGGCATATGTATATATATATATATATTATCTGATATGTACATATATATATGAGTGTGAATTGAATTTTATACTCAAAATTATGATGACTTGCCTACAAAAGTGGACAAAGAAAAGGTGTAAAAGTTGGACAAAGGAAAAGTGGACTAAGGAAAAAAAGGATATGCTGTCGAGGAACGTCTTCTCTTTTAACGGGTATATTTTTCGGTATAAATAGAAGTGTTGTGTATGGAGAAAAATCAAGAACTTGAAGAGAAAAAATTTATGTGTGCTCCAAAATTTTGAGTATATTATATTTTGCTCTTTCACTTTCAGATCTAAGTGTAGCCTTTGTTCTTACACTTTCATATCTACTCTTTGTGAGAGAATTATTGCAAAAGAGAGTTTAAGTACCACTTATTTTTATTCATTATTTTTATGGGAGATTTTTGTAAGGGTGACGTATTTATTGTTGAGTGAGGCTGAATAGATAAAAGTAAGTCCTGTGCCAAATCCACAAGCTTGGTGGTGTATTTATTCAGTTGATAGTAAGAAATTCTCAAAGAAGTTCCTTGGGGAGTAGACGTAGGCCTGGCATGCCGAACCACTATAAATCTCAGTGTTTGATTTTCTCTACATATCTCTCTTACTTTTATATTGATACTTATTATTCTGTTTTTTTTTTTTTTTGGTTAAAATTCTAAATATTATGTTAATTTTAATATTGTAAAATTTTTTTAATAACCCAATTCACCCCCCTCTTGGGTTGCCTACTCAGGATAATAAAATGAAAACAAAAACAAAGGTGACAAGCTTATACCTCTTGAAGAGATCAATCTCTATTTGCAAATCAAACCCAATTCTAGTACACTTTCAAGATTGAATTATGATTCTCAACGCTCAACCAAGACTCCAAGGTTAAGGTTTGAGGGTGTGTATGGTGTATAGATATAGCTCAAGGATGGTAAGCTTGCTCAAAGATGGCTTGGCAAGGAAGAAGGAGCTCTCAAGTGAGTGTATAAGCTCTATAGAAAATTTTCAACTTTCAAAATAGAGATATGACCTCGTATTTATAGAATTTGAGCAAAATAGGTCGAAAATATCTTAAAAAATAAACAGCTAGTGGGCTTCTACCCAGAACAATGTTTAGCGCCCACAGGGCACGGCCGGCCCCAAATGGCCACGACCGGCCCTTAATGAGGCACGGTCGGGCCCCAATGTGTTCCCATGTTCGTCTGTTTCAGGCTCTATATCGGGTGGCACAATGTACAAAAAGGGACCTCAGAGGTAAGAACAAGGTAAGTATGAAAGTTCTGGGATTGTTTTAGAGCTCAACCTTGGATTCCTTCGTTGAGAATTCGAATTATACACAATGTAACTTTCATCATCAAGTGCATAGGGCAAAGCGCCTGAGTCTTGCGGGCGGTCAAAAATGGGGTGTCTACACATATGTTATATGAATTACGTTTTCATGGAAATGATTGAACAATGATATATGAAATAGACCCGAGGCCGTTCTGCTTCGGTTATGAATAATGGGCCCGAGGTCGTTATGATATGGACTACTTATGACTCATGGCTCCAAGGCCAAGGGAGATGGAGACATACTGATGTTCCATCTACCCTAAAATGATGTGGATTGTTTATGACACATGGCCTAATACCGAGGGAGATAGAGACATGCCGATGTTCTATCTACCTAATAATGTTCAAAACAGCTGTTGATATGTTGGGCCTGAGGCCGTTGTGTATTACGTATTATGTTGGGCCTGAGGCCGTCGTGTATTATATTGGGCCTAAGGCCGTTCCATATTACGTTGGGCCCAAGGTCGTTCCATCTTATGTGGGCCCGAGGCCATTTTGGGAATATAATTATGGATAAGACACGTATGTGCTGTATATTTATTCTTCAAGACATATGCTCATTCACATGAACCTCCTTACATTATTATTATTGACTGAGCCTTGCTGACTCCTTATTTATATATATTTATGTAGGTGATCTGCTCAGAGACCAACCCTAGGTCAGCTTCAGGCGTCTTTTGTTGGACCTATTTTGTAAAGCCTCCAAAATTGGAACCTTTTGTCTTTTTGAGGAGTTCTCTTGATGCCACATTTTTGTTAAGTCTTAGTGGCTTTTATTGAACCCGTGGTCAATATGTAAATTTTGGGCTGTGAACTTTTTGTATATACCTTCATGACTTGGACTTGTGTATGTATGGATTATGCATGTGGACTTTCTATTTATGACATGATGTTTTTAATCCTGGCATATAAGCACTGCTTGATGGACATTCTGTTATTGATTTGCTTTCACTTTAGGCCCCGTTATTGAGTTTTGTAAATTTTTTTGTTTTGAGGCCTAATTGCAGGCCAGTCATGGCCTAAACTTTTAGGGACAAGTTTGGGTCGTGACACTTAGTATCAGAGCACAAGTTACTCCCTCACACACGGGTCCATTTGAGTTGTAGGGTGTCCTAGAAAAGACTTAGGGACATTACGCTGGCATGTGTGAGTGTGTCAACTGTCATGAACACGACTATGTGAACTTTTGTGAAGACATCTAAACATGAAATGAAGTGAACACATATGAATTGAAGGAATATATCTGAACTGAACTGAAATCTGTGAAAATTGTAAAGAATTATTGGCCTATGGTTATGAAATGTGAGAACGGTAAGAGTTTTGCCTATGTTTCTTAGTGTTCCATTGAGAACGGACAATGGAAAGACAAAATGATGTGGACTGTGTGAATATGTTTGAAATGAAACGAGAACGAAAACTATGAGAATGAAAATTATATGCACTTGTGTTATGCTAATTCTAATATTGAATATGAACTATGTGGAATACATGTGGAAGTATGATTGTTGTTTCAACATGAATACGGAAGGTTATGTAACCACATGTATGCTTACGATCTTTATCATTTATGCGAACATGAGATATAAATTATCGTATGAATGTGTACAAGCAAGTGCTGTTTTTGTTATAATACAAGTATATGAACATGTGAATCATAAATTGTTGCTTATATGCATTTCAATTCTATAAATAGGTGTATATGTGGACTATGAATATTAATTGTGCAATTATCTAGTACATATCCAGCATGCGATAACTGATAAGTATGTAGTCATTTGTTATGCATATGATTGTTTGTGTCTTGACGATATGTAAAATGTGTGCCTATGTGAAAATATGCCTATGTGTATCTGTGTTTATTTCTGTACTTGGCATGGCGTAATATGAGTGTGACTAGATCATGGAGGAAACAAAGGCAAATGAGTTAAAAGACACCTCCACAACCGGACTTGATAAACTGGAAGGTATGGTACAAGAGATAACAAAGATCTTAAGACAGCAACATCAGTTACCGCTACGACAAGAATCTTTGCCGCAACTAGAACAAGAGCACCAGGTGAATGTGTTGAAAGTCACAAGGACAAAGAGCACTTAAAAAGCAAAATGTGGGATCATCGCGTACTTCAAACTCTACAAGGTATACAGCACCAACATGTAACAAATGTGGTAAGAAACACCAAGGAGTTTGTTACCGAATTTTCGGGGCTTGTTATAGATGTGGTGAAATGGATTATATGGTAAGGAATTGTCCTCAGATTGCTAATCAGGATAGAGTAATGACACTCATCCCAGAAAACACTCAGAATACTATGATCGTTACCCCAAGTATCTATACTGTTTATAAATGAATGTCTGTATGTTGATTAATTCTGGACTAGTGCATGTGTACATCTTTGCTTGGATATTATTTAATTCAGTTCAACACAATCGTTCATATCCGCTACATGTGTATTTAGATTGGTTAGCCACAGGATTCGTATCTTATTTATCTACGAAATCTATGTGTGAAAAAATCGATTTGGTGAAAATTCATATAACCTTTGGCATAAAACGCATTGTTAATACGTTGACTAAGTCATGAAGTTATGTTTGACGCTCTGAGATTACTGATGTGAAATGGTCTTGGACTTGATGAAATAGAACCTTACGTATTGTATACTTTTGAACCTCTACTTATTGACACCTTAACTATACTATGGAAATATTTGACCTTGTGGATATGAAGAATTTGTTGATTAGTCCTCACACTGCATGTGGTCATTTACTACAATATGTATTGATATGATTATGATATGACATGGACGTGAACTTGGGAACTGTGAGAGTTATTCCTAAAGAATGAACAGTAGGAGTTTTACCTAGCATAAATGAAACAATCGACGTAGATTATATGCGAAATGGTTATGTGGCAATGAGTATGGAAATTGAATAGTCCTTGATTAGATAAAACTTGAGAACATGCTGACTAAACTCAAAGGCTTATTAGAACTATGAACTTGAACTGTGTACTGTGGAATACTCAATATGTCAAACTTTTGGAAATGGGAATGAACTTTTGTTGTTGAGCATTACTAGAGGGCTAATAATAGAATGTATTGAACATGAAAGAATTGACGTTGGTTTTTGAAATATTTTTGAGAACTACGGATGAACTTCTTAACCTTGAGAAATTATCGAATTAAATCTGCTGAATAGATGGGAGTAAAATTGCTTCGTTATCATATAGTGAGTATTGCTACTTTTGCTTAATGATTGCCTATGGGAAATTGTGACAACATGAATGTGTTTACTATTAGCTTTTAGTACCCCTAAGATTTATTGCCTAAATGGAATTTTATATGCGATGCTCTGAATGAAATTTATTGATAGATCGCCCTTGCTATGGAAAGGTTGGACTTGTAATGTTGCTACTTTATTGGGTTAGTTCTTTATACTATGTGTCAACATTTTGATATGAATTATTATGCATGACGCATTGATTTATGTTGGCAATAACCGGACATTGGAACGTATTATGAATGGCTGTGACAAGAAGTTATGCGTGTGTGACTTCTCTTGGAAATTTGGTAAGGGGCTAATGGAATTGATTACGATTTTGTTTCCTATCAATTGTTATATGGAATAAAAGAATGGCATACACACTGGTTTATGGGATTCAACAGACTACTAAGACCTGTTTGGGAATTTGTTTAACATCCTAGCAAACTGATCTGGTTAAGCACTATGAAATATGACTTTGAAATGATATAATGGCTAATATGATTTGTGCACCAAGTAATTGAGTTTTACATTATGAATACTTTGTGAACACATGATGTTATGCGTTATGGAGATGTTATGTACGTCTGTTTGGTGAAATATTGTCATGGATTAATAATAGTTACAGTAGAACAGGAAGAATTATTTGAACATAGGAAAACTAAAATGATAAGAAGGGACGGAAAAAGGGAGGATATATATATGATGCCAAACCCGGTATAATTTGGATCTGATTTCTGACTTTCTCTTCGGATGAATAGATTTTTGCTTGAAATGACGGTTATCATGTTCGTTTCTATTGCCTAAATTACGAAGCTCATGACTGTATGCCTACGGGATTAGCTTGAGATGTCCCGAATGGAAAATTGTATAACATACATAGTTGTGAAACTGTTGACTATCGGCCTAAGTGATTTGATTGCGACTGTTGGAACGAAATTTACTTTGGTTGTGTATAACAAAGCAGAATTTTGTTTGCTTGATTTAGTAAAACTTTATTTGACTGACTATAATCGAATAATCAGATTATAACTGTTGAGACTTGACCCAGATCTGGTTATGAACACAGTTGAGAATATATTGATTATGATAGAATTTGACCTATGTTATGAGAACATCTGCATTAAGCGCTTAAGAGACTGATTGCTACCATGTTACTGTGCTTGGAAATTGGTGCTATGAAACTTGTTAACAGGAAACTATTGGGATTATAAACTTTGCCTACATGGAAATATATGATTTTCACTGCTACAGCTTTACCTTACTTTACACATAATTATATGGGATAACTATATGGAGTTGGTTTCGAATTTTGCATGATTGAAATTGAACATCTGTGACGGAACTGGATAATGCTATGAGACCAAGATTTCTAATCTTGTTTCATTGTAAGTTTGAGGGACCAAACTTCTTAAAGGGAGGAAGAGTGTAATAATCCGACCCTCTCATATGCTATTATTCTCTCATTATATGTGTGATTATATATGTGTTTATGTGTTTGACATAAACTTACATGCTTCAATGTGTGAATTACATAATTATCAATTGTATCTGTCAGCTATAAAATAAATTTGTTGAAATTGCGACATTTGGACTAAAAATTAAAGGCCTTAGAGGCGCGATAAACCAAAAATTGACTTACAATTTTGATGGGCATGATTTTTAGAACATAATATGAAGTTTTATAAAAATTTGATTTATAATGAATTAAATTGATTTATTTAGGCTTAACCCTTAGTTAAGTTTAAACTTAGACTTAAGTAGCTAAGCCTTGTTGGATATAATGTATATAATTAAACCTTATGATACTTAGACTCAACAAAAAAAAAAAACACCAAAAATATCTCCTGGAGAAAAGAGAGAAGAAGAAGAGAGCTCAACTTAAAGCTTGAAGATTTGAGAAATTGGAAGGGGATCCAAGGAACACAACTCAAGGTTAGTGAAAATCAACTAAAATACCTTATATTTTCTTTAATTAATTAGAAATCAAGGCCTAAAATGAAGCTTTGACACTCCTAAAAGTTAAGCTTTTGAGTTATGAACTTGGTTGAGCAAACCTCATGAAAATGAACATGAAATCCTTATATTTGTTTCATTTATGAGTTTATTCCTTTATTTGGAGTTAGATTTGAGTTAGATTGTGAGAAATTGTTAGTTAAGCTTGAGCCTTTGTATGCTTGAACTCATGTAAGCATATATATTTATATATATATATATATCATGAAAAAATGAAGGAAATTAAGGAATCATGGAAATTAGAGTTTGTGGGAGCCGAATATCGGTGATGGTGGGGATGCAGAGTACACTTAGAAAATCAGGATATATATCATACTCGGCTTTATCCTGTACGATCCAAACGCCGAATATATAATCGATCATAGAACCAGTTGAACAAAAAGCCGAGTGAGAATTGACATACGACAGAAGGGGCCAAATGAACAATCACACGATGGATTAAGAGTGGGCCCGATCCTGGGGCTCAAAAGGGAATATAGATAGAGGAGTATCAACCAAAGAAAGGTACGTGAGAACAGATCCAAAAAGCTTAAGCCTCAAGCAAACAACAGACTTACACTAACTTGTCTGTTGGAGTGCTAATTTCGACACCTCCGACCGGAGTGTTAATCTATTTTTCAGGTGACGATCAGAGGATCAGGGATGTGCTTCAGGATCCAAGAGTATTTCCAAACCTACTTCTCCACAATTGGCGCCATCTATGGGAATACTCAAGCTTATTCATGGCGAGCATCACAGAAGATCCACCAATAGTCGCTAACGAAACTACACCAAGAGATGACCTCACTCCAAGAAACATGCTGGGATCGGAGAATATCACCATGCGACGTGCCTTGAACTTTGATTCAGTAGCTCAGACCTCACCCTCAATTTCAATGCATAAGACGATGTAGACGATTATGGATCAGGCAAAGCAAAGTGAACAGCGATTGGAGAACATGATGGCTGAGAATGAGCGCCTGTGCTAGGATTTGGTCTTGGAGGTAGCGAAATCCCAACAAGCCGCATGCCAAGACCGGGATTGACCTTCGGGAAAGAAGGATGGTCGCCGACGTTGACTTCAGAAACGCAATAATGATAGTGATTCAGACTCACCATCACTGAAGCCCAGAAAAAAAAGGACGCGTTGATGTATCCAGCTCATCTGAAAGAAGTCCATATGTACGGCATAGACGAAGGAGAAGTGATGATTCGAATGAAGAAGATAAACACGACCCATTCCTGCAACGAATTACTAGGGCTGTGCTACCCAAAAAGTTCAAGACACCGTTGTTCACCCTCTACGACGGAAAATCAGACCCCACTGATCACATTCGTCATTACAAGCAAGCGATGAAGCTCCACGTTGACAACGAAACCCTCATGTGTCGGATATTTCCAAGCAGTCTGGGACCGCTGGCCGTGAGGTGGTATTATAAACTGGAGCCAACATCGATTAAGAGCTTCCACTAACTCCAAAAGTCATTCAGGGCGAGATTCATCACTAATGAGGTCCAACCAAAGCAAACCGATTCTCTCTCGGCCATGAAAATTAAACCGGAAGAAACTCTTCATGAATACTCGGCCCGCTATTGAGAGTGCTTTAATCTGGTAGATGATGCTTGCAATGATTTCATGGCCATCACCGCCTTTA
Organism: Camellia sinensis; assembly: GCF_055761805.1. Classification (NCBI taxonomy): domain Eukaryota; kingdom Viridiplantae; phylum Streptophyta; class Magnoliopsida; order Ericales; family Theaceae; genus Camellia; species Camellia sinensis. The sequence goes on from NC_138974.1 coordinate 87,053,863, forward strand.
AGATGGGATTGTATCCTGATAGCCCCCTCTGCAGTTCGTTAACCAAGCGTCCCCCCAAAACCGTTTGGGCATTAATGAAGAAAGTTGAAGAATACTGCAAAATAGAAGATGATGCCCTTCAAGTCAAAGCCAGATGCAAAGCCGTTGAGATAGCCACATCAGGAATTGTTCAGCCGATTAGCGTCGAGCCGCCAAGGAGCCCCGAGCTGCGGAATCGATCTAAACGAGACAAAAAGGCATGACTCGCGCCGATCAAACGATCAATGTTCACATTGAGCTAATGAACAGTATCAAGTGGATAGCAGGCACATAAGGCGTTCAGGCAAGAAATACACAGAGCTGACAGAGCCGATCAATAAGATTCTGTTGAAAGTACAACACCTTTCGTTCTTCAAGTGGCCGCCCAAGATGACAGGACCTCCCGATGCGAGAAAACAGGATAAACGGTGTGGATATCATAAAGGCCATGGTCACGACACTGATAGTTGTTATTCATTAAAAGATCACCTTGAAGAATTGGTGCATGACGGCCGTCTTACGCAATACGTCCAGAAGAATAATTCAACAAATACAGTAGCTCTACGGCCAGAGTCACCTCCTCTTAGTGTAATTCATATGATATACAGCTTGCCAGCGCCACCCGAGGTGCACACAATCCAGCTGCCGTCTAGCACCTATAGCTCTTTGACGCTAGCGAAACAGCCACACGACACTAGAAGGATTAGTTTCGATGACAGTGATTTAGTTGCAGTGACCTACCCCCACACTGATCCCCTTGTCATCAAGCTACGTGTAAACAGATTCACCATCGAGCGTGTTCTCATTAACCAGGGCAGCACTTCAGAGATAATGTATCACAAAACTTTTGTCAAACTTGGTTTTACCGATTCGAACCTGTCTCCGGCTAATTACGCGTTATTCGGCTTCAATGCTAACCCGGAGTATCCTTTGGGCAAGATCACACTACCAGTGCAGGCTGGCACCAGATCAGTAGACGTAGAATTTTTGGTTGTCAAGCTCCCTTCGTCGTATAATCTAATCATGGACAAAACTTGGTTTCATACAATGCAAGCCATGCCAAGCACCTACCACCAACTGCATCATTTTCCCACTGAATGCGATATTGAACAAATTCGCGGCTCTCAGAAATCGGCACAGGTATGCTATCTTCTAAAAGAGACCAAAGGAACTGGAAGTGCATTCAATTGAGGTACCGGATAGGGAGAGCCTCGAAGACATTGGGGGGATCCCAAGTGAAAAAGAAACCGAAGCCCTGCATCAGATCAAAATTGACGAAAATCCTGACAAGTTCTTCATGATCGACGCTTCCTTGGATAAAGTCGAAAGTCAGGAGTTGGTAGCCTTCTTACTCGGCAATATTGATGTATTTGCATGGTCCCCATATGAGATGCCGGGAATAGACCCATCAATGGCCCAACACCGCTTGAACGTCGATCTGAAATGTAAGCCAATTATTCAGAGAAACCGGCGGTCAGTCGCGGAGCATGCTTCGGCCGTCGTTAAAGAAATAGATTGGTTACTTGATGCCGGGGCGATTCGCGAAGTAACTTATCCTACATGATTGTCCAATACTGTGGTCGTAAAGAAGAAGAATGGCTCTTGGCGTGTCTGTGTGGATTTTACAGATTTGAACAAAGCTTGTCCCAATGACTGTTTTTCCCTGCCCAGAATAGACCAACTCGTAGATGCAATGGCACATCATCAACGCATGAGCTTCTTGGATGCCCACAGAGGCTATCATCAAATTTCCATGCATTCGGAGGATCAATAAAAAACCACATTCCTCACCCCAAGAGGGACCTATTGCTACAAGGTCATGCCTTTTGGGCTAAAGAATGCGGGGGCAACTTATCAAAGACTAGTAACTTTCAAGTTCAAGGAACAACTCAGCCGTACCATGGAAGTATACATCGACGATATGGTGGTCAAATCCAAGCAAAAGTACTCCCATCTAGCCGATTTTTCAGAAACATTCGGCATCCTGCGAAAGTACAAGATGAAATTGAACGCTTCTAAGTGTGCATTCGGCATCGAATCTAGCAAATTCCTTGGCTACGTCGTTAACCACCGCGGAATCGAATCCAATCCGAGGCAAATCACTGCAATTCTAGAGCTTGGATCCCTTCGGTCAGTCAAAGAGGTTCAAAAGCTAATGGGGATTGCCACTGCGCTCAACAGGTTTATCAGTCGTTCCACAGATCGCTGCCGACAATTCTTTCACGCACTTCGGCAAGGCAGAGCATTTGATTGGACTCCCGAGTGCCAAGCCACTTTGGATGGCCTGAAGTCTTATCTCCAATCAGTACCACTCTTGGAAACACCTGCGGCCGGCGATCCACTCATCATGTATCTGGCAATATCCGACCGGGCGGTCAGCGCCGTACTGATAAGGGAAGAACTTGGGGAGCAGCGAACAGTTTACTATGTGAGCAAGGCTATGGCCGACGCCGAAACACGTTATCTTCCATTAGAAAAGCTTATCCTTGCTCTCGTCATGGCTACAAGAAAACTACTGCACTACTTTCAAGGGCATACCATTAGGGTACTAACGCAATATCCCCCCCGGTCAGGGCTCCGCAGCGCGGAAGCTTCGGGGCGCATCTCGAAATGGGCTCTTGAACTCGGCCAGTATGATATCCAGTTTTTACCCAGAACTTCCATCAAAGGGCAAGTGCTTGCCGACTTTGTAGCCGAGTTCACAGAATTCCTCACCGACTTTAAGTCTGATCAAGTGCAAACTAAGCCCAACTGGAGAATGTATGTTGGCGACGTTTGGCAGCTGTATTGCGATGGGTCATCCAACCGGTGGGCAGTGGGGCTGGCATAGTAATCATGACCCCCGAAGGGGCAATAATCGAATAGGCCGTCAAATTGGGATTCGACGCATCGAACAATGAGGCCGAATATGAAGCACTGTTGACCGGCCTATGAAATACACTTCACCTCGGTGCGTGACATCTGTTTGTCTTCTGTGACTCAAAGCTAGTAATCAACTAGTTGAAAAGGGAAATATGCAGCCAAAAATGACCGCATGGCAGCCTATATGAAAATGGAGAATTCTTTGCTCACGAAATTTGATCACCACGAACTGAATCAGATAACCCGGGATCAGAACATGCATGTAAATGCCCTGGCTTGCTTAGCCTCTGCTATCAACTCAGAAATTAAGCGGACAATCGAAGTAGGGTTCGTCCCCGAGCCGAGCATTACCTCTTCAGAATCAGTTCAGGTCAATGTTATCGAACCGGGTCTGAGTTAGATGGACCTTATCGCCGCATTCTTATCTTTAGAGCAGCTTCCGATGAATAGGAAAGAAGCACACAAACTGCGAAACAAAGCCCTCCGATACTATTTGGATCCGTAGGGGAAGCTCTGCAAAAAATCTCTCTCTAGGCCGTACTTAGAGTGTGTTCACCCGGATAAAATCGAGGAACTTTTGTCTAAAATACATGAAGGTAGTTGTGGTGCCCATTCGGGCGGACGTTCTCTAGCTCATCGCGCCGTATCGCAGGGGTACTATTGGCCGACCATGCGAACCAATACCGAGAGTTATGTCAAGAAATGTGGTCAATGCCAGAAGTTTTCCCCTTTAACTTATCTGCCAGTCGAAGAGTTAAATTCTATCACTAGTCCTTGGCCGTTCACTCAATGAGGGCTCAATATTGTTGGACTGTTACCACGGGCCCCAGGCAACAGGCGATTCCTAATTGTTGTGACCGATTATTTCACAAAATGGGTCGAAGCGGAGGCACTAACACATATTCGAGATTCTGACGTTAAGTGTTTTGTATGGAAAAACATCATAACAAGGTTCGGCATACCACGAGCACTTGTTTCTGACAATGGTACCCAATTTGATTGTAGTGTGTATCAAGAATTGTGCAACACTTATGGTATCCGACCCTACTTTTCCTCACCTACTTACCCCCAAAGCAATGGTCAAACAGAGGTAACCAACAAGGTTATTTTGGACGGCATCAAGAAAAGGCTGGAGAAAACTAAAGGCAGATGGGTCGAAGAGTTGTCCAGTGTCCTTTGAGCTCATCGCACTATTTCGAGGCGATCCACTGAGGAAACACCGTTTGCTCTATGCTTCGGAACCCAGGCAATCATCCCCCTAGAGATCGGCCTCCCAACCTTGAAATCGAAGGTTTTTGACATGGGCCGAAATGACATGATGTTGGCCTTGGACTTGACTCTAATTGAAGAATGCTGAGACCGCGCCCTTACATTCATGACACAGTACCAACAACAGCTTGCTAAGTTGTATAATCAACGTGTTCAGCTACGCCGTTATACACCCGGAGAATTGGTCCTTAAGAAATTGCTTCCCACTACTAGGAATCCGGCTGACAGAAAATTGGGTCCTAACTGGGATGGCCCGTATCAGATTGACTCAATCACAGGGACAGGGGCATATCGGCTCAAAGACATGGATGGAAGAAGCTTGCCATGTCTATGGAATTCCACACACTTGCGTAAGTTTAATCATTAAGTTAACTTGCACGGCACGACAGCTTGTTTTGATTTTACGCCGTGTATATCTTTCTTTTTTCAATACAATGTTTTCTCTTAAGTTCTAGTTGTGTTGCCCAGTGAGTTCTAGTTGTATCAAAAGCCTCCAAATTTGGAGCGCCCTTCGTGAATGACACGTTTGGGCCAATACAATTAAGCCTCTGAATTTGGAGCGCCCTTCGTGAATGACACGTTTGGGCCAATACAAATAAGCCTCCGAATTTGGAGCGCTCTTTGTGAATGACACGTTTGGGCCAATACAATTAAGCCTTCGAATTCGAAGCGCCCTTCGTCAATGACACATTTGGGCCAATACAAATAAGCCTCCGAATTTGGAGCGTTCTTCGTGTGTGACACGTTTGGACCGAATAAGCCTCCGAATTCGGAGCACCCTTCGTGAATGACGTTTGGGCCAATACAAATAAGCCTCCGAATTTAGAGCGCTCTTTGTGCATGACACGTTTGGGCCGAATAAGCCTTTGAATTCAGAGCGCCCTTCGTGAATGACGTTTGGGCCAATACAAATAGGCCTCCGAATTTGGAGCGCTCTTTGTGTATGACACGTTTGGACCGAATAAGCCTCCGAATTCGGAGCGCCCTTCGTGAATGACGTTTGGGCCAATACAAATAAGCCTCTGAATTTGGAGCGCCCTTCGTGCATGACACGTTTGGGCCGATTAAGCATCAAAATTCGGAGCGCAAATCGTGAATGACATGTTTGGGTCGATTAAGCATCCGAATCCGGAGCGCAAATCGTAAATGACACGTTTGGGGCGAATAATCCTCTGAATTCGAAGCGCCCTTCGTGAATGACGCATTTGGGCCAAGCACAAATAAGCCTTCAAATGCGGAGCGCCCTTCGTGAATGACGTTTAGGCTAATTAAGCCTCTGAATTCGGAGCTTCTTTCGTGGATATTATGATCGACGTAAAGGATTAGACAACTTGATTTGCAACGAAGATTGATAACTTTCTACAAACATCAGATAAACTAATATTTATTTTCAGTAAAGAAATTACACTCTTGGAGAAGTAAGGGCTTGGAGACATTCAGAATAATATGTTTTATTCAATAAATCATAAGTACATGCTTTACAAAAAAAAATAATAAAATAAAATAAAATAAAAAATAAAATAAAATATAACAAAATTATTCGGCTTGGCCCTCGTCATTAGTCTTCTTAGCTTCAAAAGCCTCAAATGGAATAACTCTTATATAAGGGTGACGACGGATCAACACCTGCGGCCTGAAGAGCCTTGGTCCATCCATGCTTAAATCTGTGATTTTCGCATCAACAGACCTCCTCGGCTAGTTTTCCTTCATCTTCTCTATTCCAATTTTTCGGCCCTCATGGAAGCCTTTCTCATAGGACTTAGCCTTGGCAAATTCTATTGCGAACATACTGGCCGTCTCTCGATCGGCAATTGCGTGATCCAGAATTCGGGAATTTACTCGCTCCGCGACAATCGGATTCACTTGACTCGTCGAATGAGTCTTAGAAAGGTTAGCTTGCTTCAGCTCATTTTCGGCCTTCTCCGCGCGGGCTTGCAAGCTCTGAATGCGAGCATCCCTTTGCTTTATCTTTCTGTGCGCGGCATGCAGACGCATGTCGATTTCATAGGAGGTATACAAACCCTTTACTGCTTCATGAACACCCTCTTGAAAAACTCCATAATCAGCCCGGCCGACCATGGATTTCTGAACTTCTAGTAGAAAAATTTGTCGAGTGAACTCAACTGCTACATTTGGGTCGAGAATGATGGAATCCGCCTCCGTCATCGGTTTGTTCCCAACAAAAACTGAAAAACTCAACGGGTGCGATGTCGCACTGGCTTCACCTCTCAAACGAGGGGAGTTACCTCGTTGTTGTATTTACTTTCTGGGTGACCTACTTCGGTGACGTGGGGATTGGCGTTTCTCGCGCTCCCTCAACGTCCTACTCCCCGTGCGCATAGGCTCGCCACTTCGGTTCACTCTGCGTCCAGTTCCACGAGTGTCCTACCTTTCCCTTTACTGTTGAAGAACAGTCTTCTTGCCATCCACAGTCGTCCACACTTCTTTTTTTTTTTCTCTCCCAATTTGTTGGATTTGAACGCAACAATGGCACCCCCGCGCACGCAGCCCCGCCCCATTTATTGATCACGGGGGCAACACTCTTGAGGCAATCTCATTAATGCTCGCATTCAAGGCCTTGTGCAAATAGGTTCATGTGCCTCAGCCAATCCATGAACCACCGATATTCGGCTTTCTAGTTCATTCATTAACGGTCAAGGGAAGATTCGTTAATCTAATCGGCTAAATTTCAAGGCCTTGCGCCGATAGGTTCATGTGCCTCAGCTAATCCATGAACCACCGATATTCGGCGTTCCAATTCATTCCTTAACTGGGATAAGGGCAAATTCGTTAATCTTAACAGCTAATGATTCGCTAATCTAATAGGCTAAATTTCAAGGCCTTGTGCCGATAGGTTCATGTGCCCCAACCATTCCATGAACCACCGATATTTGGTGTTCCAATTCATTCCTTAACTAGGGCAAGAGCAGATTCATTAATCTTAACGGCTAATGATTCGCTAATCTAATCAGCTAAATTTCATGGCCTTGCGCCAATAGGTTCATGTGCCCCAACCATTCCATGAACCATCAATATTCGGCATTCCAGTTCATTCATTAGCTAGGGCAAGGGCATATTTATTAATTCATTCGGCTAAATTGAAAAGATACGCAGTTATCTAATCGGCAGATATTCAATCAGATGTTTAATTTACTCATGATCTTACATCCTACTAGATTGATAGCTATCACACGCAACAGACAGTAATGAAAAGCAAAGGAAATTTTCAATAATAAATTGAGTACAGTTACATCCTACTAGATTGATAGCTAGCACACGCAATAGACAGTAGTGAAAGGCAAAAGAAATTTTCATTAATAAATTGAGTACAGATAGTAGTTATTTTACACATGAAAATTACCCTAAATAAATAAAAAATCTACTAACAAAAATCTACTAGTACCATGCATGGAAGACGCCTAACAAAAATTGGAATGTCACCCTAGTCAATCTTCAGGGTCAGACTCCAGCAGCTCAACGTCCACCTACTCATATGGAATCGGTTGGGCCAATGTCACATTAGCGGCAGTGAGGGCTTTGAGTCAGCCGTGTTTGAAGCTCCGATTCTCGAATGTGGGTACTTCCTCCACATAGTTCTCCAAGGCGGTGTCCTTCCTAGCTTGGAACACTTTGGAAATCTCGAAGTTGGCTATTTCCTTCGCCTTCTTCGACTCTTCCAAATCGGCTTCCAATTTGGCAATCACCTCCTTGGCTAACTAGAGCGCGTCTTCGCTCGCGGTTGCCCTCTCCTCAGTGGCCAATCTGAGTTGGTCAGAACTTTTCACCTTTTCGGCCTCGGCATCGGCTCTTACGCTCACCTCTGCCGCTCTCGCCGACTCAGATTCTTTTTGAGAGGCCTCCATGGCCTTGCTCTTCTCATTTTCAATTTCGACTTTCGACGAGCCGATCTGTTCAATAGCATCATGTTAACGATGGCCAATCTCAACTATCCTGCCCACCGTCTGCAAAGCAAGGAATGAGCGTTAAGTCATAATAAAAATAAAAATATATATATAGGCGGAAGATTACAGATAAGGTTAAGTCACGTACCAATATGGCCGATTAAGCGACTAAGGTAATTGACAGCAAATTTGGCTCTGCCTGAAAAGTTACTCTGTCAACTGGCAAGGAAATCAAGGAAGCCATGCTCAAGGCCACAGCCGGATCTTTCAGAGCCGACGCATCGGATGCAATCAACACATTCTTTATCCTTGGTTGGACGATGAATGGCACGATCGAGTCTGACTTCTCCAAGCGCGGCCGTTTATCGGTAAGTGTTTTCTCAGGGTCGGCTTCGCGCTCGGCGTGACATTTTTCCCCCCTCTACTCGGCCTTCTGATCCAACTGTTCAATAATTTGCTCCGTCTCGGACGTTTCAACTTGAGCCATTTCAAGTTGCTCCGTCTCGATATCCGACTGAGAAGACTCAGCCACGGCAACAGGGGGATCGGATTGGTTAGTCTTGGCCCTCCTCCAGGCGGCCATCCGTTCGGCATTTTTCCTCCTAGCTAGCGGCATTAGCGACTCCCTAGCCATGTTGTCAAGGTACGCGCTGGGAAGGTCCCCTAAATCCATAAAAATGTCTTCAAAGGAGGCATTCCTTTGACCTGAAGTAGATTGAGGGTTGCATTGATTAAGGTTGGCTTCTTCAAAAGCCAAGTTCAGAGCCTCGTCAACTTCGGCTTCCAAAGTGGACTGATTAGGTTGTTCGGTGACTTCCTCGGCTACTGGTTTTTCCGCCTGCTCTGAGTCAGAAACTTCCAAACCAATCTGCTTAAGGTTTTTGAAGTTGGGGAAGATAAGAGCCGTGAGCTGCTGTTCGCCCCTCGGAATCAGAATATTGTCTACAGCCGAAAAGGTTGCGTAAGTCGGCTCGTATTTGAGAAGTATATGAGCCGCCCTCCCTTGCTTCTGGAGGTTTGGACGGCCAAAAAACTGGAGTGCGATGTTGATTTCCACAAGCACAACGTCATCGGCCAAAACAAGAACTTTCTTCAAATCGTTTCCTACATAAATAAAGCGGTAAGTACACGAAAGAAAGCTGATTAAATATATTTCAAATACATGTAAGAAGCTTTACGGCCACCTGGTTCGCCTTTTCGTCTAGGCACAGGATCTAGGCGATCTTCGCCCTCGCCAAATTCCCAGTTACCTTGGACAATGACCATAACATCATCAACTCACTTGCCAAAGCTGGCAAGCATAGTCACCAAATGATAGTCGGTGTCCTTAGCCTTGAGAAAGTAGCGCCCCTGCCGACTAGAAGATTTGGTCAAGGCATAGCAATGCCAAATAGCAAGGATACCAAGATTGATCCTAAGGCATCGGTTCAACTCTACAATTCCCATTACGATTCGGTAAAAATTTACATTAGGTTGGGAAGGGATTAGACCCCAGTGGCAAAGGACAGCCCTTAGAAATGGGTGAAGGGGGAAACGAACTCCGCCCTTAGCAATTGATAGGAGAGGAAAGATGATTGTACTCTCATCAGTCATCTCCATATCAAGTGTGCTCTCTACCACGAGTGACAGGTGGACGTTGTTAGGAATGGCAAAATGGCGTCCAAAACTGGTGACTCGATCTGCAGAAAGAAGGGCTTTCAAATGTTTGGCCATCCTAGCCAATTTAGGGAGTATGCTAAACTAAAAACAAACAAGGAAGTGGGATTCAAAATGGGGGAAAAGAGAACTTACAAGAAGCGGAGAAAACAATGAGAAACGGGAGGAAGTTGCAGAAGTCGCGAAACGAAGGTGTTATACTGAAAGGCGAATGGAAAAATTTGAGTATTCAAAAACATACATTCGAAGGGACAAAGTCTTAAATCGCATTAAATGAAAGAAGCGTACGAAGAGGCGGGAAATCGTAGTGATGACCAAAAAGCGTATGCGTTCTGACACTTACATTGGAATGACGTTAACCGCCAAATTTTTGTTGACTTTTCAAGTCTGAAACCAAACACGCCAACTAACTGGTGTTAGTGGGATATTTGGGGGGCAATTGTGGGGGCTGAATATCGGTGATAGTGGAGATGCAGAGTACACTTAGAAAATCAGGATATATATTATACTCGGCTCCATCCTGTACGATCCAGACGCCGAATATATAATCGGCCATAGAACCAGTTGAACAAAAAGCCGAGTGAGAATTGACATACGACAGAAGGGGCCGAATGAACAATCACACGATGGATTAAGAGTGGGCCCGATCCTGGGGCCCAAAAGGGAATATAAATAGATAAGCATCAACCAAAGAAAGTTACGTGAGAACAGATCCAAAAAGCTTAAGCCTCAAGCAAACAACAGACTTACACTAACTTATCCGTCGGAGTGCTAATTCCAACACCCTCGACCGGAGTGTTAATCCCTTTTTCAGGTGACAATCAGAGGATCAGGGACGTGCTTCAGGATCCAAGAGTATTTCCAAATCTATTTCTCCACAGAGTTCTATGTGTTAACTTAAAGGAAGATCTTTAAGTTTGAACTTGTATTTCATGCTTAATATGTTTATATATTATGTTTTTGAAGTGAATTTGCTTGAATTGAGCCTTAGAAATGCTTTTGGAAAACTTGAACTTGTTGAATTTTCGAACTGCTCAAACAGAGCCCAGGACCGCACGTGCGGAGCTCACGACCATACATGCGGGATGTACAACCGCACGTGTGGAAAATAGGGGAAACAAGTCAACCAATCTGAAATAAAAGCACGCATGTGGCCGCACGTACGGGAATTGAGGGGAAAATTATGTCAATTTATGTTACCTTCTTCAACCTTCTGAATCTATTAATGTGTATATTTAAGCCCTCCGCAATGTTTAAGATAAAGAAGAATTGAACGAATCGGACAAATGCTTGAAGGGAAAAAGCTAAGAAAAGAATGCATTGCTTATCAATTTGTATATGTAATGTGTAGGTCATTCGCTGGAAGGGACCATTATGCGACCAATCTGTGTGAGTAATAGTAGTGTAAAGATATGTCTTATTTATGTAATTTTGCTTCTGATTTCTATATCTTGATCGTGAATGGCATATGTTATATGAATTATGTTTTGATGGAAATGATTGAACAATGATATATGAAATAGACCCGAGGTCGTTCTGCTTCGGTTATGAATAATAGGCTCGAGGCCGTTATGATGTGGACTACTTATGACTCATAGCTCCAAGGCCAAGGGAAATAGAGACATGTTGATGTTCCATCTACCCTATAATGATGTGGATTGTTTATGACTTATGGCCTAAGGCCAAGGGAGATAGAGACATGCCAATATTCCATCTACTCTATAATGTTTAGAATAACTGTTGATATATTGGACCTGAGGCTGTTATGTATTACGTATTATGTTGGGCCTGAGGCCATCATGTATTATGTTGGACTTGAGGCCGTCGTGTATTATGTTGGACTTGAGGCCGTCGTGTCTAATATTAGGCCTAAGGCTGTTCCATATTACGTTAGGCCCAAGGCTATTCCCTCTTATGTGGGCCCAACACTGTTTTAGGAATATGATTATGGATAAGACACGTATGTGCTGTATATTTAGTCTTCAAGCCATATGCTCATTCACATTAACCTCCTTACATTATTATTATTCACTGAGCCGTGCTCACTCTATATTTATATATATTTATGTAGGTGATCTGCTCGGAGGCCAGCCCTAGGTCAACTTCACGCGTTTTTTGTTGGACCTATTTTGTTAAGCCTCCAAAATTGGAGCCTTTTGTCTTTTTGAGGAATTCCTTTGATGCCACATTTTTGTTAAGTCTTGGTGGCATTTATTGAACCCATGGTCAATATGTAAATTTTAGGCTGCGAACTTTTTGTATATACCTTCATGACTTGGACTTGTGTATGTATGGATTATGTATGTGGACTTTCTATTTATGACATGATGTTTTAAATCTTGGCATATAAGCACTGCTCGATAGACGTTCTGTTATTGATTTGCTTCCGCTTTAGACCCCGTTATTGAGTTTTGTAAAATTTTTGTTTTGAGGCCTAATTGCAGGCCGGTCATGGCCTAAACTTTTAGAGGCAGGTTTGGATCGTGACACACTTAATCGTAATGGGTGCTCTGCATAATCATCAACTTTGTTGTGTGCTCACAATGACTCAAGAACCTATGGAAACTTGGAAAGGGGAATTGAAGAAAATGAAAGGAAAGGAAAGGTAAAAGAAACGTAAATGAGAGAGGGGAGGAAAGAAGGGTGATTTGAGAGAGTTTAAAAGGATTGTGCCTTTGTTGAGATTTTCTTTAAAAGTAAAAAAGTCAAAAACATATAAGGAAGGAGCATGCCACGTCAGAAATAGAGTGAATTTATAATTACAAAAATTCAGAAAAATTAATTTGAGACTTTAGAGGTATTAGAATCATTCATATTAGAAACATCCATTTGCTTATATAATATATAGATGTGTGGGGTAAATTAAAACATTAAAGATTTGAACTAGTGGGACACACACAAATTAGTAAATCTATTGATTTAATCATTGGAAATTATTATTTTTGTTTTTTTTTTAAGGGGGGGTGTGTTTGGTTAAGAAAGAGCCTCTTGATCCATTTTGTATTAGATGAGATAGTTTTATCAATAAATTCTATTACTTTTGGCCAAATATGGAACTTTTGAGCCCAATTGAGATAAATCCATGAATTTTTATTTTTAAAGTTATTTATTTATTTATTTATTTCTGAATTTCTTACGTGCACTTTTTTGGAGTGCGGATGGTAGCTTTTCCCCTTTGAAAAATATAGTAGTCAAACAATGATTTTCAAAAGTTTAGGAAATAATGGGCACTGGCTCCATTAAAAAAAAATTAATTAATTATAAAAATAACTCTAGAGTTTAACTCTTGTAACAAAATAAATTCAAATTTTTAATTTTGTTAATTTAAATTTTAATATTTTGATTTATTTTTTACTTTCAATCTAAATCATTTGCTTATTTTCATTAAGCAAAATTGATTAGAAAAAAAAATTAATTATTAAATTTAAAGAAAAGTAATATTGTAGACATTTTATGTACACCTACATTGATTTCAATGGTTAAAATATTATTTTTTTCATTTGTTTTACTTAGGGGTGCAATTCAGACATGTTCGGTTGGGTTAGGAGGTTGTCAAAGCCCAGCCCAAGTTGTACTGAGATCTACCTAGGCCCGCCCAAGCCTGAATTGTAACTCGAGGTTGTCTATTCAAGTCCGAACCGAGTTAAACCCGAATTGTCCGAATTGTAAATAAATTTTTTTTTTTTTTACAGCTACATTATTAAACTAATATAATTTGACTCTATTTATATTTTTTTTATATAGAAAATCATTAATACCATAAAAATAAATAATTTATATAATATACAGGATATGCCGTTATAGTAGTCTTTACAATTTATAAGTGAAAATTAAAAAAAAAAAAGTAAGATTTTATGCTATTTGTATATATAATATAGATTCAATATGATTTAATAATCGAAATTACTTTAATATCATATAATGGCTAATAATTTATATATATTTAATATTTTTATATATCTATATATGTATAATTCGAATTTCGGATTGCTCGGGTTGTTTAACGTCTTTGCCCAATCTCGTCCAAATTTAATTCGGGTTTCTGAATTTTTGCCTAAACCCGTACTGAATTTGAAAATATCTTATCCAAACCCTAAAAAAATTCAGGCTGGGTTCGGGTTGCTCGGGTTGAGTCCGTCCAAATTGCAACCCTAGTTTTACTTAACGAAAATAGACAAATGATTTAGTTTGAAAAAAATCAAAATAGGGGGTGTTTGGTAACGTTTACGTTTTCAGTTTATATTTACAAAAATTTTATAAATTGATTTTTGTTTATTTTTTGTTTATTTTTAAAAAAACATAAATTACAAACGCGTTTGGTAATTGACAAAATGTTTAAAAAAATTTTAAAATATAAAAAAGAGTGAGAAATGGCAAGTGGTGGCAAGTGGCAGCGGAAGACAGTGGTGGAAAGTGGTGACGGTGGGTGGTGGGTGGTGGCGGATGGTTGGTGGTGGTGGGTGAGTGGGTGACAGTGGTGGGTGGTGGGTGGTAGCGAGTGGGTGGTGGTGATGGTGGCGGGTAGTGGGTGGCGGTAGCAGGTGGGTGGCGGATGGCCGGTAGTGGTGGGTGGTGGTGGTGGGTGGTGGGTAGCGGTGGCAAGTAGGTGGCGGGTGGGTGATGGGTGATAGTGGTGGTGGTGGTGGTGGTGGTGGTGGTTGTGGAGGGTGGTGGTGCCTGGTGGGTGGTAGGTGCCTGGTGGTGGTGGGTGGTGGATGGTGGTGGCAGGTGGGTGGTAAGTGGTGGTGGCAAGTAGGTGGCGGGCGGTGGATGGTAGTAGCGGGTAGTGGGTGGTGGCGGGTGGATGGCAGATGGGTGGTGGGTAGTGGTGGTGGTGGGTGGTGGTGGCAGGTGGGTGGTGAGTGGTGGTGGCAGGTGGTGGTAGGGGGTGGGTGACGGTGGCGGAAGACGGTGGTGGAAAATAGTGGTGGGTGGTGGCTAGTGTTGGGTGGTAAAAAAAAAAAAAAAAACTGAAAATTCAAAACTCAAAACGGAAACATATTTTTTGTGTTTTTAGTTTTTTGTCAACTTTATAAACTGAAATCACTGATTTATAAATCAAAAATTTTATCAAACAAGCTTTTATTTGAGTTTTTAAAATTTTTGTAAATATAAACAAAAAATTAAAAATATAAATGTTACCAAATAGTACCTTAATGTTTAGATTGACAAAATTAAAAACTAAGATTTTATTTCTTAGTACCAAAAAAAACGAGGTGGCTCTTGCTTAACCAGACCCAATTCCAAACTAAGACATTGCGTGAGACAACGTACAAGGGTGTCACACGGAGGGGCAATGAAGAGCCGAACATGATTAAAGCTTGAAGTTTTTTTTTTTTTTTTTTTTTATCACCAAAAAAAAAAAAAAAATGAAGAGTAAAGAAAAGAAAAAGAATGGGCATCGGCCCATCCTGGGCCTGAGGTTGCTCCGCCACTCAATAGGCCCCAACATGAATATAAGGGCTGGATTTTAGGAAAATTTATGGCTTCATGTTGCCTGTTGCTACAAGCTGAATCGCTGAACATGATTGACGCATGGAACAAGGGTACAGGCTCCATTTTGTTTTTTGGGCCAGCAACACAACAAGCACACGGTCCATTTTTGTATTTCGGCCAGAATTTTTGCTAGGAGGCCACTAGCTACATGTAATCCATTACAACTTTTTAGGGATGGCAATAAATAACGTACTATGTGAGCATCTATCGAGATCTAACCTAAATACATAAATTTTTTCTTTTTTTTCTTATACATTGGATAAAATAAGTGATATTCTTTAAATATCCATAGGGGATGGATACTCACTAATTTCTCCATATTTTTTTTTTTTTTAAGATTCACAATCAAAGCTAAATATACATCCAATCTTTTTTCTTTTTTTTCTTTTTTTTTTATAAAAGGTTCACAACCATTTTTTTTAAAAAAAAAATTTAAGATTCACAACTAAAGCTAAATATACATGCAATCTTTCTTTTTTAAAAAAAATTTTGTTTTTTTTTTAAGGTTTACAACCTTTTTTTTTTTTTTTAAGATTCACAACCAAAACTAAATATACATTCAATCTTATTTTATTTATTTGGCTCAACAACAAAATCAAATACACATTAATTAACATTGTCACATTATTCTTGTCAAATTTTATGCATAACTAGAATTTTTTAAATTTATTTAGAAAAATTCTATTCCTACAAAAAAATTCCATCTTCTTTTTAATTTTTTTTTTTAATTTTATGTATCTCCTTCTCCTCTCTATTAATTGATCTTCAATAATCTGAATGTGAGTTATTGCTCTCCTTTCCATCTTCTTCTTCTTCTTCTTCTTTTTATAAATTTTTATTTGCATTTATAGAATGAATTTTCTTGTTTTAATATCTCCTGCAATTGTTTTATTGGATTTCTCTCTAATTTGATGGTAGTCTTATATTGAATTTTTCAATTTTCATCTTAATTAGCGATCACCTAAATTAAAATTTTATACATTTTTTCCCTCAATTTTCATGTTTTGGTTATGATTAATTGCACGTTTTTGATCGATAGTTACAATCTTGTCACCATTAGATTGTTGTCATCGCAAATCGCCATTGCTATAGTGAGAGGATGAGAGAAAGTAAGAATTAGAACTCTAATTATCAACAGAGTAGCGAAAACATATGGAGAAATTATTTTCCGATATACCCAAAAAAAATATGGGGAAATTAGTGAGTGCCCATCCCCGGTTGAGATTTAAAGAACATCACTTACCCTACCCGACAAACAAGAAAAAAGGGGAAACCCAAGTATTTGGGTTGAGTCTCTATGGATACCCACATGGTAGGTTATCCATTGCCATTCCTACTCTATTGACAATTAGAGTTCTAATTCTCACTCTCTTTCATCCTCTCACTACAACAACGGCGATTTGCGATAACGACAATCTAATGGTGACAAGATTGTGACTGTCGATCAAAAACGTGCAATTAATCATAACCAAAACATGAAAATTGAAGACAAAATTGTACAAAATTTCAATTAAGGTGATCGCTAGTTAAAATGAAAATTGAAAAATTCAATCTAAGGTTACCATCAAATCAGAAAGAAATCCAATAAAAAAATTGCAGGAGATATTGAAACAAGAAAATTCATTCTATAAATGTAAATATAAAAAAAAAAATTAAAAAGAAGAAGAAGAAGATGGAAACGAAAGCAATAACTCACCTTCAGATTATTGAAGATCAATTAATATAGAGGAGAATGAGATACATAAAATTAAAAAAAAAAAAAAAAAGATGAAATTTTTTTTTGTAGGAATAGAATTTTTCTAAATAAATTTAAAAAATTCTAGATATACATAAAATTTGACAATAATAATGTAACTATGTTAATTAATGTGTGTTTGATTTTGTTGTTGAGCCAAATAACATAAAATAAAATTGAATGTATATTTAGATTTTGTTGTGAATCTTAAAAAAAAATAAAATAAATAAATAAATAAACAAAAAAATTGAATGTATATTTAGCTTTGGTTAAGATTGAATTTTTCGAAATAAATTTTAAAAATTCTAGATATACATAAAATTTGACAAGAATAATGTAACAATATTAATTAATGTGTATTTGATTTTGTTGTTGAGCCAAATAAAATAAAATAAGATTAAATATATATTTAGTTTTTGTTGTGAATCTTAAAAAAAAAAAAAAAATGAATATATATTTAGCTTTAGTTGTGAATCTTACCCAAAAAAAAAAAAAGTTGTGAACCTTAAAAAAAAAAAAATTAAAAAAAAAGATTGCATATGTATTTAGTTTTGGTTGTAAATCTTAAAAATAAATAAATAAAAGAGAGGCCAAGTTGGGTTGGGGAATATCTAAATCCATTAGGAGATGGGGAGGGTAGTACCCATGAAAAATAGGAAATGGGAAAAAATAATTATAAAAAAATAGGGATGGAGAATTAATATCTACTCCATTAACCCCATTACCATTCCTGCAACTTTTGAGGCTTTGTGGGGACAAAATTTTCATAAACAAAATATGCTTGGTTCATAAACCCAAAATAAAAAATAATAATAAGAAGAAGAAGAATAAAAAAAAAAGTTGTCATTTAACAATTCAGAAATGCTTCCTACCCCCACTGGGGGTCGACCCCCAGTGAGGTGTCACTGGGGGATTGGCCCAAAAAAATATTTTTTTTTTTTTTTTTTGTGTTTTCAACGAATAGGGGGTCGCCACCTCACTGGGGGTCGACCCCCACTGGGTGTATAAATCACGGTTGTTAACAATTTTAGTAAAATTTGTAGAATACAATATGTGGGTTTACCCGGCTAAAGCTAATTATTGGATACTCAAAACTTTCAATATAAGTGTGTTAAGTTGGAAGATTTGAGTTGGGAGATTTGAAAAATGATTTAGAAAATAAAATTAAAAAAAATATATGAAATGTGAATAAAATATACCTATATTTTACTCATTTTCACATATCTATTCTTTTTTTTTTTTCTAAATTACTTTTCAAAACTTCCAACCAAAAGAAATCACGAAGTGCTTCGGGTTGTTTTGGGAAGTTGGTAAAAAGTCGGTTTTTGGCTTTTTACCAAACTTTTTAATTTTTTTGGAAGTGATTTAAGAAGTTGGTAAAAAGTTGACTTTTTACTTTTTAGTTTAATATTTATTTATGGTGTCAAATCAAATTAAAATGACCAAAATACCTGTACCCAACATAAGAGATTTATTTTTTTATTTTTTTTCATAGGTCCTAATTTATAATTTTATGAATACGTCTTTTCTGGCGTTTTTTACCGCCACGTTTTTAGACATTTTCCCAATATGGCACTTCATCTCTCCTGCTCCTAGCAGTGACTTGAATATGCAGTTGATTGCCTTAAGCGTGGCGTAATGGGGATTGGTCGTTCAATGTTGGATTTGGATAGTGTTAAAATCGACCGACTGCAAATTGGCTCGAAAAGAGAATTGTTCCCCTCCATGCGTTTTAAAGGCACAAAACATTAAAAATAAAATAAAAATCATGTAACATTTTCTACTTATTTCAAAATATTTTTTTTATTTATTTTTATTTTTTTACAACCTTTTTAGTTATTTCTAAATAACTATTTCACTCCAATCTTAGCATTGCGAGACACTTTTCACCGATTCTAAAATATTTTTATTGGTTTTGAATATTTTTAAAACCTCTTTATTTATTTTCAAAGAACTATTCATTTTTTGTTTGGAGAACCTTGAATGGGTTGCTATTCTCCAATAAGTGAAAATTTGATGATCTCCTCTAAATCTATCTCTTAGTGTATTAATTTTTTTATATGAATATTTTACCGAAAAAATCTTTTATAGTGTACTAATTTTTTATATGAATATTATATTTAACAAGTTCTATTTTTTTTTTTATAGTGTACTAGTTTTTTTATATTAATATTCTACTTAATAAATTTTAAAAAATTAATTTTTTTATATAAATATTCTACTTAATAAGTTTTAAAAAGTAATCATCAAAATGTTTCAAAATAGAAAAAGCAAATAACAATTTATATTATCAAGATCGATCCAAAATATATATATATATATATATATTAAGGATAAATTATTAATAAATCTTAATAGTTGGATTTAATTTTCATCAAGTCTTATTGAAAATAAGTCTTAATAAAATCATTGCTAAAAAAATTTTGTGATGATTTTTTACACATGTCATCAAAAATTGACAATTAATGACTTTTTTTGTCACGATTTTTATAAATTGTCACTAAAACTTATAATTAGTGATTTTTTTTTGTGACGAATTTTTCAAACTATCTCTAAAAGTTAAAAACTAATGACATTTTTTGTGACAATTTTTTAAAATCATCATTAAAACTTATGATTAATGATATTTTTTGTAATAAAATTTTTAAACTGTCATTAAAAATTAATAATTAATGATATTTTTAATAATATCATTAATTATCTTAATATGTATTAAATAATAAATTTACCGATTAAAATTTATACATAACTTTCTTGAAAATTAATATTATAAACATAATAATATCTTTATTACTCGAATAACACGTATCACATATAATTTTAAATTTAAATTTTAAAAATTTAAGAGGACACATAGCACACACGTACTAGTTGAAGATAAGAACAGAGACATTTGTGCAGAGTTGAAAGTTGAGGAGTAATTGGTAATGATCATCCAGGAAAATAAAGGCCATAGAAAATAAGGCAAAAAGTTAGCAGTATTGTTAGGTATCATAAAAAAGTCTTTTATGAAAATAATCATAAAAAATTGATAACTTTTAAATTACACTTAGAATAAAACACCATATACTAATTAAGATAATCTAAAGATTACAAATCTTTTATTATCATTTTTCATCATCCCTAACATTTATCAAAAGTTAGCGGATAGAGCAGGGTCTATATGTATGTAGTAGGGCCAGACCCAGGGTGACCTACCAGTGTACCACTAACATAAACATGTGACTGAAATTTCGCAGCAACCGCCGATCATCCTTCCTATTCCGAGTCCTACCACGCGTAAAAGTACCACATACATACATACATACATACATACATACATGATGTATCTATCACCACATCACACCCCACCCACACACACGCATACCAACCCACCACTCTATAAATACGCCTTCACTCCTCAGCTACACCCTCTCCTCATTCAATTCTACCAACTCAGGAAGGACTCACAATGGGCCAGGTGAGTTCCTTCCCAGTCTCTCCATCCATTTGTGTGTGTTTCTATTTCTCTGATTTTGTTCTGTTTTTCGATGTTTTGATTGCAGAAGAAGGGAAACAACGGAGGCGAGAAGAACAACAACAACGGCGGTGAAGGAGAGAAGAAGGGCGGTGATGGTATAATCACTGTGGTTTTGAAGATGGACATGCATTGCGAGGGTTGTGCTTCTAAGATGAAGAAGTGCGTTTGCCGCTTTGAAGGTATGCATATCAGATTCATTTTCAAGTTCCTACTCTCTTTCGTTTCTTTGATTGTTTTTGCTATTTTTTTTTTTTTTCATTGTTTTCTTTACATGTCGGCTTTAGATTTAGATTCATCCTCTGTTCTTTATTGCCTCTGTTTCTGCTCTTACTTCCGATTGTAAGATTCAACGGTTATTCAACAATATGCTCTGTTTCTGTACCTTGGCAATTTATTTGTTTTTGATTTGTTTCGGATTTTACTGTCAAATTATCGAAGAATATCGAGAATGAGACGTTAACACATTTATATTGAGTTGTTTTTCTGTAATTTTGTTTAGTGATATGTTTTTGATGTTTGTGATTTGAGTAAAGGTGTTGAATCCGTGAAAGGAGACTGTGTGTCTAACAAACTGACGGTGATCGGGAAAGTAGATCCGGTGAAGCTCCGAGAGATGGTTGAGCAGAAGGCGAAGAAGAAGGTCGAACTCGTCTCTCCTTTGCCGAAGAAGGACAACAAGAAAGGCGGTGGCGGTGGCGGTGGCGGTGGCGGAGGAGGAGGAGCAGGAGGAGAGCAGAAGGGCGAAGGAAAACCAGAGAAAAAGGCAGATGACAAGAAAACCAAAGACAAAGAGGTACTACTATGCTCTGCTCTGCTCTCTACTACTGATGTGCGCCTGTGTCGTATTACGCTTCTCTTCTTTTCCCTCTGGATTTTGCTGTTGTCTTTGGCGCTGCGCATCTGGTGCACGATAGAATGAAGGCGTAGACGTATCACATCAATCCTTCATTCATTCCCACTTCTCTATTGAAACTTGTGGAAGTTACTGTTTTTGTTTAATGGTGTGATTAGGCCAACTGCTACACTGTACCACTAGGGGCGCATTTTAGCAACTCTACTGTTATTTTCGATGATTCATCAAATCGGCACTCATTCAAAACAATTTATTGAAGATTTGAATGAGGAGTTTCGTAAATTTATTTTATTACTATAATTATTTGTTTAATTAATTAATTGCATTAATCTTTTTCTGGTTTTGCAATTTATCTCAGCCTCCGGTGACCACCGCGGTGATGAAGGTGGATCTGCACTGCCAGGGATGCATCAAGAAAATCCAAAAAACCATCACGAAGACCAAAGGTGAGAATATCACGCCCGCCCTGTTTTTCCGTACAAACAGTTATGTAACAGTTTCCAGTATTTTTAACGGCGATAGTTAACGGCGTTGCAGGATATCATGAAATGTCCATTGATAATCAGAAGAATCTGATCACGGTGAAAGGGACAATGGACATGAAGGCTCTAGCAGATGCACTGAAGCAGAGGCTGAAGAAACCGGTGGAGATTGTCCCGCCCAAGAAAGAAGGAGGCGGCGATAAGAAAGAGAAAGGAGGCGGCGGCGGCGGCGAAGGGGGAAAGGGCAAGAAGGGTGGTGGTGGTGAGGGTGGCGGAAATGGAAATGGTGGAGGGGGGCAGGGAGAGCAAAATATAATCCAGCATGTGATGCATCAGAATCCATACATGAATGGGTACGGGTCGGGTTATCCGATAGATCCCTACCCGTACCATCATGTTCAAGCTCCGATGGGTCAGTACCCATACCAGCAAGTTCAAGCTCCGATGGGTCAGTACCCATACCAGCAAGTTCAAGCTCCGATGGATCACTACCCATACCAGCATGTTCAAGCTCCGATGGATCACCACCCATACCAGGTTGTTCAAGCTCCACAAATGTTCAGTGATGAGAACCCTAACGCGTGCTCTGTTATGTGAGGGAGGAATATGAAAAATATGATCAGTGATAGGAATTATGGAACTTAGTTTATGTCAGTATATTATTTGAAGAAAAAGGAGAAAGATGTAAATAACATCACACGGATGTTTTGTAAGTGGTTGGTGAATTGTGGGTTCAGTTATGGTTCAGTTCTTAGTTATTGAATTTTAAAAACATGTGGGGTCTATTTTGTTTAAAACTTTTCATTTTATAATATTGCAGTTGTCAAGTGTTTTGCATTTTTTTGATCTCTTAGGCTGTGTGATTATAAAAGATAAACTATTAACTGGTCTTAATAGTTGAAATTAATTCTTATTAAGTTTTATTGAAAATAAATTTTAATAAAATTATCGTTAAAAATAATTTTTTTGTGATAATTTTTTACCTACATCGTTAAAACTTAATAATTATTGATTTTTTTTGTTATGATTTTTATAAATTATTGTTAAAATTTATAATTAGTGATTTTTTTATGTCAAATTTTTTCTATAGGACTTATTAGGCAATAGGTTCACTTATTAAGACCTACACGTAAATATCTCAAAAGGTTTGGGTTGGATTGAGATTATTTTAGTTATTAAAAGATAAAAATAGGTTTTTTAATTAAATAAGATAAAATATTATATTAAAATTATATATATATTTTTTTTATAAAAGTTAAAAAAATTTATTCTAAATTTTTTTTTTAATCTCATATTAAAATAATTAAAAAATCAATTCACATTTATAACTTAATTTGCTTACATTATTTTTATTTTTTAACTACAAATGCACATAACTCTTAATTATTTAGTATCAAAATTGATGTTCACTCTTTGCCACTTGCATAGACCTAAAACAAAAAACTAGTGCTTTGTGCACTCTGATGTTTCCTAAAACCCACCAGGATTGAATCCCACTAATTTTAGTAATGAAAGTCCCAATCAAATGTCTCTTTGTCGATGCACCATGATGTGAAAGATTTAGGGCATTAATATATTATTCAATAATATTACATTTATTGAATTTTAACTTATTCAAATTATTTAAATTTATGAATATTAATAGTCTAATTAGTTAGTTATTTGAGAGGATGTCAATTACTTGAGAGATGTCGATTGATACATCGGATGATAAGAATGATCGTTATGATTGATAAAAATAACATTAATGATCCGATCATGTCATTTGAGCAAAATCAAATTACCAAACTATGTTATTCAAGCGAAATCAAATTACGAGCGAAATTAGATTACCGAACTATGTTATTCAAGCCAAATCAGCTTTACTTCTATTCTGGTGCACCGAGCATTTTTATAGTATTTTTCCTAGAGCTTAAAATTCCTCCCAAATCATTGCTTAAAACTTTTGACCAAATGTTTGTGCCGTAGGGTATATTGGATTTTCTAATACTGACAATGCACCTCATATGATGGTGGGAGGCACAGCTCATTTGGCTCTATTTCGAGTTCTTTCATTGTTTCATTTTTAAGATATATTAAATAAAATATATTTATAAAAAAATAAATTAATCAGATGATAATTTTTTTTTATCGAATCATATATGATTAGAATTGGGATTCACTGAATTTGGCGTGCAAAGATGAAAAATAAAAATAAAAGTAAGGAGAGAGAAACGAGTAGTTCATTTTCTAATAATAAAATAATTATTGGGCAAAAATAATTTAGTTATTTTTCAAGTTATTACCATGTAAAACTTCAAGCCTGGTTTGGCATTAAGTTAATATAGTCAAAAAAAATTAAAAAATTATTAAATGTTATCATATCATTTTCTTTTTATTTCTGCATATTTTTTTCGTAAAAAATCAAATACGACCTACATTTTGATTTTCTAATTTTTTATGAAAATATGTATAGAAAAACAGAGATAGTGTGACAGAAATAATCCAATAACAACTTATTTGGCTTTGGTACAAAAAAACAACTTATTTGGCTTATTGAATGAAATGTAGATGTACATTTTATGATGAATAGTTTAGAAAAGTCACATTAATATTTTTTTTTATATTAAAAAGAAGTCAAAAATATTTTAAATTTTAAATAACCGTTATAATTATAAACTATTACTTTTAAATTTTAATAATGTGTTTCAATTTCATGGGAAGTAATGAGAATCTCCATTTATAACATGTCATAAGAGAATTTGAATCTCAAAAATTCAGTTAATATCACATATAAGTGGGTGGGCTAGAGAGCTTTAGGTTCAGTATGTTTTGAATTATTATTATTTTATCTTTTTTAAATAAACTTAATTTAAGAAAAATAAATACCAAAAATATTCTTAAAATTTTAAAAATCATTCCAGCCCCAAAATAGGCGATGTTTTCCTAGATTATATTTTCCATAAAACCATTATAAAAAAGAAAAAAGAAGAAGAAATATTTATTTTTTAATCAAATTAAATTTTAATTTTCACAAAAATATTTTAAAAACTAAATTCTAATGTGAAACCAAATCTATATATATATATATATATATATTAAGGAAAGTGAGTAGTCTTATAAGAGTTTCAATATCTCATACTAATTTTTTTAATTTAAAATAATTAAGAAAACCTCCATTGATTAGCTTCCATTTAATCATACTAGCGGGTGCTACATGCGATGCGTGTGCAATTCAGATAACTAATAATAAAAACAAATAATTAAAAATTTAATATCATAATATGTATATTATTTAAGTGATAAATATGTTCTTAATAAAATCCAAGATCTTGGTTTCAAAACTTGCTTACGCTGTGTATAATAATTTTTTTATTTTAGCATATATAAAGTTGCCACATGGCAAGAGGAGAAGAAGGTTTCACTAAACTAATTTAGGCCTTCACTTATTAATAGCATAGTATACTAGCGGGAGACACACGCGATGCGTGTACAATTCAGACAACTAATAATAAAAATAAATAATACGTTGTGTATACTAATTTTTTTTATTTTAGCATATATAAAATTGTCACGTAGCATAAGGAGAAGAAGGTTTCACTAAACCAATTTAGACATTCACTTAATAACAATATAGAATATAGAATACAGATAGATAGATAGATAAAAATAAAACTTTAATTAGTTTATGATTTATTTAATAATCTCACATTAGAATTAGTTTATGATTTATTTGATAATCTCACATCGGAAAAAGAATAAAAAAGTGAATTGTTTCACTTATACAAACTGAATCTTATATTCTCATTTAATATTGTAGTGTTGTGCATATTTCAATTCAATATAATTTAAATTTTAAAATAAAATTTGAAAGTTGTAATTAATTAATTTTTGTGTAAGTTGGTTGGTCTTTTGACCTAGCCGATCTAGTTGAATCATTTTCTGTTTGATTGATTCGTCGGTTTAATCGCGATTTTAGTGGTTTTATCCAAATATATTGGTTAGATTTGTTTGATTCGAAATAAACTAAAGATTGATCTGATTAAAGATTGAACGACTGCGAATATTACACAAAAATTCATCTATTCTCTCTCTCTCTCTCTCTCTATGAATTTTTATTTGTTCATTATCATCAACAACAACATCAAAAAAAAATAAAAACTAAAAAAAAATAGATTTTGTTGAAATTTGTTGGAGATGCATCTCCACTAAATCTTCTAACACTAAAATATTACACAATAATTCATCTTTTTTTTCTCTATCTCTTTCTCTCTCTCTCTATGAAATTTTATATGTTCATCATCATCATCATCATCAACAACAACATCAAAACAATAAAAAATAAATAAACAGATTTTGTTGAAATCTATTGGAGATACATCTCTACTAGATCTTTCAACATCTTTAAATTGATTGTGGATGATACATAGAGAGAAACTTCACAAAAATTCACGAAGAAACTTCCTTCGCCGCAACTAGAGCTTATCGCTGGTCATTGGCTACGATCTCAAGTCTCAAATCATGAGACTCGGATATGGAGAGAAACAGTTTCAGGAAACTCTAACGGGTTGAAGAACGAACTGGAGGATGAAGAAAGAGATGAGAGACAGCATCGGAGATTAGAGAGAGACAAGAGTGTGGTTTGTTTTGGTTTATAGTGTTAGATAATGTCTCAATGGGACTACATAATTAAATGTGGTGTTATCATTTATAAGAAGCCTACAATTTAAGTGATTCAATTTAGTTAATAGGCTTAAGGGTATATGTGTTATGGACCTAATGTGTAGATACTAGTTGTATAATTTCTATTTCTATGAGGGACAGAAATAGAAATTAAAACATATTGGTTAAAGTTGGTTTTCATTACCTTTCAGTTTTAAAACCAATAATGGTTAATTTATTGGTTTTCATTACCTTTCAGTTTTAAAACCAATAATGGTTAATTTATTGGTTTTCATTACCTTTCAGTTATGAAAACCAATTACAACCTTTAAAAGGTTATGGTCCCTATTCCTTCCCAAGGTGAGAAAAAAAAAATAAGAACATTGTTTTGTTTTTCTAAATCCTCTCAAGGAGAAACATAAGGCACCAAAGGGGAAAGGATTAGAAGGCAATAACATAGTCAATATCAAGGTTTTATTGACAATCAGACGCTTCCGTTTAACCGTTCATCGATGGATTCAGGTATGTCATTTTGTCTTGATTTCTTGATGATATACATGGTAGATGATCCGAAACATGAAGTTTCATGTTCTGAAATTTATGTTAACAAGTGGTATCAGAGCGGTTATATCATGTGTATTATCAGAATAGATATGCTTTTATTCATCCTATTTAGTTTCTTGGAATTAGATTCTGTTTTTTGTATTTCTGTTTTTTCCTCTACTACAAATTCTGTTTTGTTTTCTGGAAATGGAGCATAATTCGGATGGGCGGTTCATTTTTCAAATGGTGAACATCATGTATTTACATATATATGTATATAATTGGGATTGTTGCAGATTATATAACATATATGGGGTAACAAATTTAGAAATCTTTAAATTTAATGTAATTTCATACAACGTCTACGGAAATTTAATTTTCTAATGTTCTAAATATAAGTCAATTCAAACAAGATGTCACAAAAGTGATCTCTCTTGTCTAGATTGTTTTATATGGAATGTTTTGAAAGTCATGTCTGTGTATCTCATGCGGGTATTTATCGGTCCAAAGACATGATTAAGACTTGGCAGAATTACACACACATTTTGTGGTGATAAACATGTGCCAATTGTTAAGGAAACCTAATGTGAATAATAAATCCATCAAAAGATAGATTTGTTATTTGACATAACTTATTGTCAATGTTTGATCATTACAACAAGAATACCACTTACAGTTAATATCACTACCCAAAGGCTTGGTATTAATGTTGTGCTAGGTATCTTGAGATGTTGTCATTAAATTAATTTATTTAAAGATTATCTGTTTGGTAACTTAATGTGAGTATAATTGTTTATTCCTTTTATTTTCTTTTCGATTCAGCTTTAATGTCGACTAATTCAATCTCTGCCAACATGAACAATGTTCCAATGTTAAATGGAACAAACTTTAAGGACTGGAAAGAGAACATATTGATTGTTCTCGGCTGCATGGACATAGACTTGGCATTAAGGATGCCAAAACCGAATGCTCTCACTGCACAAAGTACTCCTGAGGAAACTGTGTACTTTGAAAAGTGGGATCGTTCTAACAGGCTAAGTCTTATGATCATGAAGCGTGGGATTCTAGAAGTTTTTCGGGGTGCAATAACAGAGGATGTTACCGTTGCCGGTGAGTTTCTTTTAGAAATTCAAAAGCGTTTTGCTAAAAACGATAAGGCTGAAACAAGCACGCTTTTAGCAAGCTTGATTTCAATAAAGTACGAAGGCAAGAGTAATGTTCGCGAGTACATCATGGAAATGTCTCATCTTGCTTCAAAACTTAAGGCACTAAAGCTCGATCTATCTGATGATTTGCTCGTGCATTTAGTTCTCATCTCTCTTCCTGCACAATTTAACCAATTTAAGGTCAGTTATAACTGCCAGAAGGAGAAATGGACTCTCAATGAGCTCATTTCATTTTGTGTGCAAGAGGAAGAGAGATTGAAGCAAGAAAGGACTGAAAGTGCTCATCTGGCAAGCACCTCCAAGCTTACGGGAAAAAGAAAGCATAAGGGAAAGGAAGTTGCTATTCCTCAGGGTCCGGAACCAAAGAAACAGAAAGTGCAGGATGGTTGTTTCTTTTGTGGCAAGCCCGGACATAGAAAGAAGGATTGTGCCAAATACGTCGCTTGGCGTGTATAGAAAGGTACATCTCATGTTTTGGTCTGTTCTGAAATAAATTTAGCTTCAGTACCAAGAAACACTTGGTGGGTAGATTCTGGTGCTATTACTCACATATGTGTTTCTATGCAGGGTTGCCTGAACTACCGAAAGCCAACTGATGCTGAAAGATACATCTTTGTGGGTGATGGCAAGTCAATAGAAGTGCAGGCAATAGTGCACTTTAGATTATTACTGAAAACTGGTTATTATTTGGATTTATTAGACACTTTTGTTGTACCGTCCTTTAGACGGAATTTAATTTCTGTTTCTGTATTGGACAAATTGGGATATTATTGTTCTTTTGGAAATATGAAGTTTAGTATGTCTATTAATTCCAATGTTGTTGGTACTGGTTTACTTAATGTGTTTGATAATCTATATTTGCTCGAAACTATTGCATCTTATAATGCAACCTTACACGTGGAATCACGAGGTACAAAGCGTAAATTAACTAAGGAAAATTCAGCCTCATTATGGCACAAACGCTTAGGTCACATCTCTAAATCTAGAGTTGAGCGCCTTGTGTCTGATGGAATTTTGGACTCTCTTGATTTTTCAGATTTTGATGTCTGTGTTGAGTGTATCAAGGGAAAACAGACCAAAATAAAGAAATATGGTGCCCATAGGACTACAGATGTCTTAGAACTAATTCATACGGACATTTGTGGCCCATTCCCTATGGCGTCTTGGAATGGTTAACAATATTTTATCACATTCATAGACGACTATTCCAGATATGGGTATCTATTTCTTATCCATGAGAAATCACAATCTTTGGACGTATTCAAAAAATTTAAGACCGAAGTTGAGTTACAACTCAACAAACGGATTAAAAGTGTCAGGTCTGACCGTGGTGGTGAATACTATGGCAGATATGATAGATCAGGTGAACAACGTCCAAGACCGTTTGCAAAATACCTGGAGAAATGTGGAATCGTCCCACAATACACCATGCCAGGATCACCTAGCATGAATGGTGTATCTGAGAGACGAAATCGGACTCTTAAGGATATGGTAAGAAGTATGATCAGTCATTCTACTTTACCAGAGTCCCTCTGGGGTGAGGCTCTAAAGACAGCAACTTATATCTTAAATCGGGTGCCAACTAAAGCAGCTGCAAAAACACCTTATGAGCTTTGGGTTGGGCGAAAGCCTAGTCTAAAACATTTACATGTGTGGGGGTGTCCTGCTGAGGCGAGGCCTTATAAACCTCATGAACGAAAATTGGACTCTAAAACCATCAGCAGCTACTTTATTGGCTATGCCGAACGATCACGGGGTTACAAGTTTTATGATCCCACAAATAGGTCAATATTTGAGACGAGAATTGCAACATTTTTTGAGGATGTTGAGTTTGGAGGGAGAAATCCAGTTAGAGACATTGTCTTTGAGGAGGAAGCAGGAGTAATCCCACTTCCTACTACTACTTTTGACCAATCACAGGTTCCTATACCTGTCATTGCTCGAGAAGTAATTTCGAATCCTCAACCAGACAATGTTGTTCAAGATAATATAGTTCAAACCCCCATTCAAGATGAGGTAATTGTTCCTGAGGAACAAACTCTACAACCTCAACCTCAAGAATCTGTGCCATTAAGGCGATCCACCAGAGAAAGGAGATTTGCATTTTCAGATGATTATATTGTATATCTCCAGGAACATGAGGTAGAAAATAGAATGTCGAAAGATGATCCAATCAACTTTCGTCAAGCCATGGAAAGTTCCAACTCTCATAAGTGGATAGAAGCCATGAATGAAGAATATAAGTCTATGCAAGACAATAAAGTTTGGGAACTTGTCTCATTACCAGTTGGTGCGAAGCCCGTAGGTTGTAAATGGATATTTAAAACCAAAATGGATTCAAATGGTAATGTGGAGAGGTATAAGGCACGTCTTGTAGCCAAAGGCTTTACTCAAAAAGAAGGAATTGACTTTAAAGAAACTTTCTTTCCAGTTTCTTCGAAAGATTCTTTTAGGACAATTATGGCGCTTGTTGCATATTTTGATCTTGAGTTGCATCAGATGGATGTCAAAATAGCTTTTCTTAATGGTGACATTAAAGAAACAATTTATATGGTGTAGCCAGAAAACTTTGTGTCAGGAGACCCAAAGAATATGGTTTGCATATTGACTAAATCCATCTATGGACTCAAACAAGCTTCTCGTCAGTGGTACTTCAAATTTCATCAAATTCTCACTTCGTATGGTTTTGAAACTAATGTTATTGATGAATGTGTGTATCACAAGTTCAGTGGGAGTAAACACATATTTTTGGTTTTATATGTTGACGACATATTGCTTGCCACAAACGATATAAACTTATTGCATGACACCAAGAGATTTCTATCTAAGAATTTTGAAATGAAAGATCTTGGTAATGCTTCCTTTGTATTAAGAATCGAAATACTCCGAGATCGTTCTCGGGGTATTCTGGGATTATCACAAAGGAGCTATATCGAAAAAATACTCATTAGATTTGGCATGCAAAATTGTAAATCAGGTGAAACCCCGGTTGCTAAGGGAGACAAGTTTAGTCTCAGCCAATGCCCGAAGAACAGTCTTGAAATTCAAGAAATGCAGAAGATTCCTTATGCCTCAGCTGTAGGGAGTCTAATGTATGCTCAAGTATGTACGCGTCCAGATATTGCGTTTATAGTTGGCAGGTTAGGCAGATATTTAAGTAATCCTGGCATGGATCATTGGAAAGCAGTCAAGCGTGTTATGCGATATTTACGGAGAACAAAGGAATATATGCTCACATATAGGAGATCGGATAAGTTAGAGGTCATTGGATATTCCGACTCCGATTTTGCTGGATGCCAAGACAGTAGGAAATCCACATCAGGCTATATTTATCTGTTAGCTGGGGGAGCAATTTCTTGGAGGTCTGCAAAGCAGACGCTCATAGCTTCATTCACCATGGCTGCAGAGTTTGTAGCATGTTATGAGGCATCAAACCAAGGGATATGGCTGCAGAATTTTGTCACTGGGTTGCGTATTTTGGAAGGCACTGAAAGACCACTTAAGATATATTGTGACAATAAGTCAGCAGTTTTATATTCCAATAACAACAGGAGCTCGACAAAATCAAAGCATATTGATATCAAGTTCCTAGTTGTAAAAGAAAGAGTGCAGAGTGGACAGATTTCCATAGAGCACATTGGGACAAACTCCATGATAGCGGATCCACTTACGAAGAAACTACCACCCAAGGTCTTTCATGAGCACACTGCTCATATGGGTGTTGTTCTATTTGAGAACATTCTGGTTTAGTGGGAGTTTGTATTTATATTACTGCTTTATGTCAGCCTTGAGTTTTATCTATGTAATTAGATTAATTTCTGCAGAAATGAAGTATTCAATTTATTACGCTCTGTTACGTATTGTGAAGTATTGATCTCAATAAAGTTAAGTAGGACCAATTGGACATAGGCATGTATGGATCACATCACATGTAATTTCCATGCTACGCATCCATGATTGATCTATGTCATTTAGCTATATTTGTATACGTGACCATTGGTAAGTCGAGTTACGATTGATGTAACGAAGACCGCTTTGATCCTATATTAATATAGTTAATGGACAAGATTGTTTGGATACCCTCAAGTTATGATAACAAATTTCTGAGCTCACTAAAGTTAAGCACATTTTTCAAGATACATATGTGGTCCAGTGGGAGATTGTTAGATAATGTCTCAATGGGACCACATAATTAAATGTGGTGTTATCATTTATAAGAAGCCTACAATTTAAGTGATTCAATTTAGTTAATAGGCATAAGGGTATATGTGTTATGGACCTAATGTGTAGATACTAGTTGTATAATTTCTATTTCTATGAGGGGCAGAAATAGAAATTAAAACATATTGGTTAAAGTTGGTTTTCATTACCTTTCAGTTTTAAAACCAATAATGGTTAATTTATTGGTTTTCATTACCTTTCAGTTTTAAAACCAATAATGGTTAATTTATTGGTTTTCATTACCTTTCAGTTATGAAAACCAATTACAACCTTTAAAAGGTTATGGTCCCTATTCCTTCCCAATGTGAGAAAAAAAAAAAAAGAACATTGTTTTGTTTTTCTAAATCCTCTCAAGGAGAAACATAAGGCACCAAAGGGGAAAGGATTAGAAGGCAATAACATAGTCAATATCAAGGTTTTATTGACAATCAGACGCTTCCGTTTAACCGTTCATTGATGGATTCAGGTATGTCATTTTGTCTTGATTTCTTGATGATATACATGGTAGATGATCCGAAACATGAAGTTTCATGTTCTGAAATTTATGTTAACATATAGGCTTTTGACGCTAGTTCATTGGTGAGGCGGCGACATCGGCACCACTGTCACGACCTAAACCCGCCCTGATAGGTTTAGCGTCATAACCGGCTAGTAATCTGAGATTACCAATGGTCTGCTTCACAGTAAACAGTAATCGAGGCTGGCAGAAGCCAATATTAAAATAAATTGTCTAATGAGCTATGGGACTTACATGGAACAAAACAAATTTATATACAATAGACAGACATTTACATAAGCCATCTCATACATAAGTACAAACACATTCACCTAACCTAGGAAACTAATTCCCATTAGCAAAATTAAACAAAACAAAAGATCTTAAACCAAAATTATTACATTTAATCACAATGTCAAAAGGGAGAATTCTACACCACTCAAAAGCCTTAGAGCTTGACCAGTAGGAACCTCGAAGTGAGGCACAGCGGTTAGTTTCACAAAACAGAGGGTAGGTCAACACCATTAGGTTCGATCTTGCACTTGATCACCTACATACATATCTAAACAATGAGTTAGAGCTTAGTGAATAATCTCAACGTAAAGAGGTTAAATGAATGAGATGCATAACTTATAAAATTAAAACAATGTAATGTTCTTGACTTAATTAAAACAAACTTCGAAAATATATAATAGCAAATATGGTCATCAAACTTTTCATAGCTTAACATATTTCGTCGTACCCAATAGCCTTATCAAAACTTGATGGATTACTACACATAACGTTTATGGCGAAACGAAGCATTTATTAGATATATATATCTAGAATTCAAAAGGTTCATCAAATCGTTCAGAGTTAGATACATTTCATGGTATAACCCAATAATGCTGAACATAATATTAGCAAAACTATGACAATGGACCGAGGACATAGGCATAACGATCACAACGGATTGACATATACATAACGATCACAACGGATCGACATATACATAACAATCACAATTGATTGACTTAGACATAATAACCACAACGGGTCAAGGTAGACATAACGACCACGATGGATCGACCCATAACAGGAATTTTCGAACACCTAGGCATGTGTTCATGGGTGCCACATTCGATAATCAAAAAGGAAATCTCATTCTTTCTTATCAAAATCTCATTTCTAGAAACATATCGTATCATACACAATTAAGAGTTTCAAAGCACAACTTAACGGTTTCAAAGTTCTTAATCAAAACTTATCGTATCAAACATTTCATAATAAAACATAGATTTCACAAATTATCGGATAACATAGTCATTTTCAAAGTAATTCATATATGAAAATATCTTTACAGGGACATTACTCGCAGTGCTTGGCCGAATGATACTCCTCGTGCAAGCAGCCTACACAACACGTTTAAGCACAACATTTCAAATTACATTCAATTCGTTCAGTCAATTTTAAGCCTATTCGATTCATTCGGTACTTATTCGTTCGGTTATGAATATTCATTCTTTAATTTCTTCCCTTTTCATTCATTAATTTCTATCGTGTTCATGAGATTCATATATGAAAAACACTTGAAAACTATGCAAATAGAGGCCCAGAAGTCAGAAAAACAGGAAGAAAACAAAACTGAGCCTGCCTTGCTGACTGCACGTGCGGTGGCCTGGCTGCTCGTTTGAGCAGAATGCAAAGTGAAACAGAGCAAGGCTAGCCGCTCGTGTGGTGGCCCAGGCCGCTCGAGTGGTCTAGGTTGAAACCCAGTCCGAAAATCTACTGAAAATGGAACTTTCCTTATTGCAAAAACCAACTCAAATTTGAGGAAAATCAAGGCTCAAAACTCTCAAAAACATCATCAATTTCATAACTCTAACTTCAAACAAAATCATTACTTTAAAACATAACTCATTTTGCCACCCACAAGATCAAAAGCTTAAATCAAAATAGTAAAATCATAACTCATGTAAGTTTGAGTTCCAAATCTTCAAAATTCATGGAAGTTCCCTCTCTTTTGTAAAACTCATGCAAGAAGCAAGTGATTGAGCATGAAGAATGCCATGTGTGTCAAATTCTTAAGCTATTTCTTATAATTTTTCTCTTTAGGGTTCTTAACATCAACTTACACCACACAACTTCTAAAATCAACTAAGATGCTATGATTTCATGGTAATACAACTTAGATTCATGAAATTAGAGGAGGATTTTGACCTTAGATGGTTGTGTTGTTGAAGATTTTCTCAAATCCCCTTTCTTCTTCTTTTTCCTTCTTCTTTCTTTTTTCCTTTCTTGAGTTCTCTAGAGCTCTCTCTATTTTGTCTCTACCAAGTTTACTATCTCCCTCCTTCTTTTTGTTGACTGGAACTAATAATTTGCTTAGTTACTATTAAGTTCTATAAGTCCTAATTAATCCTAAGTTTAGATTAATAAATCAAATTCACTTAATTAATTCAATTCTCATCTCAACCCACTTCAACTCACACTAAATTTAATCATACTATTGTGAATCAGGCTCTAATTTCCTAATCCAAATATTTAAGTTTAATTTTATGGCTTACTGACATTCTCTATATATCTGTTCACAGTATCACAGGGCAAATGACAAATGGCTCATAATTAACACATAACTACATAATCATGGAAAATCACATGATTAACGTAATTAATTGCGAAGGTGGTTGCTATAACCATAGTTTTGACCTAGCCGATTAGGCTGAACCATTTTCGATTTGACTGATTCGCTAGTTTAATCGCGATCTCAACAGTTTTATCAAAATATATTGATTAGATTTGTTTGATTTGAAATAAACTAAAGATTGACCCAATTAAATATTAAATGGCTGATATTGTTTGATTTGAAATAAACTTAACGTCCGAACAATTGTTAATTTTTATTTTACACAATCCCACATAGGGAAAAGAATGAAAATGTGAGTTATGTCACTTATATAAAATAAACTTATGCTATTATTTAATATTGTAGTATTGTGCATATTTCAGTTGAAGACTGCTAAATTTTAAAATAAAATAAAATTAAAAATTTTTAATTAATTAATTTTTGTATAAATTTGTTTGTCTTTTGACCGATTTTAACGATTTTATTTTATTTGTAAAAAATATGTTTAAATTTTATGACAAACTTCATCATAGAATAAACTTAAACTAAAAAAATTGTAAAACGAAATTTACTTTTATTTTACCATAAATATAATTTTTTTAATTTATTCTATTTTTTTCATTTTTACCAACTAAATTAAGACATCTATTTCTTATTATAAACTTAGAATATACAATTAATGACATCACAACTGCAATATATGTTCTAATAAAATGGTTAAAATTTAAACAAGTCTAAATTCTTTTTTTATGCCTTTTAAATAAATTTTATGTCATTATGTAATTTTAGAAGAGTAATGATACATCATCTAATTTTGAAGCTCTAATTGAGCTCTAGAGAATAAAAATAAAATAAAATAAAATAAAACTAAGGCCAAATCTACTCCCATTATAGCTCATTAGAACTCCTTTATTAGAGGTTTCAATCTTTTTTTTTTTTGAAATATTAAGGCACCGTTTGGGAAGTGGTTTTGTGGGTTTTTTTTGGCTATTTTAGCCACAAAAGACAAAATATGCTATTTTAGCTACAACAAACAAAATATCACATCCAACCCATAATCATCACACTCCCTCACAAAAAAAAGTCAAAAAAGCCAAAAAATCAAAAAACTCTTTCCAAATCAAACTTTTTAACCCAAACTAAAATAATCAAAAAATTAAAAAGTAAACCCACCTCCCAAACCAACCCTAAGGGGATCAACATATGTTAAGACAAAATATTGAGCAAGACCTAACACTAGAGAGATATATATTACTCGCCTCAAATACAATATCCTGCCAAGATTTTGTTAACAGAAAATACTGTACCGGCTAAAATCTGTAAAGGGATGAAAGATGAGATATTTTTTTTTTTGTTGGAATAGTCCTTCTATCAAGTCTAACAAATTTGGTTAGGTTCCGTTTGGCAAGAGTTAAACGGAGTTTTTTTTAGCTATTTTAGTCATAAAAGATAAAATAAGTTATTTTAGCCACAAAAAATAAAATATCACATCTAACCCATAATTATTACATTCTTCTCTTATAAAAAAGTCAAAAAAAACAAAAAGTTCTTCCCAAACTAAACTTTTTAGCCCAGGCTAAAATAGCCAAAAAAGTTAAAAAGCCAAAAAATCAACTCACTTCCCAAACCGAGGCTTAGTT
Source organism: Camellia sinensis (assembly GCF_055761805.1). Lineage (NCBI taxonomy): Eukaryota > Viridiplantae > Streptophyta > Magnoliopsida > Ericales > Theaceae > Camellia > Camellia sinensis. The sequence goes on from NC_138974.1 coordinate 87,090,968, forward strand.
TTCTTTCAAATTTGCATTTCAAACTGCGAAAATTTGGAGTTCATAAAACCCATCATTGATTTAATCTCGATTATTTTTCACTCAAAAAAAAATCTCGATTATCTGAATTGTATATTTTATAAAATTCTTAGTATATATCATCAATAAAAAAATAATTCAGTCTCATAATGATAATATTTTTATTTCATCACATTTATTTTTTTTAAAATAGGTAATAAATATATTTTTAAAAATATTTTTTTAAAAAAATTGAGAGAGAGAGAGGGGAATGAAAAACGTATTTGTCTGGGTTGTTAATGCCAAAAATGTGACTTTTCCGTGCTGCTGCTGTTGCCGTCCTTTGAGAAAGAGAAAAAGAAAGCAAGGCGGCATTTTCGCGGAACGTAGGCCGTGTGTTCGTTTAGTGGAGTTTTGAGCATCTACAATGAGATGATTAAAAAAAAAGGTGTTAAGTTATGTGTTATATGATAAAAAATAATAAAAGTGGAGTTTAAAAATATGTGTTAAGAATTTAGTAATTTTAAAGAATGAGTGGTGGTGTAACCGATATATTAAGGGGTGTGTTAAGAATATATATGTGTATACATATAATAAATAAAATAAATAAATAATTTAATTTAATCAAAAATTTCAAGTTCAAAATTAAATTTTAAGCCTAAAAAAAAATCCCAACAAGTTAAAAATAAATAATAATAATAATTCAGTTGACCGTCGGTTGACCAGCTAGATGTCCGGCCGGTCAGCCAGCCAGATCCACTTTTTTTTTTTTTCCTCCTTTTCTTGAAGGGTCTAGATGTCCAGGGTAGACTTCCAGTGGGATATTCGGGGGACTTCCGAGGGGATGTCTGGGAGGACTTCCTCATGCACAATTCTCTCTCTTTCTTGTTCTTTAAAACGCTCGCTGCAGTTAACAAACAATTTAACACTTGACATTAATAAAGTGCACTAACGCTGCCCTTAACTATTCCACTGCAACACCAAACAACAAACATTGCTAGTCAAAAATTAACAACTGATACTAACACTACCCTTAACAGCTTCACTGTGAATACTCTCATACATGTTCTGCATTGTACCCCATCTTACTCCTATTGTACATTTTTCTCTATTTTATCTATTTTATTAATTTTTTTGAGTAAATTACACACACTTACCACATTTCTGATAATTACATAGAACTCTTCTATAGTTTTAATAATTACAGATTTTTTTTTTCATTTTTAAAATTATTATTAAAATTCATTCACCATTAAATTTGTGTTAGTTTATTTAATAAAATATACTAATTTAATGTTGATGTCATGTACTATGAGTAAAATTTTTTCAAGATTACCCTTATATATTCAAATAGTAAATTTCATTTATCTTCCCTAAAGTTTTACAAAAAAAATTAATAAAGATCCATACATTATTTTAATAATGTTGAACAAAATTATTAAATTATATACAATATTTTAAAAAATTCTAAATTATTAAGATATTATAAAAATATTTAACCAAAAAGAATATAATTTTCATTGATAAAATATTTAAAAAGAAACCATATCTCTAAAATTAATATTATTATAGATAATACCTTAATAATTTCTCATAAGATTTGTTTCACACTGTATTAATAACATAAAATTTATCGTTTGAATTAACGTATTTATTGTTTGAATTTTTTTTCTTCAAGAAAGTTAAAACAAATTAACTTTTCATTTTTTATTTTTGAAACAAAATAAACTCCTTGGATCCATAGGACAATCCTTGAACATTGCATATATTTGTACTTAGGTCATTTTTCCTCTATAATTTGGATAAGTTTCCAATACTTTATATTTTGCTCGGGAGAGAATCTTAAATCTTTCCAATTCAGTTTACCAATATATATAAATCTATAATACTAATAAAAAATTAGGGATTAATGTATTATATTTTACATGTGTTATTAAACCCTGATGATACTACAAGAGACTTGGACGGGTCGGACTGATCCACGCTTCTCCAACCGGTATCCGAGTGATCAAGCCCACCAGAGAACCTGCACAAGAGTTCAACGGGGAACGGGGAGTCGCCCAGCGAACCCTCCGACGAGCAAGTTAGAAAGAGAAGTGGATTGTAGAGATAGATTGGAGATAGAAAAGCTTAGCCTTCTTCTTGTCTTCAACGTCTGCTTATATCCTTTGGTAATCATTTCGTTGTCCCCTCCGATTTGTCACCTTGGCCGAAAGTTTATGCTGTAACTTCCCTTGTTCAGGGTGAGGGCATGCCGTCCCGACGGAGAGGGGTTATCCCAATAAATGCTTAAGGGGGCCTCATTAATGGCGATATGCCGTGGCAATAACTCTGCAGATTTTTGTCTGCTGATGTAGCTTACCCTTCTCTTGCCATTTGTCTTGATGTCATTGGTTCTTATTGCTACATGGGGCTTCAGCAGTGCTGGGCTCTAGTATTTGGGATATATATTGGGCCCTAAATGGTGGGCTATAACCTTTATGGACCTACCCATGTCGGTAGTCCCTCATTCCCAAGTGCAGCTTTAGTCCAACGAAGGGAATAATGAAGAGAATGAGGGATGTGAGAGACCGGTAGGGTAAAGGCCGACCGAGAGGGGTGACCGACCATGAGGAGGGCCGACCGCGAAGGGTGGCCGAATGGAAAGACCGACCATGAGGAGGGCCGATCGCGAAGGGTAGCCGAGCGGAGAGACCGACCATGAGGAGGGCCGTCCGCAAAGGGTGGTCAAGCGGAGGGACCGACCATGAGGAGGGCCGATCGTGAAGGGTGTCCGAGCGGAGGGGCGACCGCAAAGGGTGGGGCGGTAGGGCGCAAGGCTCGAGAGGCGACGGGGCACATGTTAAAGTAAAGTGGAATAGACGGGGAAGGGGAAAGGGGCAGTGGATCGTGGTCGTACACGTGGCAGAATCGCGCAGTGGGAGAGGTTAGGCGTTGGGTAATAAGTGAAACGATAGGTCATTATAGGGTATTGAAAAGATAGTTTTGGCAGATTTTTAAAAATTTTCAAACTGGCGAAAATTAATTGTGACCCTTGAAATACGGGAAAACCTTGGGCGTTTGGTATTATCCGTTTTACGTACCTTTTTGCAAGCAACGAAAATATTCCAAGTGTAAACTCCTTCGTTGCTAATGATACACCCTTGCGACACTTTGTAAATTTTCTCGCGCCTGCATTCGAAGCCATTTGTAGACATACCACATAAATGGCCCAAGAGGAAGCTGCAACCACTAGGGTTGACCCATTAGGGGACGACGATGCGGTGGATTTGGCGGAGCAATACAGGACGGAGGGGTGAGTGGGGAGAGGGGGAGAACTGGCGGGACAACCTCATTCGTCCACTATGATAGCGGCTCCGAAGCCAATCAGCCAAGCGGAACCAGATCACTAGCATACGAAGGCCGATAAGTCAACTGTTACTGCGGAGGAGTTGGAGGGTATACGTGAAAAATACCAAGTTCCCGCCGAAATAGAGTTAATGCTGCCGATGCCAACATAGAAGCCATCCGATGGCCGGTCGGGGGAGTTTTCCCTCTACGATGAGGCATTTAAGGGAGGGTTGAGGCTGCTGCTTCCGTAGATAGTAGTGGATGTCCTAAACCGATTGGAGGTGGCGCCGGGTCAACTAATGCCCAATGCGTGGAAGATTGTACTGGCCTGTGCAACTGCGCAGCCGAGAGTGAACGAAGGGGAGACTATGACGGTGGACGAGTTCTATGCGTGCTACAAGGCCTCGGGCCAGCAAGAAACTTGGGTCACTTTGCAGGCGGTGGCAGGAAGGGGACTGGTGGCGAGGTTGCCGTTATCAATCAAAGGGTGGAGGCCGCGGTGGTTCTACGTGTCCGCAAACAGGGGAGTTGGAGTGCGCACGGTGTGGAGAGTGCCCACCAAGTTTATGGAGCCAAGGTTGGGGACGGCAGCGGAGGAGAGAGTGAAGAAAGTAAAGGCATGGAGGGAGAAGGAGGGCGCCAGATGGGACGATCTCGTTCAGCCATCAGCCTTGTTTGCTGCAAGGTTGGGCCCTCAGCCAAACGATGAAGATCTGGCACCGGCAGAGCTAGAGGTGAGGAGAAAAGCGCAAGAGGCGGAGGATCGGACCTTTTCGCCAAGGCCAATCAGTTTAAAGAAGCGCAGTTAGGCCAGCCACCAAAACTGGTCGTGAGGGAGAGAATCCGACCGCGCCCCAAGCCGCTGGGGGAAAAGGACTTGGGCAGTTTTGAGCCATGACCGCCCTCGGATGATCCGGTTAAGGAAAGGGCGAATAAGGAGGGGGAGGCTTTGAAAAAGAAGAAGAAGAGGAGGGTTGCCCCTGAGGGGGCTTTAGATGCGCCTGGGTCGAAAATGATGGGGGTTGGTGAGGAGGTTACCCCCATGGCGGAAAAGGCAGAGGAAAGGGGAGTGGGGGCTACACCAGAAGGGTGGTTGTCCCAAAGCGTATGGGGAGAAGAGTCAAGGGGGCCAAGAGGGAGAAAAACACGTGAGCGCCTTGGGCCCCAAGATGCAATTGGAAAGTGGGTCAGCTGACCCTGAGGAAGTGATGGGGTAGCAGCCCAAGGGGGGTCCTACGCCCCAAGGAGAGGGGATCAAGGTGAAGTATGCCATCTATCATGCTCCTGCAGTGCCTGGGCGACTAGAGGGAGAAGGAGGCCCAGCCAGGACAACTGTAGATCTTCTTTTGGGGGTAGTGGACGAAGGAGTCGTGCGCTCTGCGGCCAAGTTCAATGAGGCTGAGCTGCTAAGGGGGCTGTGCTCTGCCAAAATGGAGGCGACCACCTTGGCAGGGGCTCTGCTGAGAAAGACGGCGGCTGCAAAGGGTGAAGTGAAACCTGTGAAGGAAAAGTTGGAGGAGGCAAAGGCCCAACTGGAAAGTTTTAAGAAGGAGAGCGTAGGTTAGAGGAAGGTTGCGCGAAGTGCGTGTGCCAGGGGGTTGGAGGAGGCTCAGAAGGCTCAGAAGATGGAGGTTTTGGCGATCGTGCAGGGCAATGTTGCCGATCGTGCCCATGCTGAGCTGTGCATGGCCAAGGTGGAGCTGGAGGACGAACGTCGTAAGGTGGTGTCGCTCGAGTTCCAGCTGGCTGGCGAGCAAAAGAAGTTGGAAGATGCTCAAAATGTCTGCACGGTCGCCAACGAGCGTTTTGAAGAGGCCATGACCAACAATGAAGATCTGCGCGCCCAGTGGATCAAAGAGAAGGAAGAAGCAGACCTGAAGATCACTGGGTTGGAGCGAGATCTTGCGGACGAACGCGCCAAGGCTGTGGCAGAAAAGGCAGCGCTGGAGAAGGAGTTGGGGGAGGAGAAAACTAAGTCAGCCTCTGAGAGGGCAGCATACCCCTATCTGCGCATCGCAGCAGTAGAGCACTTCAAGGGGTCTGCTGACTTTCAGATGGCTATCGATGCTGCGATCGCCAGCCACCTGGCGAGAGAAGGAGCTGAGGGGGCTGGCTCGTCGGGGGCGACCGCTGGGGGAAGGAGTGAAGAAGAAGTAATCTAGAGCTTCCAGCGGTCGGACTTCTACAAACACGAAATGGCTGAGTTCTGGGACAGTAGGTGGAAGATGTTCAAGCATAAAGCTGAAGAGCTGTTCCTAGACTTAGACTTTAGTAGTATTAAGATCGACGAAGACGACGTGGCCTAGACCCCCCTAGACGAGGGTGTTAAAGAAGAAGATCTCGTCGCAAGTGAAGAGGAGTGAGTGAGGTGGAGAAAAGTTGTACGCAGAGTTTTTGTTTTTTGGTTTTTTTTTTTTTGAATTGCTGTAATAAACTTATGTACAAGTTTGTGAATGAATAAAATTATGAATTATGTTTGGCATACTGTTTTTTGTGTGTGTGTAATTCTGCAATGAATGAGAATGATGACTTGCACAAACTGTAAAAATGTAAGGATGTTAAAAATGTAATTGCTTGTGTACAAATCATTGTGAAGTTCAAAATGTAAGAATGTTAAAAAGTTTGAAGGTTCAAATCATGACCCAAAGATGGAGTCAGTCTGGCTTGTAAGGGTCCCCAAGAGTGAAATTTTTAAATCATGGCGTAAGGGTGTTGATAAATGAAAGATTAAGTTGGGAAATGAAAGTCAAAAAGAAAAAACGTAAAGAGCGTTGTAAAAACATGGACCTAGAATTTGACTAAGTATGGCCACTATGCCATAACCATGAAGTTTACATGGATGGCCTTGACCGACCTCCTCATTCGCGCTCAGTTTGGGTTAAGCTATGATTAACTGATTCTTCAAGTAATTTAGTAGCTTTAACTAACTCAGTCTAGCTGAGCTCTTCGTGCTCAGTCTGGCTGAGGCTTTAAGTAACTCAATCTGGCTGAGGCTTTAAGTCACTCAGTCTGGCTGAGGCTTTAAGTCACTCAGTCTGGGCGAGCTCTTCATGCTCGGTCTGTCTGAGGCTTTAAGTAACTCAGTCTGGCCGAGCTTTTCATGCTTAGTCTGGCTGAGGCTTTAAGTAACTCGGTCTGGCTGAGCTCTTCATGCTCAGTCTGGTTGAGGCTTTATATGCTCAGTCTGGCTGAGGCTTTAAGTAACTCGGTTTGGCCGAGCTCTACATGCTCAGTTTGGCTGAGGCTTTAAGTAACTCGGTCTGGCCGAGCTCTTCATGCTCAGTCTGGCTGTGACTTTAAGTAACTCGGTCTGGCCGAGGCTTTGCATGCTTAGTCTGGCTGAGGCTTTGCATGCTCAGTCTAGCTGAGGCTTTAAGTAACTCGGTCTGGCCGAGCTCTTCATGCTCAGTCTGGCTGAGGCTTTAAGTAACTCGGTCTGGCCGAGCTCTTCATGCTCAGTCTGGCTGAGGCTATGAGTCACTCAGTCTGGCTGAGGCTTTGCATGCTCAGTCTGGTTGAGGCTGCGATCAAAGTGTTATTGGAATACCACACAGATAACTGAGGTATAGTATAGCGATCCTGGTTTTCCCTTCATTGTTTAATTGTATTTCAGACTCGGTTTCGTGGATGTGTTGTTGTTTTTTTTCCGTTTCCATCCTTTACTCTTTGTATATGAGTCTTGGGACGTGTTGGGTAGGTTTAAAATAGGTTGGTTGCGTTTGGAAACCAAAGGTTAGTGTCCATTAAATTTTCATAATGGTTCATTTAATATCTTTATTAGTGGTTCATTTAATATCCTTATTAGTGGTTCAGTTACTATCCTTATTAGTGGTCCATTAGGGCGACCAATCCTTAATATCTTATATTTATTTATGGGCTTTCATTACTTTGGTAACCTCTTGGTCATAAATGGAGGTTAAATAGAATTCATGAACTTGGTTAATGGTCATTATTTTGGTGTAACCATTTTCTTAGTTAATGGTCATTATTTTGGTGTAACCATTTTCTTGTTTAATGGTCATTATTTTTGGTGTAACTATAAGGTCCTAATGGCCTGTTATATATCAGTAGGCAGCAGCAGGTTAAACATGATTTTTTTCATCATCTTTTCTTTTGAAACCCTAGAGCCAACTCTCTCTCTCTCTAAACTTGTCTTCTCTCTAAGAATTTATCTACCTAGGGTGAGTATCTAACCTTAGTCCTTTATTAAAAAGATAGAGTGGGTCGGCTTCTTTTTAATCTGAAAGTTTGGCGATTTGGAGCACTTTGGTTTTTGGCCTTCATCTTCTCCATTCGGGTTATTTACTTCGAGGTAGGGATTTCCTACTCCATATTATAGGCTTTGTCCTAAGTTTTGGTATTTTGATATGTTGGGGGTTGTTTGGTAATTTTGGGAAAAACTCTAATTGTTGTAATAAATTAATTTGTATAATTAATTTAGAAAAAATTGGGAATTTAGTTGAGTTCATGAAATTGAGGAATTTATTAATTAAATGGTGTAGTTGATTTGTTTAATCACTCACCTATGAAAATGTTGGAATTATATTAGTTGATTCATTTATTTCCTGTTTAGAAAAAACTATTTTGGGCTATCGGTGGAGGATAGTCGTGATTGTTGTAGACATTGCATGTGGATTAGGAAAAACTGAAACTAATCACATTGGTTAAGTCGTTGATTTTGACTGTTGAACTAATACAGAAAATACGTGTATTGATTGTGTGTTGTATATGCCAAGTGTTTAATACATTGTATATGCATTTTGTTTGGGAGGAGATAGGGGATGTACTCCACGGTTTAGGGGAAGATAGGGGATGGACCTCTAAACCGGATTTTGTTTGGGAGGAGATAGGGGATGGACTCCATTAGCACCACTATATGTGTGCTTATTGATTTATGGAAGTGTTTTTGCATGTTGTTGATACAGCACTAAAATGTGTATCAATCGGGAAGTATGGAAGTGTTTTGGTATGAGCCTTAGTCTCATTTGTTTTGTTGATATTGGAAGAAATGTTAATGTGATATTTAGTTCACTGTTATAGTTTGGCCATGTTCTGAGCCATATTGATATAAATGGAAAGTTGAACAAATAATGGAAAATGAAACTGTATGTTGGGAAAGTGAATAGTTGTGTTAACCATCTATTGAATACTATTGCTTTATTCAATGCTTATATTTGGTTTAGTATGTTTCTACTGGGCTGTGGCTCACCCTAAACGGGAACATCATTTTCAGGTTCAGGTGATATGCTACCTCCAAGGACTTAGCTTGGAAGGAGTTGGAGTTGAAGACTCTGTTTAGTTTAGTTGTTATTTATTTTATTTGATATTACATGAAAACAATCAAGCCAAGGGCTTAATTTGTAGTTGAGTTAGTACTCACATTTTGTGTCCAAGTGTTGGCTTGGAAAGATGTAAATGGTTGGTTTTCTTTTATTAATGCATGTCAATGTTATATATTATGGGTGTATTTTGAGGGCGTTACATATAGGTTTGTTGTCATTAAAGTGTAGCCCATGTGATCAGAAATTTACATCATGTGAGAGAAGAACAAGAACATTCAAGTGTGTAAATAGCCAAGAAGAAAATACAATAACTGATCAGTACAAGAATGAAAAATTATTGAAAGTAACGCTTCAAGTGCTCAGCGTTCCATGGGTGGGGGAGATCGGGGCCCTCAATGTCCTGAAGTCGGTAAGTGCTCGGACGAGGTCTAGCTTTAACAACGTAAGGTCCTTCCCATTTGGGTGCTAGCTTGCCCTCAACTGGATTCTTGGTCGCGAGGGTTACTTTGCGTAAAACAAGGTCCCCCACGGCGAACTCCCTCGGTCGGACTCTGCGATTATAGTGAGCTCTCATTTTCTGTTGGTATGAGGCGCGTTTAACTGCAGTGATTTCTCGGAGCTCTTCAATTAGGTCAAGGTCTGCCCGACGCAGCTCTTCAGTTAGTTCTGGATTGAGATGTAGAACCCTTGGGATAGGCAGACCGATTTTCACTGGGATGACTGCCTCAGCGCCGTATGTTAAGCGAAAGGGAGTCTCCCCAGTGGGAGTTCGGGCAGTAGTGCGGTAGGCCCAAAGTACATTTGGTAATTCCTCAGCCCAGAGTCCCTTAGCAGCTTCCAGTTTAGTTTTGATGATCTTCAGAAGAGAATGGTTGGTGACCTCAACTTGGCCATTGGCTTGGGAATGGCCTGGGGAGGAGAAACATGGCTGGATTTGAAGCTCGGCACAAAATTTCTTGAACTTGGCATTGTCAAATTGTTTATCGTTGTCCGAGACGATGGCTTGAGGGATGCCAAATCTGCAGATGATCGACTGCCAGATGAATTTGGTTGTGTTTCGCTCGGTAATTGTGGCAAAGGGTTCTGCTTCCACCCATTTAGTGAAGTAATCGATGGCGACAATGGCGAATTTGGTTTGCCCCCGGCCAGTGGGCAACGGGCCAATCAAATCGATCCCCATTTGGCGAATGGGTAAGGGCTGCAGAGTGTGATCAATTCTGTAGGAGGAGCATGGGGCATGTTGGCAAAACGTTGGCACTTATCACATTTGAGCACAAAGTCTGTCACATCTTGATTAACAATAGGCTAGAAATAACTAGTGCGAAGTATTTTGTGGGCAAGGGGCCTGCCACCCGAATGATTGCCACATACACCCTCATGGACTTCTCTCATCACGTAGGTCGCCTAAGCAGGATCAGGCATCTCAGGTATGGGCGTGAAAATCCCTTTTTGTACAAAAGACCATCGACAAGAATGTAATTGGACGATCGGGCCCTGACTTTGGCGGCCTGCTGTTTGTCATCTGGTAGTTCCCCCGTTGTCAAAAATAGAAAGATGTCGGATGCCCAGGGGATAGGTTCATTTTGGAGGAAGTAGACTTGCTACTAGTTTGGGGAAATGGCAGAGTGGGCCAGGTACTCGAGGTGGACACCGTGGCTGAGGTCTGACTGGTCTGCCAAAGCCAACTGAGCCATTTCATCTGCCTTGGAGTTTTCCGCTCGAGGGATGTGCTTGATGTGGAAATTATTGAAGAGGCGAGTGAGGGGGAGTGCAATATCCGTATAAGCCCGTATGGAATCCTCCTTGGCATCGAATTCCCCCGTGATTTGTCCGACGATGAGCTGAAAATTGCTGAACACTTGGATATGGCTGACACCTATGTCTCTGGCGAGGCGAAGACCTGCAATCAATGCCTCATATTCAGCCTCATTATTGCTTGCATCAAATAGGAATCGGAGAGCACACTTGAAATATCCACCGTCAGGGGCAGTGAGGATGAGGCTAGCCCCACTGCCTTCCTTCCGGGATGATCCGTCGACGTTGAGAGTCCAAGAGTGGGGGTCTTCTGGCTCGGTAGGGGTTGGTGGAGACAGAGGAGCTGTGGTTGGAGTGGGATTAGTGAATTCCAGAATGAAATCGGCAACAGCCTGCCCCTTAATCGATGTCTGAGGCCGGTAAGAGATGTCAAACTGACTGAGTTCGACCGACAGACCGACCATGGTTGCTTGCAAAGAGGTACGTAAAACAGATAATACCAAACGCCCAAGGTTTGCCCGTATTCCAAGGGTCACAATTAATTTTCGCCAGTTTGAAAATTTTTAAAAATCTACCAAAACTGTCTTTTCAATACCCTATAATATCCTATCGTTTCACTTATTACCCAACGCCTAAACTCCCCCACTGCGCGATTCTGCCACGTGTACGACCACGATCCACTGCCCCTTTCCCCTTCCCTGTCTATTCCACTTTACTTCAACACGTGCCCCGCCGTCTCTCGAGCCCCGCGCCCCACCGCCCCACTTTTCGCGGTCGCCCCTCCGCTCGAACACCCTTCGCGATCGGCCCTCCTCATGGTCGGTCCCTCCGCTGGGCCACCCTTCGCGGATGGCCCTCCTTATGGTCGGTCTCCCCGCTCAGCCACCCTTCGCGGTCGGCCCTCTTCATGGTCGGTCTCTCCATTCGGCCACCCTTCGCGGTCGGCCCTCCTCATGGTCGGTCAACCTTCTCGGTTGGTCTTCACTCCACCGGTCTCTCACATCCCTGATTCTCTTCATTATTCCCTTCATTAGACTAAAGCTGCACTTGGGAATGGGGGACTACTGACATGGGTAAGACCATAAAGGTTATAGCCTACCATTTAGGGCCCAATACATATCCCAAATACTAGAGCTCAACACTGCTGAAGCCCCATGTAGCAATAAGAACCAATGACATCAAGACACATGGCAAGAGAAAGGCAAGCCACATCAGCAGACAAAGATCTGCAAAGTTATTGCCATGGCACATCGCCATTAATGAGGCCCCCTTACAGCATTTATTGCGATAACCCCTTTCCGTCGGGACGGCACGCCCTCACCCTGAACAAGGGAAGCTACAGCATAGACTTTCGGCCAAGGTGACAGGTCGGAGGGCACAACAAAATGATTACTAGAGGATATAAGCAGACGTTGAAGACAAGAAAAAGGTTAAGCTTTTCTATTTCCAATTTATCTCTACAATCCACTTCTCTTTCTAACTTGCTCGTCGGAGGGTTCGCTAGGGGACTCGCCGTTCCCTGTTGAACTCTTGTGCAGGTTCTCTAGTGGGCTTGATCACTCGGATACCGGTTGGAGAAGCATGGATCAGTTCGACCCGTCCAAGTCTCTTGTAGTATCATCAGTTACTGACATGAGTAGACCCATAAAGGTTATAGCCCACCATTTAAGGGCCAATACATATCCCAAATACTAGAGCCCAACACTGCTGAAGCCCCATGTAGCAATAAGAACCAATGACATCAAGGCACATGGCAAGAGAAGGGCAAGCCACATCAGCAGACAAAGATCTGCAAAGTTATTGCCACGGCACATCGCCATTAATGAGGCCCCGTACAATATTTATTGCGATAACCCCTCTCCGTCGGGACGGCACGCCCTCACCCTGAACAAGGGAAGCTACAGCATAGACTTTCGGCCAAGGTGACAGGTCGGAGGGGACAACAAAATGATTACCAGAGGATATAAGCAGACGTTGAAGACAAGAAGAAGGTTAAACTTTTTTATCTCCAATCTATCTCTACAATCCACTTCTCTTTCTAACTTGCTCGTCGGAGGGTTCGCGGGGGGACTCCCCGTTCCCGTTGAACTCTTGTGCAGGTTTTCTGGTAGGCTTGATCACTTGGATACCGGTTGGAGAAGCGTGAATCAGTCCGACCCGTCCAAGTCTCTTGTAGTATCATCAAACCCTAACCTAGGTCAATAAATATGTTTAAACAATAAATTGAAATTCAATCTATTATAAAAAAAAGTAAATCATTGCTCATTCATTACATAAAACCAAAATTTTTACGGTAGTATTACATGCATCAATTAGTATACTAATTTGTGTACCAATTAGTATTATGACATTATTACTGACCACATTTATTATACACATTACAAATACTCAAAACGTCTAAAAAGATGTCACGTCATCTATTAATACACTAGTTAGTATACTAGTTAGTACATATAGAATTATTTGAATCTTTAAAATGACAGGCATATATATAGTAGAATAATCACATACTACCTTATCTTAAAAATTAAAAATAAAAAACAATAAATTGATCACCATTAAACCTTATAATGAATTAAATACAATACCTTATAGGAAAATTACAAAACAAAATATAAAAGATGTCAAATTTTATTTTTCAAAAAGACCACCAATTTTATGAATACCTATTTCAAGAAATTGGACTTTGAGTAAAAATTTACATACATATAAGAATTAGGGCCGACCCTAGACATTCAACAACCCGTAGTGAATCCCTAACGTCGGACCCTGCATTTCTACATATCACTCAAAAAGATAAAATCAACTTAAAAAAGTTATTACAAAAAATTAAAATGAGAAAGTCTAGTATTATTATTTTATATTTTAACCATTTACACAAAGAAAAAAAAATATTATAAAAGTCTAGAGCCATAATATAAAAGAAAAATTGAATGAATTATATCATTTTTATCAATATAACTATTCTTGCATTTTTAATTACAAAATTAAAACAAGAGCTCCTGATTGAGATTAATTAATCCTTCTATATTTTTTAGAAAGTATAATTACATAAACAATCTATTTCATTCAAAAAGTAACAATTAATTCAATTTTATAGATTTTAGTTTTTAAGTAAAATTAGCAAACAATTAAAGTAAAACTTGAAATGAGACAAAATCTCAAGGCATTTAGAGAGAATGTTAAGGTCTAATAACATTCAATCTCATATTAGCGAATTAGTTGGAGAGAGATTTGGTAAAGTGAAATCAATTTATTTGGTCACTTCACTAATAAAATTTTGTTATTTTTTTTTACTTATGATTAATTTTCTTATTTAGTTATGATATTATTTTGATATGTTTTGTTATATCTTATGTAGTGTTTGGTTATGATTTTTTTTATTTTAATTATGACTCAAAAAATATGAAATTATTTCAATTTCTTCTTTATTTATAAGGTGTATATGATATACATTATTTGATGGGTGTATACCATAGTCTTCCTCTAAAGATTAACCAAGGGTTTTTCAAAAAGTGATTTTTTAAAATTTTAACAAAAATATGAGACCAAATAAATTGAAGTAATTATGCATGATTTTTCAGCTTTTTAAGAAAAAAAAACGTACCAATTTTTTTTTTTTTTTATAGAGACTGATAACTATTTTTTAATTTTTGTCTATAATTTTTTACTTTTTTTTAATAATTTTTAACTTCTTAATTATTTTAACTTATTTCCAAGCAGGCCTAAATCTTTTCATTCACCGAGATTTAACACCCTGTCATTTCTTGCACCTTCGAGTCCAATGGCAATTTTTTAGTAATTTCTTTGCAACAGTCTTGGGTTTTTGCTTTATAACTTTTTAAGATAAAATTAATGCATTTGACAAATATATATATATATATATATAATATAAAATAAAAAGATTTTTGTGAGAAAAATTTAAAAAGAGTTTGATTTTTGATTTTTTAATGATTTTTGTTTTTGGTTTTTTATAAACTTTTTAAATCACCTAAAGTAAACAGACGTAAAACTACGTCGGTAAGCCATCGTCGCAATTACCATGAAGGTCCCCTACTCATTTCGAAGTGCTACCTTTCTTATGTATACCTGTTTTTGTTTTTTTTTTGTTTTTTTGTTTTTTTGTCTTTGTCTTTTCAGATTTTTGCCTGATTGGTTGATTTTCTTATGGGATCTCTATCCTTAAGATAATATTAAAATTTTATAAGATAAAAGATATACAACATTTATATAATATTTGAAATTTCTCAATATTTTTATAGAATTTTTTTTTTTTTTTTTTTTTTTGCACAGACAGAGAAATTTTAGTTCTTCATGTGATGAGCTAAAATTTCTCTGATAACATTATTAAGAAACCTTAACTAATAAGAAAAAATAAATTGGATCTCTGTTACTATCCAAAATTAGAGAAGGATGTTTCACTATTTTTTCCCTCTTTTTTATGCTATTCGAATTTATTTATTTCACACACAAATATTTCAATTTCAAGGCTATTACGCTGTGTTTGGTTAGAAGATTTGGGAAGAGATTTGAAAACGGACAAAGAAAAGATAGGTGAAATGTGAATAAAATATACATATATTTCACTTAGTTTTACACACATTTTTCATTTTTATTTCTAAATTTCTCTTCGAATCTCTCAATTAAATACAACATTAAAGAAATTCAATGTTCTTTTTCATAGTCAATTACAATATTTGCAATCATCAATCATGGAAGGAAGTCAATGTAATTTTTCGTAACGTAAAGTAATTCAGTAGGCTAAATTAAGAGCTATGAAAGATGAGTTTAGCCTCACAATAAAGCAGAATATTGTTAATTTGGAAGTTGAGACAGGCGTTTTACTTTTAGAGCTCTTCATCTTGGAAAATAAACATAAACTTCATCTTCGATTGGATGTACCTCATGCAGTGCTTCAGGACAAGCACAATTAGTCACATATGTGGAAAGTAATGTGTGGATATTATTGCGAATCAATGAATCAATTTTATGGAATGATATTTTGTTTTTTCCTTGTTCTCCTTATATTTCAGCACACTTCTTTGATGATGCTAGAGGGGTGGTTTACCCAAGAATGTCGTATTCTTGGAGTTGTTTATCATATTAGGCTAAACTACATTGACATCCCTTAAGGTTTGGTTCAATTACTACTCACTTTCTAATGTTTTAAAAATTATATTTCTACCCTTGCAGTTAATAGTCTTATTTCGCAAATTCCCTGCTTATATAAAAAGTAACAACTCCTAATAGAAAAATAGAGGAAATTACAATTTTAAAAAAAAGTAAAGGAAAGGGAAAAAAAAGAAAGAAAGTAAAGTAAAACAAAAAAAGAGAGAGCGCATGAGTTTAATATTTTCATTTCATCTAAATAATTACAATGTTAGGGGTTAGTGTAATTTTTCAAACGTCAAGAGATGATATGTATTAAATCCAAACCTCATAGGGTGTAAGTGTAATTTACCCATCATATTAATATAACCTGTTCTATGTTTACCACACACAAACAAAACAAAAATTACAAAAAAAAGCAAAAAATATCTTTCAAGCATCTCTAATATTGGGGCACTTTGAAAAGTTTGTTAAAAGTTAACTTTTCACTTTTAATTTATTTTGGGTCATGTTATCTCTCATATTTTTTATTCATGAAAAGACAAAAAACTCAAAAAAAAAAAAAACCAAAAAACCAATTTTTAATCAACTTCCCAAAAAACCACATAGTATTCAGGTATAGCAGTGTTAAAATAGGATAGTATAGTATAGTAAAAAATACGCACTGCCACAATCAGTATATAGCACAATGCTATTCTGTTCTACACATTTGGCCAATTGAATTTTTTTTTTATAATTTTTAAAAATAAGATATTAAAAAAAAAAGCATCTAAGTCAATTTATTTGGAGTTTAGTTTATCTTTAAAGATAAATTAAGTGGCCCCTGGGGGTGAGTTCAGTGGATAGGGTCAAAGTCCAAAACCTGTTTTATCCGGGTTCAAGTCTCCCATCACCTCTCAATGTGGCACCCTTAAATTTCGCCTCAAGCGATTTCTTAGCCCGGGCTTGGGGTTAGCTAAGTTTGAGCCACCTTTATTTTTTTGTACCCCAAACGAAAAAAAAAAAGAAGGATAAATTAACTGAGCCAGCAATAATTTGGCACAAATAATTCAGTTATGCTGTGTTTGGTTGGAGTTTTTGAGGTGGGATTTGGAAAAGGAATGAGAAATGTAATCCTATTTATGTTTGGTTATAATAAAAAATATATGGGAAAAGAAAGGGGGTGAGAAATAAATAAAGAAATAGGATACCTTTTAGGACATCAATTCTATTTTATAACCAACACAACCAAACATAGTTGGGATTTGGAATTCTATTAATTCTTTCTCCTTTTCCTTTCATTTCCATTTCCCTTTCTATTTCCCTTCCCAAATCCCCCAACCAAACACAGCGTTAAAGTAAATGTAAAGATAAAAATTACATAATTGTACAAGCTCATTGATTTATTTTGTAACTTTAATTTAAATTAATAAATTAAACATTATTAAAAACCGGCAATTGAAAAATAGTAGTTGATATATGGGAAAACTAGTGAAACATCTTTCTTCAATTTTTGGCAGTAGGAGAGGTCAAATATATTTTTTTTCTTATTAGTTAAGATCCCTCAATATTATTATTATTTTATTTTTATTTTTTTGTAGAGTTGAAATTTCTCTTTGAAAAAAAAAAAATTTGTGCCAAAATTTCTCAATGTTGCAATTTCTTTGTAAAAATATTAAAGGACTCCCAACTACTATAAAAATGCTATATATTCTTTGTCTTATAAAATTTTAATATTAGGGACTTTAAGTTAAAAACTCATTGATAGATAGATAATAGTAATAAAATAGTACAAAAATTCAACATTATTGAAACATTTGTACTATTTGCACACGATAGATCCTATACACTATTGAAAATTTTATTACAAAACTCGACAAGATATATCTTTGTTGGGGTAAAATTGCACCCAAAAAAGAAAAAAATTACTACCTAATTAATGTGAATTTTTAGATGCAACAATAAAAAATGTCTTTTTTTTTTAATTTTTTTTTAAAATAATTTTCGCACATACCTCAAATTCCCAACCCTTTTACATGCTGCCTAGTAGATTTATCAAAGATCAGCGGCAAAAATCATTAGGAAAATTACCTGTCAGTGATAATTGTGTAAAATTATTACTCTTATATATGTATAAAAAAGATTATAATTATAATTATTAATATTAATAAAATTTAGGACAAATTACATATACTCCTTGAGGTTTAGCAAAATTACAAATAGCCCCTGAGGTTTGAGAAATTACTGATACCCTCCTGAAGGTACTATTTGCATAACAAATTAGGGGGCAAATTATTATGAAAATATAAACCTCAAGGGGTATCTATAATTTTCGAAACCTCAAGAAATATCTGTAATTTAGCTAAACTCTGAGGTAGGTATATGTAATTTACCCTAAAATTTATCACTAATTTATAATTTCTTTTCAATTTGTTCAAGTGGCATTCTACTGATAGGATCATAGCAATAAACAAATCAGGTCATGCTTCTCTCCAATTTGAAATTGGATTGGAATGTGTTGTTAGGCCATGAGAGCCTACCGTAGGTCTTATATCTATAATTTTAACCATTCAATGTATAAAGGATCACAACAATAAACAAATCGAGTGAAGCTTCTCTTCGATCTGAGATTGGACTAGAGAGTGTTGTTGGGCCCACAAGAGCCCACCACAGATCCTGTATCGATAATTCAAACCGTTGAATGTGTAGAAATCGCTGAATACTTCATATCTGTAAAAAATCACATTAATCAGATATGGATAACTATTTGATCAAATCATATTTCTATCAACGATAAATATGATTTTCAAAATAAATTGTTGATAGAAATTTGTTCCGATCAAATAGCTATTGATATCCAATTAAGGTGATATTTTTGTAAGAATGAAATACTCGACAACCTCTATACATAAACGGTTTGCATTATCAAAACAGAACATGTGATGAATATCATAGATCCGAATAACACAGTCCAATCCACATACTGGGCCGGAGAGAATTTGAGTCCAAGCCAATCTATAAAATGGGGCCCATTAACAACACAAGGGTCATTCACTTTTGTGATGACGATGATGACTGGATTTGAACACCATGATCATCATGCGGTGGATGTATACACATGTATGTGTATGTGATATATGATGAACATCATTATAAGTCACTTTAGTCTTATTATCCTATGTATGACTTGTGATGATACCATCATCCCCTCTCAACGTGCATTTTTGTTGGTTTTTGTGAAAGAAAGGAAAAGGGGACCTTCCATAAAGACAGGCCAAAGTGTGGGTTGCCAAACATGAAAACACAATCAAACACAATTAAGTAAAATAAAAACATTTTGTTTTATTATCCCAATATGAATTTTCTGCTAACAGGAATTTTTAATTTGGTTACTTTTTGACATTTTTAATTGAAAGATTTAGAGATCAATCCTGTTAAAGATAAAAGTTAATTATTTTTTATATTAGGATGATCCTTTAATAGTTCTTTCTATTATGAATATATTTTTTTTAATGATCGCTGTTATACTCATCATGGAGTTCTTAATTTTGTAATTGTTATATTTGTTGAGTTTTTAATATGCATATGGTTCAAGTTTGATTGACAAAATCATTAAATCATTAGAATAATTCTATAAACAGAATTCGTTTACCTTATCAATCAGTTGGTAATTGGATTCACCTATTTCATGTTTTGAAAAAAAATTGATAGAACTAAACAATATTGCATGTATATACACTAATGAGAAAGTGACATGTGTCGGTGGTGACATAGCATACAGATTATTCTACCTATGTCTATTCTACCAAACTCAAAACGACCTCACTTGGTCATTAACTTCATGTAAAACTCCAATCACTATCTCTAATTTCAGTAAAATACAACATTACAAGAAAGAAAAGTATATTAGATAGTAGATTCCAAGTCCATGTGATTGTTGTGGGGCCTCTTTCTTACTGTGATGATTGCATGGGCTCAAGCCCACGTGGAGTAGTAAATATGTGGAGAGAAAATATTTATGATTAACAAAAATAGAAGGTTAAATTAGGCAGAATAACGTGTAGATTTTAATTGGTAAATTTATTATTTAATAAATTTTGTAAAAATTAATGACATTTTTTATAGAATATTATTAAAAAATATCATTAATTGTTAATTTTTAGTGATAATTTTAAAATTTTGTTACAAAAAATGTCATTAATTATAAATTTTAGTGAATGTTTAAAAAAATCACCACATAAAAAGTCACCGAGTTTTAACTTTCAGAGGCAGTTTAAAAAATTCATTATAGAAAATATCACCAATTGTAAGTTTTAGTTACAATTCATAAAAATTGTGATAAAAAAAGTAATTAATTATCAATTTTTAGCGATATGTGTAAAAATTATTATAAAAAATTATTTTTATTAATAATTTTACTATAACTTATTTTTAATAAAACTTAATAAAAATTAAGTCTAACGTTTACCCTTAAATTAAACCTTTTTCTTGACATTCCTTAAATTAAAGCTTTGACTCTACATATTTGAGCTAATCTATTGAGCAAGACCAGGACAAATGGACTTGTTTGATTGGGTAACCTAATCTTTCAATTGTTGGGTTTGTTTTCTTCATGTGGGGAGACCACCAATATCAACATATTTATGCCTTTACAAAATTATATATGTATTGCTTAAATTATACTTATGTATCCTATTATGGCCCGTTTGATGTAAAAGAATTAAATTAAATAGTTAATGTATTTGGTGCAACTATGGATAATATGTGGAAAATAAAAATTGAACTTGTTTGATGATTAAATTAATTATTTGTTTTTCTGTTGTGTAAATATTAAAATGTGTTCAAAAGTTTTTTTTTTTTTAACTTACTAGTTAAGTTAGAAGAGATAAGATTATTTTAGAATAAATTACAAACACACTTTCTTATGTTTATTTAAAATATAGATTGTTAATTGTGATTTATAAAATTACAAATTCCTTCTTATCAGATTTTTTTATTTAACATAATTAATTGAAAAAGTAAATTTTTTAACTACTCTCTAATATAATAATAAAATTATCTATTAATTAAAATAAATTTCTGACATCATTTAAAGCTGTCAATTAACTTGATGTTTATTAATAAAATAGATGATTTATTATGAAATTAAAAATTTCAAGAGGTAATACGCAGTTTTTAAAACCACAAAAAGTGAATTGTATTTTAAACCAATCTCAAAAAAGTATACTTATAATTTACTCATTATTTTATCATACGTATTTGAGTATTGTAGATGAACTTTAAAAAGTTACAAAAACTATTGCCCGCCCTCTCCCTCTCTCTCTCTCTCTCTCTCTCTCTCTCTCTCTCTCATGGTCTGCATACACTGATGGTTTGGATTGCACATAGTGTCTTAGTTTTCTATTTGTTTAATAATTACATAAAATGGGTTGTCATGTAAATAATAATAATAATAAAATAACATAGAATGACAATTAGATTGCAAATCAAATCATTCATGTTATGATGTTATCAACAAAATTAATTGAAACATTTATGCTATTTTTAAATTTTGATTTTATGAAGAGAAAAAAAAAAAGTCTACGAATTAAAATTTTAAATACAACTTTAATAATAAAAGGTCAAAAAGAAATAAAGCAGATTAAAATAAGGCAATGATTAATAAATGCCTTTGTTAAGGTTGTTTTTATTTTTTTTCATTAAAAGGCCAAAGCATAGCTGTTTTTTTTCTTTTTCTTTTTCTTTTTCTTCTTCTTGTTTACCCTTTCTTTTTGAATAAAGGTAAAAAGGCAAAGTATGTCATGTTACTCATGTACTCACAACATCCAACTGTATCTACGTCACTCAACTTTGGGTGCAAAGTGTTATCAAATGGCACCTTAGTAACTTGTTCTAATCTCAAATCTCTGAAAAAAAGAAAAAAAATAAAACTCTTGTTGTGATCTATATTAAGCATTAATGTTGTGTTTGAATTTAAAAATTGTCAAGTTAATAACAATAAAAATAAAAATTGAGTTGAGTGAAGCCGAATACTCTCTTGCTTAAGCCCGGTTGGCTTGAAAAATCTGAAGTAATGATCAAACTTGGCTTGAGCTCAATCGAATTTTTGTGCTAGGAGCTTGATTAATTCAATCCATCAAAAGAGTTTGAATGAATCACTAACGAAAGTTCAAATTGAGCTAAAACCACTCTCATCTTATTTTACAAGCATACTATCTCTATGATAAAATTTTCAAAGTTATTCTTAATTGTGTCCTTTGAACAATTAAAATTGAAGTTTCACCATAAAATAAAAAATTGGCTATTATGATTCTTTTTAAAAGTGAGATTTGGTTCATCAACTTGATTAGTGTTAAATTATATAATTAGTCCATGGGTTAGTGGTGATGGATTGATGGACACACAAAGCCACTTGTTGTATGAAGGGAGGGGGGTAGGGAAGTTACGTGCTGATTTTGAAATACAATTATATTATGTCTCAAATTGAATGTGATTGATGAAGAAAATAAAATTTATTAATTTTTGTTAATAATGAGAAATAACAAGAAGAATGACAATTAGTGATTTATTAAAAATAGAAACACGTGATGCCCCTAAACCACGTAATAATTTTCCGGGAGGGGTGGGGTTACTGATTTAATAGCTTGAAAAATCAGACATATGGATGTAGTCTTTTTAAGTGTAATCTTTTTCAAAGCTCATCATTTTTTTCTCCTTTTCCATTACATCACAACAAAAGAAAACAAGTAACTCTTTTGTAAATTATTCCTTCATAAGATGAAATACTAAAATATCTTATCTAAAAATAGACGTCTCGAGATATTTTATTCACTTAAATCAATCTGCGAATGAAATAAAACTTGAGTGCAATATGAGCTCATGACGTAGACTAAACGTAACTGTGAGGGAGGAGGGACGTGCACAAATAGGAAGTGTTTTGATAATTGATGTTATATACATGAACACAATGTAAAAATCTCCCATGAGGCTTGATTTACAAAAATACAAAAAAATATATATATAAAAAAATAAAAATAAATAATATAATGTTTACCAGATCTAAATGTTGCCTGCTAAGCTTCTAAATACATGTTTAACTTTTAGTTTTGTTTTCCAAGATTATTTTAGTCTTTTAGTCACATATAAGTGTATTTTTAGACACCAAGATTAAAAATTGCTAACATGAAACTATTTTCATCCTTAATTCTAACCCATGAATGATTGTAATTTAACTTCGAACCTTCAGGATTTTTATTTATTTATTTATTTATTTGAAAATTTGAAACTAAAAATGTTTTTTTTTTTTTCAAAAAAATCGTTTCACCAGATTTGGGGGGCCTTTTTTTTTTTTTTTTTTTTTTTTTATGCATAACAGCATACTAATTGGGGGATAATATAACATGATATTGTACGCCCACTGCCACTAGTATAAATGATACTATTTGCATAATATTATAACTAGCACGGATTAAAATAAATAATTAAAATTTATTTTTGAAATTAAATTATAACAAAAAAATTTTTTATAATATAAAAGAAAATTTATTTAACATAATAATTATATTTATGATAAAATACAAATGTATTTCGTCTTGATGAATTTTGTAATTTTAATTTTTCAAATTTTCAGTTATCTCATATATATTATGTAAAATCAATTACCTTATCTATTTTGTAGAATTCATTCAACCAAAATTGAAGAATAAATAAAAAATAGAAGAAAAAAATAGAGTAGCAGTGACTTCAATCTTCAACCCACTCCTCAAATAAGACTTTGATGACTTCGATTCTGTTAGGCTGCTACGTATAATCTCTAAAACAATCTCATTAAATATTAGTTAATTATATTTAGTAATTTTTTAGAGGTTAGACTAATTGAACATTTTGTTAATTTGACCACCACTATAAATCATTTTTAAATTTTTTTGTTTTATATTAAAAAGAAATTACAACTAATATACTAAACAAATAAATTTAACTGAATGAACAACTTAACTCTAACCCATAGGCCTAAGTTTTTTATTGTGTATTTAATTGAAAATGCGTTAAACCATTTTAATGGTTAGTATCTAAATTTCGATATTTATACAGTAGGTAACGTAAGCCAGAATGACTACTTGGCATATAGTTAACATGGTTCAAATAAAAGGTAATGCATAAACTATATGAATTTATATTTTTTTTTCTCATTTGTTAATAGATTTATGCATAATTCACATTTCAAATAAGAATTTTATAAATTTTAAGAGTTAATCACAAACTTTAAAAGAAAAATAGACATGATATATTATAAATATGTATGAAATAACCTTATTAATAAACTACTTTTATTTAAAAAAAAAATTCTAAACTTAATCAAATAGTTCTTCCAGCATTTGAAAATTTAATATTTTCAAATACTCCTAGCATTTTTCACATTTAATATTTACCAATAAATTTATGTAATTTAAAAATTTTATACTTTATTAAAATTTTTAGCATTACAAAATCAATAATTAAGTTTTATCAAATATGCTCTAAATCTAATCATCAACCTATTTTTTAAGCAAAATTTTTTCATTCAAAATTTTGACAAATATTTATTTAGAAAAATTATCCACATGTTAGTGCACTATGTTCACGGTCATTATTGAGCTTATGTAACTTAAATCATTGAATAGTTATATTTTTATTGTTGAAAAAGTGTTACCCAATATATATATTTTTTAATTTTCAATAATAAATAAAAATTAATTAAGAAATTTAGTATGTGGGTTTGGAAATAAATAAAAATAAAAAAAATTGATTTTTTTTTAAATGTAATTTTGAAAGCTTTCTATATTGAATTTTGGAAAGGAGCATTATTATAAATTTTGAAAAATATTTCTATATTAGTTGTAGCATAGATAATGTGACCATTTGAAAGGTTTTTATAAATTTTAGATTCTATTGAATTTTTTATCATATTTAATAACAGATGGTCCCGTTTGTTTTCAAAGATAGAATGGAGGAGATTGATAGTGAGGGGATTAATATTAAGGACATTGATAAAATTGTATTTGTTTTGATAGTAGTTGTTAGTGTGAGGATTGTTAAATTATTTTTATATAAAATAATAAAACAAATAAAATAATGATTTTTACTTAACAAAAAATACAAAAATATTAAACATTGATGTTTAAAAAAAAAATGCCCAACACGTTAAAAAAATAAAATTGCGTTGACCGGTTGACCAACCGGTTGACTGGCTGAACTTCTAGCCAGACGTCCGGTAACACCCAATCCGAACGGACTAGTTTGCTAATACCATCTCTCACTTCGGATTGCTAATACCCTCGCCAAGGCCCATCTATAGTCCTTTCAGACTACGAATCCGGACCTCCCAAACCAAACAGCCCCATAATTTTAAATCTTGAAATGGAAAAATATACATATTTTTAAAAATCATAAACTATGAAATAATTATAATTTTTTTTATGATTATAATTAAATTGTAGTGAATTGCTTTCATATTAGTGGCACACAAATTTAAATTTTGAAATAATTGAGTATACTTTCCTTTTAAAAGTTGTGATTTATGAAATAATTAGAGTTTTTAATTGTTATGGTTAAATTAGAGTTAACCAATAGACTTTTTAAAAAATAAAAAATAATTAAATTTTAGTGAATTGCTTCTATATATAGTGTGGCACACAAATTTAAATTTTGAAATAGTTAAGTATACTTTTCTTTTAAAAATCATAATTTATAGAATAATTAAAATTTTCTTGTTATGCTTAGATGAGAGTTTAACCAATACAATGTTTTTTATTATTTAAAAATCAAAATATCATAAATTTTGTTTGGGGATTTAGAGCCCCCACAAGTCTTGTAATTAGAAACACCCTTTTTGCGTATATAAGATACATCCCTCTAAAATTAGAGCTCTAATTGAGCTCTAGTGAGATGGAAAATAAAAAAAAAAATAAAAAAGAAAAAAAAACAAAGGCCAAAATATCATATCAGATGGGTTTCACACACACATTAGACTTATTAGAACTCACAAATTAGAATTTCAAAATATTTTTGATATAATATATAGATATGTATCACTTTATTTGGTTGAGTTCTTATAAAAAAATTTCTTTCAAAAAAAACATATATATAGTTTGACGAAGATAAACACAGAAAAAATATTTTAAAATTTTTGTTAAACAATTCTCATCTTGAAAAAGAGAAAATTATACGAAAATGATAAGTATTTTTATTTTATTTTATTTTTCATTTTTTTTATCAAATTAGATTTTAAATTTTTGAAAAAAAATACTAACAATTTTTTTTGAAGCTCTATTCTAAGGAAAGGAAAGTGAGCTTAGGCCCTGCAAGTCTATGGCATTTTCTACCTAGAAAAAGAGAAGCAACAATCAACCACAGTTGGGTGCCAGAAAACTTTTTATCAAATTTTAGGTGAAACAGGACACAAACAAAAAGCCTAAAACAGTCCTCCTCTCTCTTCTCTTTTTTACCCCAAAAATAACTTTATGCAACAACTAAAGTTCCAACTAGTTGTGAAATTATTTTTCCCAGAAGAAGAGAAAGATCATGATTGTACTAGTGAATTTACAAGGGTCACACCTACCAAACAGTTATTTTGTTTATTTATTTATTTTTATAGATTGTGTTTGAATTTTAAATTTGTATAAAAATTGATAAAAAAAAATGTAACTTTTCATTTTTTTTTTTTATCTTTCATAAATTTATTCACAAATCTAAGATACAAAGATAGGTTTAAAAAAATAAATAAATTTGTTATTACCTTTAAGCGTCTTGCCGTGTCAGGTGAATTAAGGATGAGATTTAGGCCATGTTTGTTTTGGTGGATATGAGCTTGGGATTGGACTAATAGTCCAATAAAATTATTAATCCGATTTTTGGTTAAACAAGTAAAGTACGGAATAACAATCTATCCAAATATGGTATCCTACATATGATGGACTATTCAATCCCACAGAGGGAGTGAGATATAAATTGAAGGACTAAGCAAAGTCTGGACTATTAGTCTTCCTTATAATTCTAAATCAATCCAAACATAAATTATAATACACAATCTAAAGGATTCATAATCTTAACAGTATTAGTCATGAGAATGTTAATTCAACCTAATCCAATCTTCCCAAACAAACATGACCTTACTGTAAGAGCATATTCAAATCATATTTCAAAATTTACTTAGACACTTTAAAAGGGAAAAAATTGACATTTCAATAAGCTTCAACTGCGTGGCCATCCCTTGACATGAGAATCGGATAAAGTTAAGGTGAAAATACTTTTCTTTGGGGGTATAATATATGTATACCTTTTTGTGAATCACATCATTTTTTTATTTTTTTTGTATATCTTTTTGTAAAAGTTAAAAAATTTATTTATTTAGATTATTCAAAACAATAGTATCACTTTGGTCTCTAACTTTTTAATTCTGATACATTTGACTCTGAATTTTAAATTTTGTTTTAAACAATGACAATTGAAAATATCACTGCTTAATTTCAAGAGCAAAATTGTCAATTAAATAAAATATAAACTAATTTGACCAAAAATAAATATCAAAAAAATATTTTTAAATTTTTAAAAATTATTCTTACCGACCAAAGATAAAATTATATAAACTTGATAAATCTTTTAGACATTTATTTTTTTACCAAATTAATTTTCATTATTTGTTCAGATGATGATCATGTAATGGGTAGTTGTTAAGATTTTAATATGTAGTCGATATATTTAATATATGAAATGTTTTTAGTTTTAGATTTTTTGATTTAATAGATTGGTTTAATAATGATATCAAAGTTGTCGTCATATTTAACTTTTGAAAAAATAGAAACTAATTTAATGAAAATAAAAATAACCACCTATTATATGATTATTATCTAAATACATAATAAAAATTAAATTGGTAAAAAAATAAATAGATTTATTAATTTTACATAATTTTATCTTTAGTAGATAGAAATAATTTAAAAATATTTTTTTGACATTTATTTTTATTAAATTAGTATATATTTTATCAAATCGATGATTTTGCCATTAAAATTAAGTATTAATATTTTTAATTACTTTTATTTAAAATAAGATTTAAAATTAAAAATTAAATATATTATAATTAAAAATTTAAGAATTAAAATGACATAAACCCAATTATAAAAACTATTAATATAATTTGTCAAAATTGGGTGGAGATCGTATATGCCTTTCCATTGATTCAGAGCAAAGGAAACTGCCGTGCCAAAGCTGGTGACTTGTCCTTTAAGAGATTGGTACAAACTTTATGCAAATTAAATTCTGTACGTACTGTTCTCAGAGAATCATAGTACTATCATGTAATGAGTTTAATTTTGAAAATAAAATTATTCCGTGAGTTTAGTTTGAGTTTTTTTAAATTAAGTATTTTAAAAATTAAATTTTTTAATTTTTGCGTTTTTTGATTTTTAGTGAATATTTTTAAATTTTAAATATATTTTTTAATTTTTTAGATACATCTTACTTAGATGTATCTAAAAAGTAAAAAAATTGTGAAAAAATATTTAAAAAAATTAATAAATAAATAAAAATATAAAAAATATACTGAATTCTCATATTTTTTGTATTTTTGGTATTTAATGAATTTTTTTTAAAAAAAATTCATAAATTTTTTACTTTTTAGGTATATATATGTTAGGTATGTCTAAAAATTAAAAAATTGTTTAAAATACTAAAAAAATTCAGTAAAAAAAAACAAAAAAAATAAGAAAGTAAAATTTTCTAAAAAATATTTTTAAAAAACTCTAACCAAGCAAATATATATTTTAAAAGTTTGGGCTTTTTTTCTAATCCCCATATCTGTGACCTAAAATGTCTGACATGAATAGAATTTTCCTATCTTTTAGTAATATGCTAAAAGATTTCAGTCCTACTTAAACTTTCAAAATTCATTTGATCTTTAAGGCATTGTTTGGGAACAGATTTTTTTAGTAATTTTTTGACTTTTTGACTAAAGTATGATGTAAAAAAACTTAATATATTTTGAATGACTTTTTAATTTTTTACGAAAAGATGTGCAAAAAGTAGAGAGAAAATGAAATTTTTGACTTTTTTGTATAAGTTGTTAGCTTTTTGATTTTTTTAATGACTTTTTGACTTTTAAGCTAAAAAAGTTACTTCCCAAACGAGGCCTAAGAATTGATTTTTTTTCTTTTCTTTCTCTAATCCAAACATATAAAAAAGTACCTTCTTTTATTCCATTTTTTATATCATTTTTTTCCTTCCCACGTTCAAAATTGAAACACAACTTAATAAATTTGGAACAAATATATCTACAATAATGCTTTGGTGATTAGATTTGAAAGGAAAATTTTGAATACTTTGGTATAAGGCATGAAACATGAAACTGTAATGCAGCATCGGCATATTAATTTATACTCAAATATGATCAATTCAGCAAAAATATTGTTCGATGCTTCACTCTTTGTTTTATCAACATAATTCAGACATTTGCAGTAACCACTAACAAAAATTTAAGGAACCGACTTTTCTCCTGTCGACCTCATCCTACATCTCACTATGATGATTCAAACCATTTTCTCTATAGGTCATTCATGAAAAAAAATTAAATTAATCCAATAATTAGAGAGAACCGATCTTCTCTCTAAATCTAATAAAAT
Source organism: Camellia sinensis (assembly GCF_055761805.1). Taxonomy (NCBI): domain Eukaryota; kingdom Viridiplantae; phylum Streptophyta; class Magnoliopsida; order Ericales; family Theaceae; genus Camellia; species Camellia sinensis. The sequence goes on from NC_138974.1 coordinate 87,120,075, forward strand.
CATGTAACTAGATTACTGTCAGTTTTGAATTTATTTATGTGGAAGCCTCAAACTATTGAAATGAGACTCATAATAAAACTTTCGAGCCCAACTGTATAAAACTAGACTTCTCTCCAACTAGATAGAAGCCACACCCTAACACAAACTACCAGCCAATATATCTGAAAATCGAAAAAATCAGTTTCTACTATTAAGATGAAAACAATTCGCAGACGCTTTTCTTATCATATACATACATGTCCTTTACTCGAGATCTCCCTCCTAAAAATTCTGCAACGAAAAACCTACACATAAACAAAAAGGGTTCCTCATTGTACCTCCCATTAGCAAAAGCATAATGCAAGAGAGTGATTACACGCACCAAATGAAATTAAACGAACTGTTTTATCAGTAACTTGGCGGTGGAGTACTATTGTCGTCGTCATCATCAAGAATGAGTTTGGCACCATTGCTCTTGAGGGCATTCACGATGGCAAAGATCTTAGTACGGTTCTTGAAACCTTTCTTCTCGATCTCTTTGTTAACATCGACGTGGATCCCTCTTCCTTGTCCCTGCTCGAGACCCTCCACCTTTAGCCGCATTGCCAACACCTCTCCCACAACTGCTGCTGACTTGGCATTGCAAGTCCGACCACACTCCAGTGTGCTCTTGACAGCATGTTCAACTGTTGATGAAGTTGCAACAATCCGACCATTGTTCCTGTCTACTACGTTGGCTGTAATGTACTTCAATGATATGAACAACCGTAGCACATACCTCTTCAGCAATGTCATCTCATGGAACTCCAGTGTTCTGTCTCACTGTAAAAAATAGTTGCATTTAAAATCAAAAGGGTTCTAAAGCAAGTTGAGAAAATAAAATTAGAGAATCCCAGAAAATAAAAAGAAACGGAAATTTTAGTCATCCTGTCATATACTCTATACTGTAAGCATAGCCAAAGGCTAGGGTACCAACACCGACCATTGCTAAGCTGTAATTTTTCCTATCAAACTAGGAAAACCCTAAATTTATCACGCACAGTTTAGTTTTGAACAGTTTCATACCATAATTATGTTCGCTCGTTTAAATTATACACTTTTTAAGTTTCTCGTTCAACTCTCTGTTCTTATCATTGGCCTCCTATGATTTCCACAATACTTCTTTCATGAAATCCCAAAATTTTAAGGCTGAATGATCCCAAATTTTCTTGTAACATTTCTAATTGCCTCTCATCTGCAACCTCCATGGTTTTGACTATGGTATTAGCAATCATCCATGTAGTAATAAGGGAAGGAAAATAAGGGAAGAGGTAAAATGGTTAGCAATGAAGCAGGGTAAGGATGTGGAAGCCAAGGAGACACTGGATGGATTTTACTGAAGGAAGATGAATGAAAGGGATTGGATGTGCAGTAAGCTACAAAAGAACAAGCCAAGGTGTTTAATTTAAGCTCAGGGATAACCCAAATTGCAGCAACTCCACAAATTTAAGTAAATCTATGTATGACTCCTCCCAGTAATGAAATTCATCTTCAGGAGTCCACCGAAATCTATGGGAAACGAATGAAAAACAAAATGCAAAAGGCAAGAAAATGCTACACATATGTTAACTAGACATCAAAGGCCTCAATAGTTAAACACAGGCCCTGAAAAGAATTGAAATGATACTTATCTACAGTTGCCCGGATAACTTTAAGAAAAAATGTAAGAAGTAACCTATAGCTGTCACAGAAGTCCATTTTCCTTAAGAGATAGTACAACCATGAAAGAGTATAATATTTGAATTTCATTTTGGAAAGACCCTGCACTCGACTAAATTTATCCAGGACACCAATATCATTAGTGCAGGACATAAATTTGGCCATGTACTAAGCGAAAAAAGTGCACTAAATGTCAAAAGTTCAGCTTAGCCTAACTACAAAGTGAAGCTTTAAGTGAAAAGATTACTCTTGATAGGTTTATCTCCCATGTCTTACTGATTTTGTCAAAAGTGTGAAGTGAGCATATTAATACATTCAAACGCAAAGTACGGATTACTAGTATTATTAAAACACAAGTAAGCCATCATGTGAATAAACATATTAATACTACTAACAGTGCTGAATTGTGATTAGCTGCAGACATATTTAAAGGTATGCCATAACGTGAACAAACACATTAAATTAGTAATGAACCACCAATTTGGATGAGTCTTAATTATGATTACTTGAGTATTACACAACTAACTCTTCAAGTTAACTATTTATATCATTGTGTATCTTATGGATCATAACAAAACTTTGCTTTTGTAACTATTGTTCTATTTGTAAACTAAACAACTCAACTCAACTCAACAAGCCCAACTAGTTACCAGTATGAAAACAATGAAGCAAAAGAGTGTTGGTAACAAAATTTTATTGTCAAAGATATCAAAAGATATGGAAGATATCAAAATATATGGAGGTCCCATATTTGTGCTTATTATGATTTTTTGTATCTTTGAATTATTTCAATTCCTTAATCAAAGGGATTTGATTGTATCCCCCACTCATGTAAACAAGAGTATTAAGTTGAGTGAATGAAAGATGTAGCCCATACGGCTTTGTGTGTGTGAATGTAAACCAATATTGACTGAACCACGTTAAACCCTTGTTCTTTCTTTTCTCTTTTCTGTCTCTATTATTTCTCCATATTCAACCTTATTGCCTTATTATAAAATTCAATTTGTCTTCAGAGCCTACCAAACTCTAGGCATGTTTCCCTCTAGAGTTCTTTCTCACTCCATATTTTTTGTTATCAAGGTGTTTTTCCCTTTTCCTTGTGTTGATCACTGATTTGCTGATTTGGTAAGCAAACTCTCTGAGTTTTACTTGTTTCGGAGCTATTAGTGTGTTCGGTAGCATTATTATGTGATACGCCGAGTTTTCCGGCTACTTCTCTACCCTTTTAGAGCCCCTATGCTGACGTGGTAAGCACATATTTGGTTCTTTTTTGTTTTTGGGCCACCGGTGTGTTCGGTAGCATTCGTTGTGATACGCTATTCTTTTGGCCTTGTCACTTTCTCTCTCTCTCTCGGTTGGTTTCTCTTGTTGCCATCATGACTGCTTCTATGAACATTTATCTGTTGCAAGATGTTGATTATGTTCTCTGAAATTTTCATTGAAGGGAGCTATTACAATTGTTGTCGGTTTTCGACAACTTAATTGTAATTGTTTGTGACGATCATCATATTTTCGAGTTCAAGTTGGACACTTCACTTCAACTGTTCCGTGTTCCAACTTGAGGGGAGTGTTGGAGACAAAATTATATTGTCAAAGATATCAGAATATATGAAGATTTCATATTTGTGCTTATTAGGATTTTTTGTACCTTTGAATTATTTCAATTCCTTAATTAAAAGGATTTGATTGTATCTCCCACTATATATATGGTGTATCATGTAAATAAGAGTATTAAGTTGAGTGAATGAAAGATATAGCCTTTAGGGCTTTGTGTGTGTGGATGTAGGCTAATATTGGCTTAACCACGTTAAACCTTTGTTCTTTCTTTTCTCTTTTCTGTCTCTATTATTTTTCCATATTCAACCTTGTTGCCTTATTACAAAATTCAACTAAGAGTAAGTCTAATCACAACATATTTAACATTTAGACATCAACTTTGAGCAATTGTTTACACTAAAATGAAAAAAAATGAGCCAAAAGCATTCAAATATAGCATTTCAAACCTGAGAAAAAGTTAGTTCAAGTGAGGTATTCTTATTTTTACTCTCTAGAATCTCTCTAAAGAATCATTTCATGAAAGTATAATTATTCATTGAACAAAGTGGAAAAATAGGTGACAAGAAGAATATCACCATCTGTGTCTGGTGAGATAATGATGATGATGGTTACAATAATAGTAATAATAATTTATAAATAAACAAATAAAACAGGTGAAACAAATAAAAAGGCAAAAAAAATAAACAGATGAGCATAACAAAGAGAGAGACGTAACAAATAAAAAATATGAACATGAAAATAAACAGAAGGGCATAACAAAGTGGCTCCATAGTCAATCCCCTCTAGGTTCTTGTTCAGCAGAATGAGGCATCCAAGAATAGTGATTAACAGATTTCTTGACAGGGTAACAATCGCCCCCAGAGCATGAAGAGTGTATGAGCATCAGAAAACTAGAGAGAATCCCAATCCACATATTAGAGATAACACCTTCCAGAATGAAAGACTCCATCAGTCCATTCCTGAAGTCTCCATCTAGAAGCTATAAGCTTTAGAAGATAAGGACTGACACAAAGGAATAGTTCCAGGGAAAATAAGAAGAATAGAATGGTGATCTTTGTGCAAATTTGATTCCTCCATAGAATATTAATCATTTAAATTCAGAGGAACAAGGGCATTTAATGTGTTAATGAAGAGGAAATACACAGGCAGGGATGAAGGTAGGACACTCCTGTAATTATGGTGATGATTTAATATAAAAGGGGATGAGATACCACTCATACCTAACTTTTTCTCTTCTCAAAACTGACATGGTATCAGAGCCACTCTAAACCCCTAGAAACCACAACCCTATAGCCACCTTCACACCATCACCGCACCACCTGCAGTCCATACCACACCAAACGCCATCTCCCTAGGGCTTCGCCAGTACCAGTCACGGCCTCCTAGGGCCTGGACAATCCTAGCCACATCCTCCTAGGACTTTGGCAGCCCTAGCTGCAGCCTCCTAGGGCTTTGCCAGCACCCTAGGGCTCGTCGGAGCCCCCCTTTTCCCAGCCCAGGTCTGTTGGCAGGCTTAGAGGTTCAGTTGGGTGGGGTTTCCTCCCTCCTTAGGCTGCCGATAGCCACTCAGGAGCTCTTTGGTTCAGTCGACTCTCTCTTCTCTCTGGTTCAGTTGGCTCTCTCTTGGGTCTTGGGTCTGGGTTGCATTGAAGTCCTTATTCGGTGATCATTGGTGCTTAGTCTCTATTCATGTAATTTCTCCTCTCTGGCTTTTTTTTTTTTCCGTCTTCTATAATAAATAAATAAACGTTCTCTTAAATTCCTTTGTTTTGTTTGGTGTGTTTTCCCATCTTTTGGGTTTGTGATTAGACCAATGTTTGTTGTGAGGATTTCTTAGTAGAGTATTCATGGCAGAATTGACTAGTGAGTCTATTATTTCACAGCCTGCTCCTCAGGGCGCGAGTCCTGGTTTGCCTACTACTATGACTGATTCCCTCAACCCTGGCCAGAAAATCACCACCTCTCTTTAATGGTTAGAATTATCTAGCATGGTTGCAATGTTTGACTATATTTTTGAAGAGTAAAGGGAAGATGGGATATGTTGATGGGTGCATTCAGGCCCCCAGTCCCACAGATCTGGGTTATGATCAATGAGAGATTACCAATTCTCTTATCATGGGATGGTTGATACATTCCATGGTTCCGTAGATTGGTGAGAGATATTTGTCTATGGACACAGCACAGGATATTTGGAAGGCTGTGGCTACTACGTATTCCTGCAAAGACAATTTTTTACAAACTTTTGAGTTACGATGCTCCTTGACCAGTCTGTCCAGGGTGAGATGACTGTCCTCCAGTATTTTACTTTCCTTAACAATGGGTGGAAGACACTTGATCATCTTCAGGACTACAAGCCTATCTGTACCACTAATTCTGCTAGGTACCGGAAATTTGTTGAACAAGTACGAGTTTTCAAGTTTTTGGAAGGTCTGAATGTGGAGTTTAATCCTATTAGGAGTCGTGTGCTTTGTATGGATGTGCTTCCTTCTTTCCAAGAAGCGTTTGCTTATGTGCAGAATGAAGAGAGTCGTCGTTCTGCTATGCTTCCGTCTGCCTCTTCTGATCGATCTGCCCTAGTTTCTGCACCCTCTTGAGATGGGGATCGTGGTTCTCGTCCTCCTTTTGAGAAGGATACCCTTTTTTGTGACTATTGTCGTCACCCTCGCCACACTTATGAGACTTGTTGGAAGTTACATGAGCTGCCATCTGGGGGTCGTGGAGATCGTTTTGGGTCTCAAAGGGGTCGCTCGGGTCAGTCTTGAGGCCGAGGGCCTAATGCCCGAGCTCATCATTTTGATACAGTTGAGCCATAGTCCCTCGCTTCGGTTGTTTCATCTGCTGATATCTCTGAGTTCTCTACTTCTGAGTTAGAGGTTGCTCTTCGTCACTTGTTAGACCGTCGGGCATCTAGTTCATCTTTAGGTAATTTTGCCCATTCAGGTAACTTAGCTTCTTCTACAAGTGCTTTCCTATCTCATCAAACGTTGCATTGGATTATCGATTCTGGTGCTTCCGGCCATATATTTGGGTCTTCTGATTTGTTCTCCGCATATACCCCTTCTTCAGGACAGGATAAAGTTCGAATTGCTGATGGTACAATTTCTTCTGTGTCAGGGAAAGGTGTAATTCATGCCACTGCTTCCCTTCCTTTGTCTTCTGTACTACATGTTCCCGATTATCGTGTTAATCTTTTATCTTTGAGTCGTATTACTTAAGACTTAAATTGTAGTGTAACCTTTTTTCCTGATCTTGTCTATTTTAGGACCTTATCATGAGGAAAATGATTGGCAATGGTAGAAACAAGAATGGTCTCTATATCCTAGATCAAGCAAACAAGTTGGCTCATTCATCCATTCAGTTATCATCTACAAAGGAAGACCTATGGCTGTGGCACCATCGTCTTAGGCATCCATCTTTTTTGTTACTTAAGCATCTTTTTCCTTTCAATTTTTTGAAAAATAATGTTTCTGAGTTTCACTGTGAGTCGTGTTAACTTGGAAAACAACACAGAGCTTCTTTTGCTCCTTCTATTAATAAAAGTTTAGTTCCTTTTTCATTGATTCATTCTGATGTATGGGGTCCCTCTCGTTTTGTCTTTAAAGGGTAACCGATGTTTTGTCACCCTTATTGATGATTGTTCTCGGACCACTTGGGTGTATCTTATGAAAGACAAATGTGAGATTTTTTTCTATGTTTCAAAATTTTCATAAAATGATTTGCACTCAATTTAGTGCGGTTGTCAAAATTTTGCGTTCTGAGTGGGGGGGAATACATTGACTCTGGCCTTACCAGCTATTTTGCCACTTATGGTATTATTCACCAAACTTATTGTACCAATACCCCTCAACAAAATGGTGTTGCAGAGCATAAAAACCGGCATCTTATTTATATTGTGCGTTGTCTGTCCTTTGAAATACGTGTTTCGAGATCATATTAGGGGGAAGTTGTTCTCACTATAGCCTTCCTTATCAATCGTTTGCCTACCCAAGTCCTTCACAAACACACTCCTCTTCAGGTTGTTAGGGTCCCACTCGTCTGGTTTCTCCATTCCTCCCAAAAACCTTTGGGTGTATGTGCTTTATTCATAACCATTCTCCTACCCGTGGTAAGTTGGATCCTAGGTCTCTTTGGTGTGTCTTCCTGAGTTATTCTGCCACGCAAAAGGGCTACAAGTGTTATCATCTCCCCTCTCGGAAATGGTTTGTCTCTATGGATGTGTCTTTCTTTGAGTCTCAATCCTACTTTCTGTCCTCCTCGGTGTCCTAGTCCTCCTTACAGGAGGAGCCTTGGTGTGCAGCGATTCCTGTGTCACTACATCAGTGATTAAGCATGTTGAGAATGTTAATGGTGATCCAACTATTGAGAATATTGAGTCTAAATCCGCAGCGAAAGATGTTAAGTCTGAATCCACAATGAAAGACGGCAAAGTTTATGTCAGGGACAAAGATAGAAAACAAGTTACTTAGGTACAAGAGACCAATTCGGATTCTCCACTGCTATCTTCTCCTCCTGATGAGTGTCCAGAATCCTCTTCTTCTAATGAAACTTCAGGAAACTCTATTCTTTCTGATCTAGATGTTTCCATTGCTAAAAAGAAGAGGTTAGGTCTTATACTCAACATCCTATTTCTTATTTTGTCTCTTACACTAATCTGTCTTCTTCCTATAAAGCTTTTCTGTCTAAAGTTTCTTCTGTAAGTCTTCCTTCTAATTTTCAGGATGCTCTTTCTACTCCTTGAGTGGAAGCATGCCATGATGGAGGAGATAAGAGCCCTGGCTAAAAATGGCACTTTGGAATTGGCTGAGTTACCTAAGGGCAAATGACTTGTTGGATGTAAGTGGGTGTACACAGTGAAGCACAAAGCCGATGGTTCAATTGAACGTTACAAGGCAAGATTGGTGGCCAAGGGCTTTACGCAGACTTATGGAGTAGACTACTAGGAGACATTTGCTCCTGTTGCTAAAATGAACTCTGTCAGAGTCCTTCTCTCCATTCCCTCTAATCTCGACTGGCCTCTCCATCAATTTGATGTGAAGAATGCCTTCCTTCATGGAGATTTGGAAGAAGTGTACATAGACATTCCCCCACGCTCTGAGGATGTTAAAACTAAAGGAAAAGGGTGCTAACTATGCAAGTCACTTTATGGACTCAAACAATCGCCTAAGGCTTGGTTTGAGAGGTTTACTCAGGCCATTCTGCGATATAGTTTCAAACAGAGTCATGCTGATCATTATTTTTTCGTGAAACACTCCTCACATAGTAAGATGATAGCTCTTATTGTTTATGTGGATGATATTGTACTCACAGGGGATGATGTTGAGGAGGTTCCTCGGTTAAAGGAGTATTTGGCCAATGAGTTTGAAATCAAAGACTTAGGCAGCATGAAATACTTTCTAGGTATTGAAGTTGCTTGGTCTAAAGATGGCATCTTCATATGTCAAAGAAAGTATGTGCTTGATTTGCTAAAAGAAACTGAGATGCTTGGAAGTAAAGCCTGTGACACATCACTAGAGCCTGAACTGAAGCTTAGTAAGGATCAAGGAGGCGAACTTGTAGACAGGGGGGGATATCAGCAACTAGTGGGTAAGCTTATCTACTTATCCCATTCGCGTCCTGACATTGCTATCGCAGTGAGTATGGTTAGTCAGTTTATGCATGCTCCACGTGCAATTCACTTAAGAGGCAATTATGCGGATTCTGAGGTACTTGAAGTCTTCTCCAGGAAAGGGTCTCTATTTCTCTAAACATGGTCATCTTAGTGTGGAGGCATATACATATGCTGATTGGGCTGAATTAGTCACTGATAAAAGGTCAATCTCTGGCTATTGTACCTTTGTTGGAGGAATTCTAGTTACTTGGAGAAGCAAGAAATAGAATGTAGCTGTGAGGTCTAGTGCAGAGGCAAAATTCAGAGTTATGACTCAGGGTGTGTGTGAGTTATTATTGATTAGACTACTTTTGAGGGATTTAGGGATTCATCGGATAGATTCTATGTGGCTATACTGTGACAATACGGCAACCATCAATATAGCTCACAATCTAGTTCAGTATGATAGGACCAAGTATGTAGAGATTGATATGCATTTTATCAAGGAAAAACTCACTAGTGGGACTATATGTACAACATTCGTGAGGTCTGGGGACCAACTGGCTGATGTTCTCACCAAAGGATTAGGGAATAAACCATTCTGTGACATTCTTAGCAAGCCGGGCATGAGAGATATCTTTGCATCAGCTTGAAGGAGAGTGTTAGAATGTGTTAGAATATTTTCTATTTTATACTGATGTATATTTAGTATTCTTATTTTATTCCTTAGGGCACTCCTGTAATTATAGTGATGATTTAATATAAAAGGGGATGAGATACCACTCATACCTCTAACTTTTTCTCTTCTCAAAACTGACACCCTGAAGTTCAACAAACCCATTATGTATTGTATTTATTAGGCTCCTAAAGAATATATACAATGTGATGCCCTTTACACTTTTCATTGAAACAACTGAAAACTAGTTTGCTACTTATATATGCAACCTCTTTTTTCTTATTTGGTTTCCTTTATATTTTTTCTCTTTCTCACAAAACAAAGCTTTGCTTATCTTTCATTTACGAAAAATTATTAGGTAGTTTAGGAGTACCATGTGATATTATTTACGTTTTACTTCGATAAATGAGTAATTGCAAAATATATGAAGTAGGTCATCTCACTGTCTAACAAAGGTGAGTTATCATTATCTCCTCGTAAAGTTTTTCATTTTGACATTTGTTGGAAGTACCCCATAAATAATATTACATGGTATTTTGGGAGCTTATTTTATGAAATTATTCTATTGACATTAGGAAATTTTTTTTTTTTTTTTTTTTTTTTCCGTTCATGTATATGGAAAGCATTCTCAAATAATTCGTATTTCAAGAGAAAAATCCTTACAAATTGAAAAAAAAAAAAAAAAACAATGTATCAATGCATATCGCTAATGCAAAGGCATCAATTCCTTAGAAGATGTCTAACAAGTCATCTTGGCCCGCCTTAAAACAAAATCCTAGCTTCGTCTCTGATAACAAGGTAGTTGGCATAACAAGCTTCCCAATTTCAATAATTTCAGATGAGGAGGACCAAGGTGATGGGGTGTTCCGAAGCTAGAATGAGGTGACAAATTCAATTCTATCAAGAACTTTTCAGATGAAGGACTTTCAATGCTTTTCTATTATGTTCTTCCAACATGATCCAAATAGCTGCAAGTGAGGCACAACCATACACAATATTCATCTAAAACCTCTTAAACTGAGAAAAAAACTGCAGCAGGATAGATAAGAAAACAGCAGCAATATGTGGCACTTTCATACTGGCCATGCTCAAACACCACATCATAACATTATTGGCAGCTACAATGATCAATAAACAACAAAATATGCAAATGCCCATAAAATCATGATTAGTAGGGATACCTCATGAACAATCATGTAAACATGTAATGTAACAAATGGGCCCCATTGAACAAGCAACTATTTCCATCACTACAACTTATAGATAATAAACAAATGACACGGTTAATGAGATGTGAGATTGTTTAATAATTGATCTAGGAGTTCTGAACTTGTGAATTCGGAATCTACGATAACGGTGCACAATTTGTCTATACCAAAGCATTATCTGGCAAAAAATTTTAGTGTTTTCAGGTGCTGGGTTGCTCAGAAGATGTCTTATAAAGAGTCTTGGACAAAATCAATAACTAACACCAGCTAAGCATGAATGGCAAAAGTTTTTTCATTTTTCTTCTATAATTTTAAAAGGCAAACAAGAAGAACAAAAAAGGCAAAAATTCAAGTGCATATGTAAACACACAGGTGCAAAAAGCCTATTTTTGCCATACCTGCAAGGGTGCAAACCTAAATCTCCTCATCTATAGACGTAGAACTACATAAAGCCTATTTTTGCCCCAACATAGGTTCCCGACTATTATGTGCATATAAACTAGGCTCTCTGTGTGGGATATACACAATGCATATATGTCTACAGCTGAAGTGTAAACGTATGGAAAACTTTGATTAGGGCTAGAGAGAGAAGGAAGAAGGAGAAGACTGTATCTATTAAACATACGTTTCTTGGTTCCTTTCATAAACATAAAACATCAGCAAATATAGAGAATACAATATGACCATAGTACCCTCACTCAACACAAAAAATAACATATATCACTATATATTCTAGCACGTCCCCTCAAGCTGGAGCATAGAGATCGAACATGCCCAGCTTGGCAAAGAGACGCTGAAACGAAGAACGAGCAAGTGGTTTGGTGAAGATATCACCCAATTGATCATCAGAGCGAACATATGGGGTCTCAAGTTGCTGACGCAACAAGAAATCCCGTATAAAATGACAGTCAACTTCAATATGCTTTGTACACTCATGAAACACGGGATTATTGGCAATGAAAATAGTAGCTTGATTATCACAACTCATGCTCATAGGAGTAAGAACACGAATACCAAAATCCTGCAGAAGATAATAAACCCGTAACATCTTAGAGGCGGTATGCGCCATAGCACGATACTTAGCTTCAGCACTCGAATGAGCAACAACTATCTGTTTCTTGCTACGCCAAGTAACAAGGTTACCTCCAACAAAGGTGCAATATCCAGATGAAGAACGACAGTCAATTCGACTGTTGGCCCAATCAACATCGCTAAAGCCAGTGACAGTCAAGGAAGAAGAAGGACGATAAAGTAAACCGTGACCTGGAGCACATTTGAGATAATGCAAGATTCGACACACATCATCATAATGGGGTTCATGAGTATGCATAAATTGGCTAACAACACTCACAACATAAGTGGTATCTTGACGAGTGACGGTAAGATAAATCAACTTCCCAACTAAATGACGATACCGACCAATATCAGGAAACAACTCTCCAGTCTTACAATGAAGTTTAACCGAGGAGTCCATAGGAGTATCAGTGGGACGAGTCCCCAGAAGACCAGTTTCAGCAAGAAGATCAAGAACATACTTACGTTGAGAAAGAAACAAACCCCGAGAGGAGCAAGCAATCTCAATCTCAAGAAAATACTACAGATTACCCCAGTCCTTTGTGTGAAATTGTTTACCCAAATCAAGCTTCAGATCAGCAATACCCGCGGAGTCACTGCCAGAGATGATGATGTTGTCCATATAAACTATGAGAACAATAACCCCAGTAGATGAGTGGCGAACAAAAAGAAAGTGATTAGAAGTGGAACGGCAAAACCCATATGCAAGCACAATAGTACCAAAGCGATCAAACCAAGCATGAAGAGATTGCTTGAGACCATACAAAGCCTTCCGTAACTGACAAACCATATGCACAAGACCAAGAATAACATAGCCAGGGGGCTAATCCATATAGACCTCCTCGTTAAGATCGCCATGAAGAAAGGCATTCTTTATATCAAGCTGATAAAAAGGACAAGACTGACTAACGGCAACAGAGAGGAGAATCCGAACAGAATTAAGGCGAGCCACAAGGGGGAAGGTCTACAGATAATCAACGCCATAGGTTTGAGAATAACCTTTGGCCATGAGACGGGCTTCAAGCCGCTCAACAGTACCATCAAGAAGATACTTAACAGTATAAATCCACCGACAGCCAACAAGTTTCCCAGAAGGAAGAGGTGTAAGTTCTCAAGTCTGATTCTGATGAAGAGCATTCATCTCCTCATCCATAGCATGTTTCCAACCCAACATCGACATAGCCTGCTGATAAGAAGATGGAATAGAAAGACAATACAAGCTATATGCAAAGGAGTAAAAACGAGGGGCAAGACGAGCATAAGAAACAAAATTAGAAATAAGATGCTGATTACAAGTACATTTACCTCGGCGCAATGCAATAGGTAAATCATCATCAGATGGCACAGGTAGAGGAGGGGCAGGAACCTCGGACAAAAAAGATGAAGTAGCCTGGACATAAGAAACCACGCGACGAGCTTGGGACTATTGATAAACCTGTAAAGGAGATAACGGAGAAGAATCCAAACCGATGAAAGATGACAGGGGAACAAAGGGTCCCGGAAGAGTAGGAGTTGGAACCGATGTCTCCCCCTCACGAAAAGAGATAAGATCCTCTGACAACTGCTAACCAAATGAGGAGAAAAAAGAGGTGGACTCAAAAAAGGTAACATCGGCACTAATAAAGAACTGACGAGACTCGGGATGATAACACCGATAACCTTTCTGTATACGGGAATAGTTGACAAAAATACATTTGCAAGCACGGGGAGATAATTTATCCAGCCCCGAATCAAGGACATGGACAAAGGCCATACAACCAAAAACACGAGGAAGAGGAAACGGAGAACAATTGGGGTATAATTGAGAGAAGGGAGACTGATTATTTAAAACAACAGAGGGCATGCGGTTAATAAGGAAACATGCAGTCAACGCAACATCACCCCAAAATAGTTTAGGAACATGCATGTTAAACATCGAGGTCCGACATCTAGCAAATGTCGGTGTTTCCGCTCAGCAACAGCATTTTGCTGGGATGTATGAGCACAACTAGTTTGATGAGTAATACCACAAGCATCACAAAAATCATTCACAATAGATTGCACATATTCTAAGGCATTGTAAAACCGAAATATCTTAATGCGTTTCCTAAACTAAGTAAAAATTTCATTATAAAACTTAGAAATTATTTAGGGCAAGTTAGAATGCTGCCATAATAAAAACAATCGAGTCATCTGAGAATAATCATCCACAAATATAACAAAATTAAAAAAAAAAACCATTCACAGTGGGAGTGTGAGAAGGACCCCATATGTTTGTATGGACTAAATCAAAAGACACTGACACACGACTAATACTATGATTAGAAAAAGAACTACGGTGATGCTTGCCGAGCTGACACACTTCACATTCAAGTTGAGACAAATGGCTTAAACCCGAAATAGCTAACTTAAGCTTGGCCAAGGATGGATAACCCGACGGAAATGCCATTGCAAGGGAGACACGGTAGCACTCAAAACAGTAGAACTAGAAGGAGGAGAACCAACAGTGTCCAAAAAAATACAAACCATCCTTCTCATGCCACGAACCAATCATCTTCTTGGTCTGGAGGTCCTATAAAACACAAGAAGAGAGAGAAAAGGTTACAGAACATTGTAGAACTTTAGTTAACTTACTAACAGAAAGCAAATTAAAAGGAAAGGACAGGACATAGAGACTAGAGGGTAAGGAGAGAGATAAAGTGGCTGAAGAGTGCCCTGGCCACTAACAGGTCGGGAGGATCCATCAGCAAGTATAATATTATGAGTAACAGGACGAAGAGTATGAAAAAGAGAGGAATTACCAGAAATATTAGAACTAGCGCCGGAGTCTAAAAGCCAAGGTTGAGGGGATTGAGCCATGCATGCAATATTACTTGAGCTAGCTAATGTGACAGTAGAAGATGAAGGAAAAGTAGTACGAAGAGAATTGATATCTCAATAAGCTCGCTAATCTTGGTGGTGAGTGCATCATGAGAATCAGCTGGGGAAGCACCTGGTCCAAAGGGAACTGAAGTCGACTGAAAGGATGGAGCATCCATAACCTGATTCACATGATCAGGTTTACCATACTTCTACCAACACCAAGGTTCAGAATGACCCAAGGCACTACAATGAGTACATTTCCGATTAGCACGAGATACAACATCAATACCACGACCACCACCACCACAAGAACCATGAGAATAAGACCACCACGAGAACCACGTGAACCAGTATGGGATCCACGAGAACTAGTGCTGCCAAGAAAATTACCTCGATGAGGCCCTTGGTCACTACTGTTAGAGATCAAGGCAGAAGAGGACAAGGGCTGAGAAGAACCAGATGTGGAAGAAGCCTGTCCTAAAGAAGAACGCAACAATTAAGAATAGGCATTAGCAGCAGAAGGTAGAGTCTCATTAGTAAGAATCTGATCTTTGAAACCTTGTAGATCAGAATCTAAGCTCATAAGGATGCCATCATAAACTCCTCCCAATATTTCTTTTGTTGAGCCAAATCAGTAGTAAAATGTCGGTGCTGCAACAATTGGTCCCACAAAGTCTTCAAGCCACTACAATAGTCAGGAAGAGGACGGCCAGATTGGCGGGTAGCAAAAATCTGTTCATACAACTCATAAACTCGAGAGGCATTAGTCTGATTAGAAAATGACTCAGCAAGGGAGTCCCAAATGGCCTTATAGGTGTCACAAAATTCAACGGTTGTAGCAACATTAGGCTCTAAACTATACCAAAGCCATCCTATAACATAGGAATCCTCAATCAATCATCATAACATTTATCATCCTCAGCAGGTGGAAGGTCAGTAAGAAAACACGACTTCTTCTTGCCACGCAAGAAAATCTTAACGGTATGAGCCCAAGTTAGATAATTTAAACCATTCAATTTCTTAGTGGTAATAGACTTGGGGAACTCATCATCCTTAGTTATGGAAGATTTCACATCATGTTTTGGCTCAGCCATGATAAGGAGAACAACCAGCAGATGCTAAGGGAAAAAAATAAAACACAAGGACAATCAACCAACAGGAATAAAGTGGAGTAAGGAAATTACCAACCAACAGTAACCAGCAAGCAGCCAAACAACCCAAAGGAAGAGCCAAAATGATCAGCCAATGCCAAAACAGGGGTGCCGAACAAGGCAAATCCACCAAAAATTGCCAAACATTGACCCAGCAGCAACATGAAGCAAAAACAATATCAAAGATAGCCTCCTAGGGCTATTTCAGCTCCCAAG
The DNA here is from genome assembly GCF_055761805.1 of Camellia sinensis. Classification (NCBI taxonomy): domain Eukaryota; kingdom Viridiplantae; phylum Streptophyta; class Magnoliopsida; order Ericales; family Theaceae; genus Camellia; species Camellia sinensis. The sequence continues at coordinate 87,136,062 of NC_138974.1, forward strand.
AAAGAGGTTTCAACAAGCAAAAAACTCTGGGTAAGGAGCTTTATCGCAAATCAGAAATATGACACCATTAAATCGAAAATCTTTCAAAAATCGAAAATCTTTCGAAAATAGAAAACTCACATTAGATGGTCTAAAAAAAAATCCACAAAAATCACCATTGAGATCAGAAGAGGAAGACGACCAAGAAGGGGTCACCTTGTCCGTATAGTCTATGACGTCATGCTGACGTCATCGTACGGAAGATGACGTCAGGACATTATTGTCACCTCAAAGGAATCGAGAGTGACTGAAGAACACTTTGATAAGGTTGAATCGAAACTCTGATACCAAGTTGAAGTGTAAAAGTATGGAAAACTTTGATTAGGGCTAGAGAGAAAAAGAGAGAGAGAAGGAAGAAGGAGAAGACTATATATTATTAAACGTACGTTTCTTGGTTCCTTTCATAAACCTAAAACATCAGCAAATATAGAGAATACAATATGACCATAGTACCCTCACTCAACACAAAAAATAACATATATCACTATATATTCTAACATCTACCACATAGTGTCTTGGTACAAGCAAATTGTTTTCAAAGCTTCTACCAAACACCAAAAAAGAAGTGAGGAAAAACATTGTTTTCATGTAAAAGGTTCTACACATAAAACATTTTCTAATCAATCATATTGTATTGACAAATATGGCACATCAAATAAGCCTTTTATTCCCATTTTTCTCTAAAAAATTAGAGTTGCATTGATTATTATTGTTAGTTATCATTGCTTAGCAAAATGGTAAAAGCTCTAGATGTCAAGCATGAAAGCATGGGCATAAGTCTACGAGCAACGACTTATTGCAATCACTGACAAAGATTATTCTATTTCCACTAATACGAGCACCAAGTAAAGGCCATTTTTTATTTGGTTCTGTGAAAGAAAAAATACCAATTTATATCAGCATTATTGTTCTTCACATAACCTTAGCTCAAGGCACAAGAAAACTTTGGGTAATATAGTAGAAAAAAAGGTGTATTATCGGGCAAGCAAGCTCCACTTTGCTGCAACTACTAGGTGTTAATCTATTACTAAAGTATGGCCAATAAAAATATGGCATATAATGAAAATAACACTAAACTAATTTTAATTTTCATTCCAACACAAACGTCAAGAACATTTTAACATTGTCCATCAATTTGGGACCAATCCTAAACAACCAAGTCCGAGTATATGGCCCATGATTCCATGAAAATTAAAATGCAAAGCCATAAAACCCACTTTGGCCCAAAGCCCCAAGATAAAGAAGCAACATAATTTGCAGCCTAAAAACGTTTGGCCCAAGGCCACATGGGACAAAGAAGCAACACAGTCTGGTGCCCCAAAATTATTAGACCCAAGGCCACAAGATAAAGAAGCAATAGTCTACTATCGTCACTCCTGAAGTCAATTGAAAATAAAGTAGCAGCAATAGCAGTGGTCACAGCTCGGAGACCAAGAAGAGTGCACTGACTCTTCCTCTGACAAAGCAGCAGTGAATTGTTTTTGTTCCTCTCAGTGTTCTTCCTCTCGCTACTCACTCTTCCTCTCTGGTTCTTCTACTTTGCCGTGTCTAAGAAGTGTCTAGATCCAAACGTCTGCATCACCAATGCATCCCAGTCCAACAAATAAAACAATAAAAATCGGCCACAGTTAAATATGTCATCATGTCTAACACATGTCAACGCACGTACATCCCGTAGAGGACATGTTCATTTCATGCTTCATAGCTAGCCAGTTGGCCAACTATCTCCTCTCCCTTAAGAAATATATATAGTCCCCCATACCACCCATAGATCAAACGGTCTATAATTATGACCAAGGCATGTGTATCGAAGCACAACTTTGATCGCATTGTTTTTAGTATCCACAAGCTAAAGGAAAATCATGATCTTTCCACATATGAAATCATGGACGCAAAAGACCCACACATCAACGCAAGTGAAAAGTTGACTCAAAAAATTAAAGAATAAAAAAAGGAAATGTAATTCAAACTCAATCCCTATCCTCACAAAGATCTCCAGTAAGAGTTTAAAAGGATAGAAACCTATACTCATAAGATTCTAAGAGTTGGAGAACAACAGATAATGCAAGGGAATAAATAATGGAACAACAAGAGATAAGAAGCACACAAAATCTAAGTAGCCTACGAATATAAAGCAAGAGCAATGCTTTGGGCTATGATGAAGTCTTGTATACTTTAGAAACTGCCAAAATGTGGCATGACAACCCAAGGACCTGACAAGCTGTCAAAATTACCACTTAAAGAATAATTTTTTTCCATATAGGATAGCATTTTTTGTATTGAAAAAAATGGTACAAAAGAGAACTAATGCAAGCTAATCATAACAACAGTAATACTGAGTTCTTTACCTAAAAGAAATAAATAGATGAAAGATAAAATATTACTGCAAAATGAAACAACTGTCACCAATAGACCAAAAATATATTACCAATTAATCGAAATAGTCGAGCATTATTTGCCCTTTGTCTACCCTTGAAGTCGTTGATGGAGGCCAGTAAAATTTAAAGATGGAAAAAAGAAAGTAAATAAATTTATTCTATCATTATAGAAAAGAAGACATCCTCATCGTGTTTCCTCCCAAACTAACAATTGTTTCATATATAGTCTTCTTATAATATTCCTTCTATTTGAGAGGGTGTTTTTTTTTTTTTTCACACAATTCAAACTAACATGTCACTTTCTAAGAACTTGGAGAACTTAGGAGTTAGGATCGCCGGGGGGGGGGGGGGGGGGGGGGGGGGTGCGCCTAATAACTAAATCAAACGGAACACCCAGATTCCAATGCCACAACTTTAGACAATTCCAATAGAGGTTGAACAATACGCAATAAAGTAGCACAAATTTGCATATTAACCAATAAATGTGCCCAAGGAAAGAAAGTGTACACCAGTTTGTTCAGTAATCACATGATTCATACTCACCACACAATCTTCCCCCAACTTGAAAAGTCAAAACAAATATAGACAGTTTCTATAAATTGTGATTTCACATCAATTTATTTATAATCACAACAACAATCTCGAATAAAATTACAGTTTTGTTTTAGATTGTTTAAGGTTAGCTAGTATCAGATGGCCCTATTTGGCCATACAACTCAACTGAACTAGCCCAAGCTTGGTATCCATGATACAAAGAAAATAAAAAGAATACATAAATACATATAATTATACTGTCAAACGCAGAATTGAGACAGTTCCACAAGCATTTGAAAGCAACTCCAAAGAACAAATAACATTTTTATTGGACAAAATCAAAAGGGTCATCAGATGATGCAGGGGAATTGAATTCATGAGCTACAGATTTTTGAAGTAATTACTCAAGAATTAATCTGATTTTGGTTCAAATAAGTTTTTTTTATTTTATTTATCAAAGAGAGTCTTAAAAAGCCATTGCAGTTGGCTAGCCCAACTATACAATAATACAATACAGAGGTACATGTGAAAACATACAAGAAAAATAGTTAGGCAAGAAAGGTAATGAAAGGGGCAAAAAAGTTGCTCACCATTCTTTTGAGCCTAAACGCTTGTTTCAGAAGCCCCAGGAGAGAGAGAGAGAGAGAGAGAGAGAGAGAGAGAGAGAGAGGGGGGGGGGGGGGGGGGGGGGGGGTGGGGAGTGGTTCGGTCTCGTCTTCATCAGCAATAACCTGGACTGGTCACTAAGCCCATCAACCCTTACTGCGTGGATTGGGATTCGCTTTGCTTCTAGTTTTTTTTTTTTTTTTAATAATTACATTGGATAAATTTAAAAAATATTAATAATTAAATTTATAATTTTTTCCACCAATTTATTATAATTTTGTGGAAAGACATTGGGTGGTTTTTTCTCCTTTTTTTTTGTAAAAAAAAAAAATTAAAAATGGTACATACTATACTCGATTGGACTAACAAAGTTTTTTTTTTTAAATTACTAAAATAAAAAACAAAACTTTCTAATTTTAAAATTTTAAATTTTTTTTACTTTATAGATCCTTCTACCTTAGATAGATTGATTAAGTAAGAAAATGATATAAATTTTAAAAATTCATTAAAAATAAACAATTTGAAATAAATGTGACTTTTTGACTAGATGCCAAACCACAAATTTCTAGTTAGGCATCGCTTGGAAACATGCTATTATAGTAATTTTTGTCTTTTTAACTAAAATATGGGTAAAAAAAATATGTTTGGAATAATTTTTTGATTTTTTACGAAAAAATGTACAAAAATAGAAAGGAAATGAAATCTTTGACTTTTTTTGTATAAGCTATAGGCTTTTTTATTTTTTTAATAACTTTTTAGCTTTTAAACTAAAACACTCGCATGCCAAACGAGGCCTTAAATTTGAGTAAAATTTGTGTTTAATATGAATCACTCTAACAAATAAACTCATAAAATAATTTCAAAAAATTTGAGCAAACATTTGAGTAAAATTTAGGGTATATATTTGGGTTTAGGAGCAGAGGGTGTCTTGAATAATTTTTACCCAAATTAAAATTTTCAATTTTTACTTTTTACTTACATTACATCAATTTTAAATTTGAGTAAAAAGTTTAAATAATAACCCTACCACTCTTTCACTAAACTTCAATACTTAAAATTAAATGTACTAAATTAAATAAATTAAACTCATTTGATTACCATAATTCATATCATTTAAATTATTACATTTTAACAATAAAATAAAAATTTAAGTCATTAACTTCTTACTTCTTACTAAATATTAAATGTTGAATTTTTAATAATTTATACGTAAGTCCCAAATAATATGTATTGTCATTGTTCTAGCAATGCTACCACCACCAACTCAGTGGCCTCAACTACCACGCTAATACAGTCAAGGCTGATTATCCCATTTTGTCCCACTCCTTAAAAAGATTATCATCATGAGCACCACCCCCTTTAATTTGACCATCATCGTCGCCACTATTATCTCACCACCAAACAACCACTAATCTTGTCACTCATTGGCGATTGAGCACAACGGACACATCCATGGTGGCTGGTTCATCTTTTTGCTTCTTCTCTATTGTTCTTGTTTTACAGTTGAATTGAATGCATATAAAAAAATTGAATGAGGAAAAGTAAGTCATAATTTTGAAAAATAAAAGACGTGAGTGTTTCAAACTGTGGAGCAGTTATGTAGTTGTAGTGTCATAAGAATATGGAATGTTCTTTATTTGAAGTGGTAACAAGTGTTGGAACAATCTTCTGAGAAAATAAAATAACTAGAAATAAATTCAAACAAAATAAATAAATAACATACCGGATTTATTTTGTCGAACCAAATAAAATTACAAGATCAAGTCAAGTGTGTGACACTCTGTCCTTAAGACAGATTCGCCCCGCTACGGTGCTTACGGTTGAGTGGCGTCTATCTCCCAGGATACAATGATCTTCACAAATTTATAGAAGCACTTCAAATAAATTTGTTCGGCGAACCAAACATTGTGTTCTAATACTCTCTTTAGAAATTTTTCCTAAACTAGAATGAAGATCAAAATGTAAGATAAAATCTGGACAAACAAAAAGGAACCAAATATCACTAATTTTTCCGGATCCTAAACCTGCTGGAAAAGTTTATATTTATAAGCAACCAACAAATGGTCCGAACAGGTGCCATTTAAGTGAAACCGGTGCACACCAAATTTAAACAATGCACCCAATAAAGAATGGAGGTTTTTGTCCGTTAGTGGTAAACAATTGCCTGTATGAGCAACTGTACCAAATTCATTTACATAAACTATTTTGAATAAATATATATATATATATATATATATTAAATCATTGAATATATATATATATATTAAACAAATGGAATAGTTTAATAAATAAATGAAAATGTACAAACATTTAGGAAACCACTTAGGAATCTAAAAATTTAAAATTTTAGAATTAAATTAAATTCTTACAAAGACAAATTTTAGGAAACTATAAAGGAACCCAAAATTTGAATTTTAGAATTAAATTAAATTCCCACAATAATTTTTTATTGAAAAAATTCAAAAGAATTTTATCTAATTAAAAATTAATGTTAAACCCGAAAACGACGTCAACTTCCCATTCACTCATAAATGGTTTTTGACGTTCCATTTTTCACCACTTTCACCTTTTCGAACCCACCCCAAAACACGTTTGGGGTCCACCCAAATTGGGTTAAAAATATGCCTATATAAAACCATTTTTTTTCCAACAATCCCCCACATGAATGGAATTTGACGGAGAGAAAATGCAACAACATGATCTAATTACAGAGAGTACAGAAATTGAAAATATTCTGCAAAGGATAGGTAGCTTTTGGCTTTGAACCTTCCCTTGTGAGACACTATCGGATTTACTAGCTAACCAGTGAACATGATGTCTTGAACTGTTCAGCCGTTTATGTAAACCAAGACAATAGAACTCACACAGTATATTCCCAGACACAGTTTAGTTCTCACTATTGTGTTCATTTTGGCCCTGAACAACCTGGTCTATCATGAGTGCTCTAAAGACTTGTAGCCCTTCACAAATCTTATAGAACCGGCCCAGGCCCAGTTCACACTCACATAGGTGATTCTTATGAAAAGTATCCTGCCATACTCCACTAGGTATACCTAGATATAAGAATCATTAAAAGTATTACTTAACCTAAATCGCTGCAGACATCACTTATTTCATCATAGAAATGGGTAGGAGTTGGACTCCATAGTGATCCTTCTGAGTCAATCACAACTCGGTTGTCCCTTTGAACCTAGATCTTGGGATCTCCAGTCAACTAGGTTGGGTTGCCGTTGTGGTAACTCTTATTTAATAGGCTTTAGTCCCATTCCCCTCGATGAATTCTCAACTAACTCTCTTGCTAACCCTTTGGTTAATGGATCCGCTATGTTGTCTTTAGACTTAACATATTCTATGGAAATAATTCCATTAGAGAGTAGTTGTCTTACGGTGTTATGTCGACGACGAATGTGTCGTGACTTACCGTTATACATATGACTCTGTGCTCTACCAATTGCTGATTGACTATCACAATGTATGCATATAGCAGGCACCGATTTTGGCCATATTGGAATATCTTCAAGGAAGTAGCGAAGCCATTCTGTCTCTTCCCCTGCTTTGTCTAAAGCTATGAATTCAGATTCCATAGTAGATCTAGCAATACAAGTCTGTTTGGAAGATTTCCAAGATACAGCCGCTCCACCAAGAGTAAAGACATACCCACTGGTGGACTTCGAGTCTCTAGTATCCGATATCTAATTTGCATCACAGTATCCTTCAAGTACTGCTGGATATCTAGTATAGTTAAGCCCAATATTACGAGTAAATCGGAGATATCTTAGAACCCTTATCATTGCTTTTCAGTGTTCTACTCCCGGATTACTCGTATATCTACTTAATTTACTTACTGCATAAGCTATATCTGGGCGAGTGCAGTTCATCAAGTACATTAAGCTTCCAATAATTTGGGCATACTCTAATTGAGAAATACTTTCCTGTACATTCTTAGAAAGATACAAATTAACATCTACAGGAGTTCTAGCAAGATGATCATCATCTTTGTTGAATTTGTCGAGTATTTTCTCAATGTAATGAGATTGTGACAAAGCATATCCTTCTGATGTTTTGGTAATTTTCATACCAAGTATTACATCAGCAATGCCCATGTCCTTCATGTCAAAATGTTTATTCAACATTTTCTTGGTAGTTTTAATCATGCCATTATTACTACCAATGATGAGCATATCATCTACATAAAGACATACAATGACATAACCTTTATCTGTGTTTTTAATATAAACACATTTGTCACACTCATTAATTTTAAATCCATTTGACATCATTGCCTTGTCAAACTTCTCATGCCATTGCTTTGGCGCTTGTTTTAAACCATATAATGATTTAACCAATTTACACACTTTCTTTTCTTTCCCTGGAACAGAAAACCCTTCTGGTTGTTCCATGTAAATTTCTTCATTTAACTCACCATTTAAGAAAGCGGTTTTAACATCCATTTGATGAATTTCTAGATTGTATAGAGATGCAATGGCAATTAGCATTCTAATGGATGTGATTCTAGTAACCGGTGAGTATGTGTCAAAGTAATCTAGACCTTCTTTCTGTCTAAAACCTTTGACTACAAGTCTTGCCTTGTATTTATCTATTGATCCATCCGCTTTCAATTTTCTTTTGAAAATCCACTTGTACCCAAGAGGTTTACAACCTGGTGGCAAGTCCACTAATTCCCAAGTGTGATTTTGTAAGATGGATTCAACTTCACTGTTGACAGCTTCTTTCCATAAAGGAGCTTCAGGACTGGACATAGCCTCTTTAAAAGTTAAAGGCTCATTTTCTACCATATATGTTAGAAAATCTGGACCAAAAGATTTTGAGGTTCTAGCACGTTTACTACGCCTAGGTTCCTCTTCTTCATTTTGATCTAACTCTTGTTCTTGATCATGTTTTTGATCATTACTAGTAATAGCATCAAAAGATCTTTTCTTATTACTAGTCTCTTGTCCAATCTTATTCGGAAATACATGTTCAAAGAACGATGCATTCCGAGATTCAATAATAGTATTTACATGCATTTCGGAATGTTCTGATTTATGAATCAAAAACCGATATGCACTACTATTCTTGGCATAACCAATGAAAATGCAATCAATGGTCTTAGGACCTATCTTAGTCTTTTTAGGACTAGGAATAGCCACTTTAGCCAAACACCCCCACACTTTTAAGTATTTGTAGGATGGTACTCTTCCATGCCATAATTCATAAGGTGTTTGATTTATTTTCTTTCGGGGTACTTTATTTAAAATATAATTAGCAGAAAGTATTGCTTCCCCCCACAAGTTCTGAGGTAATCCAGAACTAATTAACATGGCATTCATCATTTCTTTTAAAGTCCTATTTTTCCTTTCAGCAATTCCATTTTGCTGAGATGAGTAAGGAGCAGTGGTTTGATGAATTATTCCATGTTCTTTACAAAACTCACCAAAAGGTGATTCATATTCACCACCTCTATCACTTCTAAGTTTCTTGATTTTCTTACCAAGTTGATTTTCTACTTCATTCTTATATTGAATGAAAGTTTCCAAAGCTTCATCCTTGGTTCGAATTAAATAAATATAACTATATCTAGTATAGTCATCTATAAAAGTGATTACATACTTTTTTCCACCTCTGGTTTGAATTGATTTAAAATCACAAATGTCACTATGAATTAATTCAAGTGGTTCCGTACTTCTTTCAATTGAATGAAAAGGAGTTTTAGATAATTTTGCCTCAACACAAATTTCACATTTATGATTTGAATCAATGTCAAATTTAGGTAAACATTCCATATTAATTAATCTACGCAAAGATCCATAATTAACATGTCCTAGTCTACCATGCCATAAATTTGAAGACTCAAGCAAGTAAGAAGAAGATGTAGTATTATTAATAACTGAGGGTACAACGGTCATTACATTTAACTTGAAAAGGCCATCAGACATGTAACCTTTTCCTACATACATCCCATTCTTAGTAAGTACAAATTTATCACTCTCAAATACTAGCCTAAACCCATTCTTACTCAACAAAGATCCGGAAACAAGATTCTTACGAATGTCCGGTACATGCAGCACATTGTTGAGAGTGAGTTTCTTTCCAGATGTCATCTTGAGTACAATCTTTCCTTGTCCTTCAACTTTGGAAGTTGAGGAGTTGCCCATAAAGAGTTGTTCACCATTATCCACTGAAGAATAAGATGTGAACATCTTTTTGTCGGCACAGATATGGCGAGTAGCACCAGTGTCCACCCACCATTCTTTAGGATTTCCGACAAGATTTGCCTCGGAAACAACTGCAGAAAGATTGATGTCATCGACACCATTGGAAATATTGTCCACTTCAGTCATGTGGGCTTGAGCAGGCTTCTTGCTTGTTCTTCTTTTGTTTTTGCCTTTGCTACGGCAATCTTTGGCCCGATGTCCCTCTTTATCACAGATGTAACATTTGCCATTAAACTTGTACTTTTTATTTTCCCCCCCTTTAGAGCCTTGTGATGAACTTTCTCCAGAAGACTTTCGTTTCTTCGTTTTTGAAGTATGTTCCACCACATTTGCCTTAGACTCCATAGGAAGCTTACCAGCCCGCTTTTCAGAATTGCGGTTGTCCTCCTCAATCCTCAAACGCACAATTAATTCGTCCATAGAAATTTCTTTGCGCTTGTGTTTGAGGTAGTTCTTGAATTCCTTCCAGCCTTTTGGTAATTTTTCAATTAAGGCTGCAACTTGAAAGGATTCACTGAGAACCATACCTTCTGCGTGAATGTCATGCAGAATGAGTTGGAAATCTTGAGCTTGGCTGATCACAGTTTTGGAATCAACCATTACAAAATCTAAGAATCTGCCAACCACAAATTTCTTTGAGCCGGCATCTTCCGTTTTGTACTTTTTCTCCAACGATTCCCAAAGTTCCTTTGCAGTCTTGATTGGACTGTAGACGTTGTATAATGTGTTGTTAAGTCCGTTCAAGACGTAATTCCGGCAAAGGAAATCGGCATGTTTCCAAGCATCAACCGCAGCAACCACTTGCCGGTCGGTTTCATCCTCTTTCAGGATAGGAGCATCTTCACGAAGAAAACGAGCCAGGTTCAGAGTTGTAAGATAGAACAACATTTTTTGTTGCCATCTTTTAAAGTCAGTTCCTAAGAACTTCTCTGGCTTTTCACCGTGATTTACCGGTACTGTTACAACAGGAGAGGGGGTTGGCGTCATTGCAGCCACCACAGTAGTACTTGTTTGGGCATTTGTTTCAGTAGCCATCAATTCTAATATATAAAACAAAATTATAATTAGAATTTACACTACACAGAAAATTAAACCAAATTCACAGAATTAAATTCCGTAAAAATAAAAGAAACAAGAATGTAGTGGAAAATTTTCCAATTAATTTGAAAATAAAATAAAATTTTATTTAAACAAATTAATTCCACAGAATATTAAATTCTGTAAAATAAAATAAATAAAAACTATAACTTTTATTTATCAATTAATTTGGAAATAAAATAAAATTTTATTTAACCAAAATAATTCCACACAAGAAATTAAATTCTGTAAAAATAAAAGAAATAAAAACTATAACTTTTATTTTTCAATTAATTTGGAAATAAAATAAAATTTTATTTAACCAAATTAATTCCACACAGAAAATTAAATTTCTGTAACACTTCAATAATTAAAATACTAAAACAGAATTTTAATTAAAGAAAACTCAGAAAATAATTTCTAAAAACTAAAATTAATTTCTAAAAAAATTCCACAAAAATATATTCTGAATTGTTAATGACACCAGTATCGTACTACTAGTTGTTGTCAAAGAAAAGAGACAGTATATTACTACTATCTGTCAAATAGCATATAATCACTATTTGTTTTTCCAACCAGAATATTATTTTGTAAATTCACAGAAAATAATTTTCTTCCGAAATTATTTACGAAGAATGAAAAAGGAAAACAAACGAAAAATTCTGTAAACAGAATAATTCAAATCTGTCTTAAGATTGTTGGAACAATCTTCTGAGAAAATAAAATGACTAGAAATAAATTCAAACAAAATAAATAAATAACATATCGGATTTATTTTGTCGAACCAAATAAAATTACAAGATCAAGTCAAGTGTGTGACACTCTGTCCTTAAGACAGATTCGCCCCGCTACGGTGCTTACGGTTGAGTGGCGTCTATCTCCCAGGATACAATGATCTTCACAAATTTATAGAAGCACTTCAAATAAATTTGTTCGGCGAACCAAACCTTGTGTTCTAATACTCTCTTTAGAAATTTTTCCTAAACTAGAATGAAGATCAAAATGTAAGATAAAATCTGGACAAACAAAAAGGAACCAAATATCACTAATTTTTCCGGATCCTAAACCTGCTGGAAAAGTTTATATTTATAAGCAACCAACAAATGGTCCGAACAGGTGCCATTTAAGTGAAACCGGTGCACACCAAATTTAAACAATGCACCCAATAAAGAATGGAGGTTTTTGTCCGTTAGTGGTAAACAATTGCCTGTATGAGCAACTGTACCAAATTCATTTACATAAACTATTTTGAATAAATATATATATATATATATATATATATATTAAATCATTGAATATATATATATATATATTAAACAAATGGAATAGTTTAATAAATAAATGAAAATGTACAAACATTTAGGAAACCACTTAGGAATCTAAAAATTTAAAATTTTAGAATTAAATTAAATTCTTACAAAGACAAATTTTAGGAAACTATAAAGGAACCCAAAATTTGAATTTTAGAATTAAATTAAATTCCCACAATAATTTTTTATTGAAAAAATTCAAAAGAATTTTATCTAATTAAAAATTAATGTTAAACCCGAAAACGACGTCAACTTCCCATTCACTCATAAATGGTTTTTGACGTTCCATTTTTCACCACTTTCACCTTTTCGAACCCACCCCAAAACACGTTTGGGGTCCACCCAAATTGGGTTAAAAATATGCCTATATAAAACCATTTTTTTTCCAACAACAAGTGTTGCTAAAAAGACACATACCTACAAATGGATGCATGACATATTAGTTGTGCAATTCTCTTTTGCTTATTAGGGACCTTTGTGGGATAAGAAAACGTAAAAAATAGTAGAGATTAGTTAACATTATTTTTTTGAATTAATTTTAACTACGATTTTTTCCCTTAATTATATCTAGGTCAAATTCAAACCCTAATTGTTCTTTTACTATTGTGATCCCTTCTCTTTAAACCTTACGTCACGTCACATTTTTCTTTACTATCGTAGTTGTCACTCCCTAAACCCATCCCTATAAATTTAGCATCGTAACCGGCCAGTAATTCGTAAATTACCGAAGGCCTCTTAAACATAAATCAAAATTTTAGGGGACTAACAGAAGCAAAAAACAAATATACAATGTCCATTGAGTTGTATAGACATATATGAGACAAAAAAAAAAAAAATAGACTTTATATACATATATCATACATCACCCTTACATCATCACATTTATACGGATAAGACAAAAAGGGACTTAGCCCTAATTATAGAATAAACAAAAACTTAAACTGTAATCACATAGCCATGACCACTTGACATATTCGGAACCTCCACGGGAGGCACATAGGTTGGCTGACAAAATAGAGTTCAGGTAGAAACTTTAGGCCTGATCACGCACTTGATCACCTACATATATAAATAATACAATGAACTGGAGTCCAGTGAATAATAACAAAGTAAAGATTTTGATGAATGATATCCATAACAAATTCAAAAATCATAATTCAAATAAAAAATAGGTACATATACATATTCAGATTTGTATATAGTCATACGTGATACACTCATTAGCGCTAATAGATTAAATTGGTCATAAAGACCCATATATACAAAGCAAACGGTCATTAAGACCTATATTCGTATCAGACAGATGATTGTACACAATCGTAACAGATAACCATATAGGTTTCAGAGATAATTCCATGATTGAAACTCACAGAGATCCTTGGTACCAAGTAACAGATCGCATATATCAGATAATAGATGTTAAGGATGCAACGATTATGTTTCAGAAATTGGACAATCATTCATTCATTCAGAAAATATCGTTTTAGAAAACAGAGTATAACTTATTATCAAAAAATACATATAAGTAAACATATCTTTACAGAGTTGTTGTGACGCCCCAAAAATCGAGAACATCAGATAACATACATTAACAAATAAATACAGGATTTATCTAAGATTAGGAGTCTAGGAAACGTCACTAATGAGTCCTATGACCAATAACCAAGTAAAATCCCAAATCACCGAAGAAGTCAAGTTAGCCTTCCTTCTAAGTTCAACTTTCTTAGGTAACGCACTACCCTTTTGACAGATCTTAAAAGGTATTGACACAAGGTCTCATAAGCAGCGTAGAGATAGGTATAGGATTACAAAAGTAAATAATAATTACAGTGTCTCAAATTTTAAGTTTACAAACAAGTTCCATTACTATTACAATTCAAAAAGAATAAATAAAAGCACAATTAGACTAATAAGCGAAATGGTTCCGAACTTTCTCTAAGGCAAATTTAAGTCTTCAAATGTCTTTGACTCTTTGTTGGCCTTGTACGTTTCTTCGATACTTGGCATGAAACGCTACGAGCTTTGAATGCCCAGTAAACGCACACACACCTTGTCATTCTTTCCCAATCTAATACACAATAGCAATTACAATAATAGAGGAAAAGAGCATGACATTCAAGTAATTAACACAGGTTACAGGATTAGTTATTAGTAGTCTAGAAATCTCCCAAAGAGATTTCATCCTCTCCACTGTAAGAATCTGATGCGGATTATTCGATATGCTCTCTCTTTTGCTGCTTTGTTGCAGAACTTACCTTGGATGCCTAGCAATGGTTATCTAACGCGTAGCGCCAACCGTAAGGCCTCAAAAGAAACGGTAATAATGGGCCTTCTCCAAATCCTTTCTTACACCAAAATACCTAGGGTTCGAATACAACCACTCCGTTCAAGGATTCCAAAAACCACTTGTGCAACTTTCAAATAGTGAACACATCCCCATCAACCAATCAATATCTTAGTAACTTGTCCAAAAATTAGCAAACCCATTACCACCTACAAAGTTTCCTGTTTGTGTTAGATAATTTAAGTCAGAGTTAGGACATGCTCTTGAAATAACCTCTATTGCACAAGTATGAATAACTACATAGCACAAATGGAAGAACTATGGTTACAATACATGAGATTAACAGATCAAAATATGCACAAGTAACTTTAGACATATTCAAGTAGTTAAGGGGATAATATCGCACAAGAATATAAATTTCCAGATTTGCACACGTGTAAGCACCATCGAAGGACTAAAATAAAAGGTACATAACCATTACATATGTAATATCATACCAAGACATGACCATATATTAATAAACACATTCATGAAGACAAGAGCATAAAACACTAATGCAAAACAGAATTTTTAGATTAAGTATCACTTAAAGATTAGGATCAAAAGGGCTATTTCAGATTTTTTCTAAACCTAGCCTTCCTATGGTTCGTAGAGAATCTAATCTAGTTTTCAAAACATGCTTCGGAAATGGAATAGCTTTTCTAGATTTTTAGTTATTTAAGAAAGCCTCCCGTGCTGTCCAGATTCGTCGACCATTACGAAAATCGGATTTTCTTACAAACCACTCACTCTTTTTCAATGAAACCAATTTTCCTTGAACTCTAACTCCTTAAGGAAGATTTTGGCATAAAAATAAGATCCAGAATATTTTTTTTACATTTTTCTAGAATTTTCCAAAGTTGACTGTAAAAACAGATTTTTCCTGCACAATACTCAAAATAAGAAGATTTGTAAGAAAATAAGCCAACTAAGGGAAATTTCTTGTGATGAAAACATACTAACTAATGTATCAATAACTCAAATTTTTAGAGTGGTGGTATGCCTTAAAAAAATGTGAGATATGGGAAGAAAAATGTAGTTTTGTATCTATTAAGAGGAAATATGAATAGAAGAATAATTAGAGCCCAATTCATCAACTTCGAACACATGAACACCATTATAAACAATCTGAAAATATGATTTCAAAACTCTAATAACATGTATTTGAAAAAAGAAATAGAAGAAGAGATGGTGATGTGGCTTACTTGTTGTCTAGTTAAGATGTTTGCACAATTCTTTCTTTTCTTTCCTCTCCTCCACCACCAAGTTTTCTATCTTCCTCTCTTTTTCTCTCCCTCAGCCAAATTTGGTGTGTGGGTATGTATATGTGCTCAACAAATGGGGATGTGCGGTATATTTATAGAGAATTTGATGTGAAAAATCCAAAATGCCTATTGATTAGAATGGAATGGAATGGAATTGAATTGTATTTAGTTGAAATGTAATGGAATGAGGGATGATTAGGGAGCCTAATCATGTATTAAGGCATGATCTAGTTAAGGTTAGGCTTAATTAGAACCAAGATAGTTACAAGTACAAGACAATTTTCTTTGATTTGGGAATACCAATAATACTTTTTCCGTGTTTTAAGGAATTTGTCTTTAAGGCACCTATGATTGTAGCCTAGAGAGGGTGATGGCTGGCCACATGATGATGATCTGAGGGAATTAATTTATTTTTTCTTGTGTACAAATGTTGGAAATTGCAAAATATAGTATATAAAATAAGTTTTAAGGTACAAGTGTATATATATATATATATATATAATAGTACTTGTTTGGGGGGCCTTGTGTTATTTGATAAAAATGTGAGGGCTTGGGCTTAATTAAAATATCTATTTCAAGTGTAGAGTTAATAAATTAGTGTTAGGAAAAATAATTCGGTTTGTATTATATTGCTTTGAATTTAAAGGTGAAAAACTGAATGAAAACTGTGAAAACTAGAAGTTAAGGTTTAAAGAGATTAATCTAAAATTTGAGAGTTAAATAATTAATATCAGAGTGTTAGAGATGATTTCTAAGCTTCCATGGTCGATTAGGGTTTGTATGGGTTCGTCCGTAATGCGTTTTCGATTCTAGGGTTTAATTTGCGAATAATCAACGAACTAAGGATTTATTATAATAACTCAAAATTGAGGGACCTAATAGGATTTACTAAAGTTAGGGGTCTCACAGTTGTTACTCACAGATAGCTCTAGAAGTAGATCAGACAGATTAGACAGACGATAGCGCGTAACGTACACAAGCACATAATATATACACATTGAAACACAATATCATTTTCTTGATCAAACTTGACTTCTCTTGTCTTTTTTTTTTTTTGTTTAAGTAAGTACTACGCTTATTCTTTCTTTATTCAGATGAATTAGGTTCTTATTTCACATATTCTTTTATTATTAAATCATTCTTTTCTAAATAGACTGATTTCTTACTTGGCTTCTTAATCAATTACTACTAAGTCAATGACTTATTCTTTAATCAACTAATTTATGTTGACTGTTAGTTTATTAATCTTCATTGAGCCAAAAATCATGGCTAGAATGCTTGAAAATAAATGAAAATGAAAATATGAACTTAAATGCAATTTTTCAAAATATACTGAAAAGAGCTATTTGCTCGAGCGAATCTTCGGTCACTCACTACAAGAAAATACACTTTTGGTGACTAAAAATATTTTGGTTGCCAAAAGTTGTGGAATTGGCGACCAAAAATTATGTTAGTCGGTAAAAGTACAATATTTACCTACTAAATTTTTTTAGTCGGGATATATTGATTATTGGCGACTAAAAAAAATTTAGTCACTAAAAATGTCACAATTGGCGACTAAAAAAAATTTAGTCGCTAAATTTGCCACAATTGGTGACTAAAAAAATATTTTAGTCGCTGTATAGATAGTTTTGGCAACTAAAATTATTTAGTCGCCGAATCAAAAATAAAAATTTACTTTTTATCTTTGGCGACCAAAAGTTTGATCAGCAAAAATTTAATTTCAATAACTAAAAAATATTTTAGTCGCTGTATAGATAGTTTTAGCAACTAAAATAATTTAGTCGCTGAATGAAAAATAAAAATTTACTTTTTATCTTTGGCGACCAAAAGTTTGGTTGGAAAAAATTTCATTTTTGCGACTAAAAAGGCAACTAAAATAATTTAGTCGCTAAATGAAAAATAAAAATTTACTTTTTATCTTTGGCGACCAAAAGTTTGGTCGGCAAAAATTTAATTTTAGCGACTAAAAAATATTTTAGTTGCTGTATAGATAGTTTTGGCAACTAAAATAATTTAGTCGCTGAATGAAAAATAAAAATTTACTTTTTATCTTTGGCGACCAAAAGTTTGGTTGGCAAAAATTTAATTTTAGTGACTAAAAAATATTTTAGTCGTTGTATATATAGTTTTGGCAACTAAAATAATTTAGTCGCTGAATGAAAAATAAAAATTTACTTTTTATCTTTGGCGACCAAAAGTTTGGTCGCCAAAAAATTATTTTCAGCGACTAAATAAATATTTTAATCGTTGTATAGTTACTTTTGGCTACTAAATTTATTTAGTTGCCGAATGGAAAACAAAAATTTACTTTTATTTTTGGTGACTAAAAGTTTGGTAGGCCAAAAATATATTTTCAGCGACTAAATAAATTTTAGTCGTCATATACCAACTTTTGCCGACTAAAAGAAATTTAGTCGCCAAATATCTAGTATAGTTTTATTTTTCATCTTTGGTGACTACCTCATTTGGTCAGCAAATATACATTTTTAGTGACTAAAACATAATTAGTTGGCAATAAAACTCAATTTTTTTTGGTGAGAACACGTACCGCCCAATTTGAGTTGATGTTTAATTTTATTATTATTATCATTATTATTTATTATTATAATTTTATGTTTTATTTATTATCATTTTGGAGGGATTTTTAAATTTATTTGGTGAGGAACTCTGGAGGGATTTCAAACAAACTAAAATGAGTTAGGGCTTAAACACGTCTCTCTCTCTCTCTCTCTATCTCTCTCTCACTCTATGACTCTCTCTCTTTCGCATCTGCCCTCTTCCGATTCTCTCATGCCTCTGTCTCTCTCATTCCATCACTGCCCTCCTCCAAATCGTAATGCACAATATGCACTTATTTGAGAATTTCTCTTTTTAAGCTTCCAACTACAAATTCTACATAATTTAATTAGTTTAATTTGACTTCCATTAAGGCCCAATTAATTATATTTAATTTTTATCAATCTGAATCAGGTATATAGTTTGACTCCCAAAAGGTTCTAAATATCAAATTAAATTTATTTCCATCATTAATTTTGAGATCTCAAATTATTTAAGCCGTCAATTTTTGATTAGACTCAAAATTTTTGTCAATAAATTACATAGTCAAATTGGACATCTCATAAATAGATTTAATTCATGATATTCTTAATTCTCAATCCTCATAACTTCATAACTCCAATTCAGACCCAATCGATCAAATTTTTATTTTATTAAACTGAATCAAATATTTATTTAAGCTTCCATATGGTCTAATATTTGAAATTGAATTGATTTAGCTTATCAATTTCACATTCTTAAACCATTTAAGCTTTTAATTTCTAATTTTAACATAAATCTTTACTCAAATTATATATGAATTAGGCTGAATAATTTTCATAAATCTCAAATTGAACCAGAATAATAATAATTAAAATTCAAATCTTTTTAATTAATTAAATACTAATTATTATATATAGTGACATCATCACAGTTGTAGTTTCTCATCACCAAGTGGTGTGTTGTATGAGTGAGATTTAATGTTAAAAAATTGATGTGACTTATCATTAAATCTCAACCATACAACACACCACTCTAGGAAATTTAAAAAAAAAAAAAACTCTAGAAAATCCTTGCTCGTTTCTCATCACCTTCAAAATCCTATAAGATTGAGAAGGGTACGACGGTAAGGAGGTTGGTGGCAATGAAAATAAGAGAAGGGGCATCAGTCGGTAAGGTGATAATAATGAGTAGTGGTGATGGGTTAGAATTAAAGATAAAGATATTATAAAAATCAGGTAGTGTAAATAGAAAGAAAAAAAAAATAAAAATAAAAATTGTGTATGTAAGCGGGAGTGATAGTGAAAACTGAGATAATAATGGGTTGGTTTGAAAATTTAATTATTTTAGTTGATTTTTTTATTTTTAATTATTTTAGTCTGTTTAAAAAATTATATCTAAAAAATTTATTAATTTTTTTATAATTGATTTGATAATTATAATTTATATGTGATATATTATTTTATTAATTATTTTAATTTATTTTATATTTATTAACTATTTAAAAAAAAAAAAAAAAAAAAACCTCGTAGCCAACTTCCAAACAGTCCCAATAAGAGTCGTGTAAATGCAAACCTCCGTTAGTAGTTAAAACATTACCGTTTTCAGCGTCGACACGCTTGTCTCCTCCATTCCATATAAAAATAAAAATCAAAACGATCACGGATCTAAACCTCAAACCCTCGCATACCCGGGCCGCCCCCCTTATTACCTACTTCTCTTTTCTCAGTTTTCCAAGAAAAGTAGGGAAAATCCGAGAAAACCACAGAAAGTTCCTCAACACAAACCCTAGATAAAGATCTCTCTTCTCTCTCATCCGATCTATTCTCTATTCAGATCTCACCTCACATTCCTTCAAGGTACGTCTCATATCGATTTAAATCTCACTTTTTTTTTTCTTTATTTGTTGGTGATTGATTGATTTTGGTGTTTGTTGAGATGATAATAGATGGTGTCGGACGCGAGCAAGAAGAAGGCGGCTCAGAAGAAGGCGGCAGCGGCCGCGAAAAGAGGAGGGAAGGCCGCGGCGACTGCGACGTCGTCGAAGGCTGCAGCAGCGGCGGTCGATAACGTGGCGAATGGGGTGGGTGCGCTTCAGATATCGGATCGGAATTGTACTGGTGTTCTTTGTTCACATCCTCTGTCCAGAGATATTAGGGTGAGTTTTCGGATTCGTTTTGACTTTGTTTTGGTCTCTGGATGGTGTATCTATGTCGATAATTTTTAGTTTATTTTTTATTTTATTTTTATTTTTTATATTTATGTGAGTTGGAATTGTAAAGTTCTGATTTTTGTGATTTAATTACATATCTAGGGTGTTTAGGTAGAGCCACTGATGATGAAATTTCGTGAAATTTTAGGTTGACGAATAAAAAGGAGATCTACATGTTTTAATTATCACTTTCTTTAGATCTTGATATCCTTAGAAATACATGTGTAGTGAATACATGCATTTTCTAATAAATTTATATCCATTTGTGCAATCCGTGTCGTGTTTAGTGGTGCTGGCACTTTCTTTAATGTTACTGTCATGTTCATGCTATGGGATATATATATATATATATATATATTGTTTTAACCAAATCACGGTGCTTTTTGGTACTTTTCATTTTTTTTCCTTCCAGATTCAGCTTGTCGCATTAAAGTGTGTTTGTGAAATATATTAGTGTTGTATAGAAGCGTAAGTCATGCAATCTTTTATGCTGTGTTTTTTGGAAGGGATTTGGAAAGGGAAAGAGAAAAGGTTTGTGAAAGTAGGTGAAATGTAAGTACATTTTATTTACATTTTATCTACATTTTCTTTTATCCTTTTCAAATCTCTTCTCAAATCTCCTAACCAAATATAGTGTTAGAGTAATGAGGGAAAGTATCCAAAGAAAGAAAAAAAATAAATTGCAGTGTCTTGCCCTCTCAAAAGATGTTCTACTCTGGTCACGAGAACATGAAATTTGTGTGTGATTATGTCAATGTACAATCAAAGCGTAGTTATGTTTCAACGCTTAAAAGATGCAAGCTGGGAACCAAATTAGATAGTGAGAGGGAGGTTGTATCAAGAACTGAACTTTGTTTGTACGGATTAACGAACAATGGTTTTTATGCATATGGTTTACATGTTTTTTAGAAGTAGAGGATTGACTATGAAGCATGGGTACTTTAAAAAACATACCGTACCCGTATCGGGTATTTATCGGCGTATCGTACCTCGTATGGTACTTCTACATACGTACCGGGTACATGAAACACGTATCCAAGTTTTTTTCTTAATTTTTGACGTACCCAGACGTACCTAGTATATATCCAAGCCGTACCGTACCTCCGTTGAAACAATATTTTCCTTCTATTACAGAAATAAAACTCATTTCATTAGATTTCTTTTTTAGTTTTTGTTTTATGCGTAACATGATTTTAAAATTAAATTATGGTTTGTAAGTTATTTAATATATTGACATTTAATTTTGATTTATACTTTTCATTTTGGCATTAAATGTTAATTATAGGTTGGATCTTAATAAATTAAACCATTTAATTATTTTTTACATTACTCTAAATTAAAAATAAATATTTTTTTACAAACGTACCAAGCCGTATCCGTATCTAATTTTTTTTGAATTTTACCGTATTAACGTACCCGTATCGTACCAGTACTTGTACCCGTACTTGTGCTTCATAGAGGATTGATATTTACTGGTCAAGTGATTCTTTCAAGAATTTATGAAAATAATCAAATTGCGGAATGTTGTACTATTTGTTTTGATCTTGATCTGTATTATGTTCAGCTTGTTGCAAGGTTGACCAAAATTATGCTGTTTCCTTATCGTGTCAAATTTCTTATGATTAAATTTCAGATATTTAGGAATTTGTTTTAATTTACTGGTGTAAAAATCATAGTTGAATGCGTAGATCGCAATCTACATTTCAAGTTATTCAGGCCATTAATGCAAAGCGGCAAGGCTTATATTTGTTTTGGAGAGTGTAATATGCTCAGGCAATCACATCATCTGATTTGGAGTGTTTGGGGACTTGAACATGAAGCAACTTTGTGATGGTTTGGTGACAACCAATTATTCCTGTTGTCTTCTGGATCTTTTTAGCTGGATTTGTGTAGAGTCCTAGATTATAATTTCCTGTTTGCTGGACATATGCAAAAGGTTATGTAGATAATGCAGACTTTCTCATCTAGCGAGTCTCACTTTTAGCTTATTGTTGCTAGCTTGGTGCACCTAGACGAGCGCCTAGGCAAGCGTATGGGTCTGTCACCAGATTGATCTGCCAACCATGTTGCCAGGGTTAATTTCATGCACACTCTTTTGTGAATATGTCCAATATGTTCAACCTTGTTGGACCCTCTTGTGCAGGAGGTAATAACATGCATCAAGAATCCTTTTTATTTTTGCAGAACTGCTGTAATGAATTATCTTTTGTTTATTTGAGCTGCACAATTCTCAATAGTGATAAAAATAAGTAAACTGTGTGGCCATTGCAGATAGAGTCTCTATCGCTTACTTTCCATGGACATGATCTAATCGTTGATTCTGAACTGGAACTCAATTTTGGCAGGTTTGTACTTGATTCAATGTTACTCATGTATATAGACACTGTATGATGCATGTATATCTATTCACCTCATCTTATCTTTACAGACGTTATGGTTTGCTTGGGTTGAATGGCTGTGGGAAATCTACACTTCTTACTGCAATAGGGTGCCGAGAGCTGCCCATTCCCGAACACATGGATATTTATCACCTTAGCAGGGAGATTGAAGCTTCTGACATGTCCTCACTTGAGGCTGTTGTAAACTGTGATGAGGAGAGGTTGAAGTTGGAGAAAGAAGCTGAAGCTTTGGCAGCACAGGTGTGTCTGAGTGATTGAATTGTCTTGTGTCTTTAAGCATGGTATTCTCAGGAACTTAATGACAGATTTTGTATTGACTAGGATGATGGTGGTGGAGAAACTCTTGAACGCATTTATGAACGTTTGGAAGGCATGGATGCATCAACTGCTGAGAAGCGTGCTGCTGAGATCTTGTATGGTCTTGGTTTTAACAAGGAGATGCAAGGAAAGAAAACACGCGACTTCTCTGGTGGCTGGAGAATGAGGATTGCTTTAGCAAGGGCTCTGTTTATGAACCCAACCATCCTATTGCTCGATGAACCCACCAATCATCTTGGTAAGTTCCATTGGCACTAAACTTGCACATGTTGCTAATGAGTTAGGTACTTTTGTGCTTTCTATGTTTGGATGCTCTTGATGTTGTTGAAGTTTGTGGGTGAATTTTTTTTATCCTTCATATTGTACAACATTGATAACAAAATTACTGATTGTCACGATTATTTGTTCTCATGGTGGAATTTTATTTTCACTACTTCGAAAGCAATTGCAGGCTTGCAGCTCTGTCAATGGTCTTAGTGTTGTCAATTTATGCTATATCTTGTTTTCAAACCTTATAAGGAAAGTTTTATGCCATTACCATATAATGGGCCAGTTTGGTGCACAGCTTATGGGGGGTGATTTTAGGTTATTTTTGGAGTTTGTGCTGGTTAACAATTGATAAGGAATAATGACTTAAATAAGTTGATTATTGGGAAGTTGGGAGAGGGATGCTCTTGGATTATGCATTTAGATTGCAATCATTTGCACCAATCAGGGCTGATATAGTGTTAAATCATTTGATTATTAGAGTTAAATAATTAACTAATTACGATATGATGATAAATGATCTGTTTTAGTTTTAGATAGATGGTAAGGTCAAAGATTTGGTTAACTGGGAATCAGTTTTCCTTTTGTGCTTTAGTAGTTGATATGCAACTTTAATTTATTTTTCCACTTTTTCTCTTTGGTGCCATAGTTATGATCTGATCATAATAAATTTGATGTTGTTGATCAACCATTTTCCAACTTCAGATTTGGAAGCTTGTGTCTGGTTGGAGGAAACTTTGAAGAACTTTGAAAGCATTTTGGTTGTGGTTTCACACTCCCAGGACTTCTTGAATGGTGTTTGCACGAACATCATCCACATGCAGAACAAGAAACTGAAGATATATACTGGTAACTATGACCAGTATGTTCAAACTCGTGGTGATTTAGAAGAAAACCAAATGAAACAATACAAGTGGGAGCAGGAGCAGATTGCTTCAATGAAGGAGTATATTGCCCGATTTGGACATGGATCCGCAAAACTAGCTCGTCAGGCACAGAGCAAAGAGAAGACTTTGGCAAAAATGGAGCGAGGTGGGCTTATGGAGAAGGTGGTGAGAGATAAGGTTCTTGTTTTTCGATTTCCTGATGTAGGAAAGCTTCCCCCTCCTGTATTACAATTTGTGGAAGTTGCGTTCGGTTACACACCTGAAAATCTTATATACAAGAGTCTTGATTTTGGAGTGGATTTGGACTCAAGAGTAGCTCTTGTGGGGCCCAATGGAGCTGGGAAAAGTACGCTGCTGAAGCTGATGACGGGGGATTTGGTTCCCCTTGACGGCATGGTCCGGCGACACAACCACCTGAGGATTGCACAATTTCATCAGCATTTGGCTGAGAAACTTGACCTGGAAATGTCTGCACTCTTGTTTATGATGAGAGAGTACCCAGGAATTGAGGAAGAAAAGATGAGGGCTGCAATAGGGAAGTTTGGGCTTACAGGCAAACCCCAGGTGATGCCTATGAAGAATTTGTCTGATGGGCAAAGGAGCCGAGTGATCTTTGCATGGTTGGCATGGAGACAGCCCCACATGCTGTTGCTTGATGAACCCACTAATCATTTGGATATTGAAACGATAGACTCACTGGCCGAGGCATTGAACGAGTGGGATGGTGGGTTGGTTCTTGTTAGCCATGATTTTAGGCTTATTAATCAGGTGGCACATGAAATCTGGGTGTGTGAGAACCAAGCTGTGACCCGATGGGCAGGTGATATTATGGACTTCAAGCAACACTTGAAGAGCAAGTCTGGTCTATCTTGATTGAAGCAAATTTTAGGACTGGTGTACCTTGGCTTATGGTTCTATTCACTGTAATGGAGGACCAGTAATCCTACAATGTGCTCTCCAGGCGGATTATGACGAAAGCTAAAGGAGCGGAGGATGTGATTGAGGCTTGGTTGTTATTTCAAGCTCATTGACCTGGTTCTTTGGTTGGTTAGTAGGAATTTTTCCACCTCTTTATTATCTTATGCATTTATACTTCTATTATTCTTGGTTGTGGACCAAGAGGATTATGATGGTAATCCTTGTTGATTGGATATACCTATATGAACCTTTGTTTGCTATCTATTCAATTTGAATCTAGTATTGTTTCATCATTGGTGGTTTTCCAGTCTGTTTTTGTATGGTGTGGTATATATTACTTGGGTTTTGGTTTGTAATGTTGGAGTGCAATTTGGATCGGTATTCTTATTAAACAGTTCTCTGAAACTTTCTTTGGGATAGAATTAGCCAAGGCACCCCTGGCATATGAAGTGAAAATGCCGTAACAAGTTTTTAAAGAGTTCTGTTACGGCCCCTAATTGAACCCCTAATTCCACTCCCAATGATGTGGATAAAAAAAATATAGTTTGAGAGAGAGAAGAGTGGTTGTATTTTCATGTGAGTTTTAGCCGCATCATTAGGGAGAATTGGGAGGCCTCAATTGATGGGATGAGTCCATTTTTCTATATTATATTACGAAACAATGAAGAATTTTATCATCATTATGGTTGGTCTTGTGACATTTATTTTGAGTCTACATGAGAAAAGTGAAGATTTGTAAAAATTCATCTAGTAATACGTAGCAGCCCTTCATTTACACCACATAACTACAAGTACATATCAAACTCAACAATTACAACATCACAAAGTCATAATAAAAACTGTGTGGGGGTGTTCATCAGGGATTTCTTAGAGAAGAGATACATATTAATGGTCTTGTTTGGTAGAGTTTATTTCCAGTTTATTTCAGCTTTTAGCTTAAATTAAGCTATTTTGATGTGTTTGGTTCAATTTAACAATATAACTTATAGCTTTTTGTAAGTAAAAAATTAACTTATTCTTTGAGTGGGGGAGGAGAAGCTTAATTTATAAGTCAAAAATCAGCTTATGTTCACAGGTACAAGGTATAAACTGTTAAGTTTTAAGTTATAATCACTTTCTCACAGCTCTATCAAACGGGGTCAATGTGGAGTTGTGGTGATAACCATTACAACTTAGAAACTTGGGCATGGTACACATCCAAACGAATTGAATTTCACAAACAGCTTCAGTTCAACTCCTTAGAAACTTGTTCGATTGTATTCAAATTGACTTCAAGCTTAAATTTGAGCTCAATAATTAAATGAGTCCTTTGAATTAAAATAAGCTCAACTCAATTATATATATGCACAAGAATGATAAATCAACCCCACAAAAAAAAAAAGAATGATAAATCAAATGCAAACTCAATTTACGTGGCTCACCTTAAAATTAGGATTATGTTTACAACTGTTGCAATTTTTATTATGATTAGAAATGCTACAAGAGATTTTAGCCGACTATAAATTCAAAATTTCACTCTGTTCAGAAAAGTTACAAGGGATTTTAGTCCCTTTACTATAAATACATAGAAATTAAGGTAACAGGAGCGTGATAATTTTTTGGTGACAAACTGCGGCAATGAAGACTTGTTTTTCTTTCACGACAGTTGTCTCATTTCTACTCTTTGAATCGTAACTGTCACATACAATAAATGCTTTTCGCGTGATCTACCCCTTCCCCCATTGAATTGTCTCAACCAAATTCTTAGCCCAAAAACGCATTGAATATTTATTGTGTGCATCTTCTAACAACGAAAAAACTATCACAAATGGAAAATTTAGATATGGTAATGACCGATTACTATAATAATTCTTGAAAAAAGAGTGGTATGAAGGAATGAAGGAGGTGTCACACTTTCATAGCCAAAAACAAAATTAACATATGATTATGACCTTTCGGCATTTTCCAGAGTTGTAATGTGATATACTAATGCCACCTTATAATCAAATGGGAGGTCGCTATTTGTTACGAAGTTTTTGATGCAGTTTCTCCACTCTCATTTTTCTTTCTCTTCTCCATTCTCTCTTTTTGTGTATTTGGATATAATTCCATCTCATATTTTCTGGCGACAGATTATTGTTCTTTTTTATACTATGATGATAATCACATATAAAATCAAATTAATAATCCCTTTTTTTTTTTTTGGGGGGGGGGGGGTGTGGGGGTGGTTAAATCGAGTATATATCTAAATAAATCTTTGGCATCATGTTGATTTATAGTCCTACTATCAAATAAAATTGGGTTTAAGTTGAATTGTGATTTTTGTTAAAATTTCAAGTTAATGTTGCTCTCTATTTGAAGTCCAACTGTGCCGGTCACTAATAAGTCATCGATTGGCAAAAGCTTTTTTAGGTTTTCGTTTGGCTAAGGTTTTTTAGACTAAAAAAAAACACAAAAGATAAAATAGACTAAATAAGTTAATAAGATAAATGTCATATCTAAATCATAATTATTTCACTTTTTTTTTTCACAAAAGTTAAAAAAGAAAACGAACACCATTGCTGTAATTATTGTGATAGGGTTTTTGGATTTCCAATCAGGAGTGCTTGCAGATTATGTTGGGTCGAATGACCTCTCATGTGCCATTTGTTTGAACCTTAAGTGGATTGAGAAAAATCAATCCGCATCCTCTCACTTAATTAGTAGATGCAGATTGAGTGGGCCGTGCAGATTTGTTGGTGGATGCAGATCGGTTTGACAATTTGAGCTTTACTATATTGGGCTTTTTTTTTGAATTATTTTCTAGTAATTCTTTATTATCTTGGGCATACAATTTTTGATTCTTCATTTTGTTTTTTTGAATAAAAATAAAGGCCTAACATTCATATTTCATAAATAGCAAATATAATTACTAAATAAAATGCCATTTTTTAATAGACAAAACATAAAAGCAAAACATAATTTTCTTAGGGTTATTGACGGATCGAGTTGGATGGGGTGGCCTTCCATACGTCATCCGTTTGAATTTAGGCAAATTGGGTAAAATGCATATGCATCAGTCTATTCAGACCATTGAACCCATCCTTTCTGTGACGAATTGATTCGGGCCATTTGATTTTAACAGGTCAAATGGATGCTTATCCAACCCTACTTCCAAGGATATATAAACGGAGGTCCTATTTATATCCAAAAAAAACCCCTCTTTACACCTTTTTTTTTTATTTTAATTTTTTTATTATAATTTTATTTTTATTTAAAATTACCAAAATGTACACAAAACATAAAAAATTAAAAACCATAATTTTAGTTACACCTTCCCTTCAGCACCAACCACCACCACCATTGTTGCCTCTCTGCCACCACCCTTTTCCTTCCTCTAGCACTAACTACCTTGTCAGTCATTGATGTCAATCCTTGTTAGGGTGGTCACGGGCCAGTTTTGGTTGGTTTGGATTGCGAGTTAGACTCGCCTGCAACCATGCGGGTTGAAAAAATTTGACTCACGATAGCTTGTAATACGTTTTGCAGTTTGTGCGGGTGGGTCAATTGGGTGTGCGGGTGGGTGCATTTGGTTGTGTGAGTTGAGATTTTATTATTAAAAAAAAAAAAAACTAAGCTATTCATGAAGCTCAATACTTTGTAACTCATTCAAACTTGTTCGATTACCAAACAAATCAAACTTGCGATTTACTTTCAAACAAATTTTTTACAAATAATTAATATGTTGCTTATTACTTATTGCTTAAAGGAAATTGATAGGATGGACACACTTTTATAAGAGTTGAGAATTGTTCAACCTTTTTTTTTTTGGACAGCTACAGGTGGACTTAATATATATATATATATATATGGACAACGAGTGGGAGCACTAATTAGTGCCACCACTAATGATGTGACCCACTGCCACAGTGTTGTTGTATCTTTTTTTTTTTTTTTTTAAAAAATGGATGCCACATCATTAGTGGTTGCTTTAGAGCACCACTTTTAGTAGTCTCTATCATTGGCCTATATATATATAAACAAACATGATTTGGTCTTAAGTTTTCATTACTTTGCATCCCACAAATATATATATATATATATATATATGTAAATATACATGATTTGGTCTTAAGTTTTCATTACTTTGCATCCCACATTATTTTTTTAGTACTTTCAATAGGCACATAGGCTTCACATAAGTGGGAAAAGATAATGGAGTTGAGATAAAAATGTTTGAGAAAATGAACAACCCATGTGGGAAGTTAGAGAATTTTTATTTATTTAATAATGGGGGTGGATTGAGTGTAATCCGCAACCCGCCTGCAACCTGCAATTTTATCTAAGACTCAATCCGCATCCATCCCAATGTTTTAAAAGGTGCACTTAAGAGGCGTAATGAGCCTTGCGCTTCAAACAGATTGAGGCAAGGGCAATTCGTAAGGTACAACTTAGGCGCTAAGGTGAGGACTTTTTTTAGAGGTGCAAGGCGTGAGTTTCATGGGCTTTACTAATTTTTCTACTCCAACTGTTAATTAAGTGATTTTTTTGTGGACATATCTAGAGGGAATCAAAATTCTTCAATATAAAATGACTAAACATAGTCAAAAGAGAGTAGAAAGTGATTAAAAAAAAAAAAACCCAGGTGGAGAAGATTAAAAAAAATAATAATTAGAAAGTGAGAAGACGACACAATTTCGACTTCTTCTTCAGCTTCTTCTTTGGTGGTTCTCTTTCCTTTCTTTGATGGGTTCTCTTGGTTGGGTCATCTCTCTGCCTCTGTTTTTTCTTCCTTTATTTTTCTTTTTTTCTTCTCTTCTTCAATGGGTTCTCTTCATGGGTCTGCCTTTGTTTTTTTTATTTATTTTTTCCTTATTTTTCTTCTCTTCTTCTTTTCATCTCCTGCTTCTTCACTGGGCTATTTCTATTTTTTTTGTTCTCTGTTATGCTTGTAAGGCTTGTTTTATAATTTTTGAAATTCTATATATGTTTGTTATGTTGAAAAGTTTGCCTATTTTATAATTTTGTTTTTCTTCAATTACTTGCGCCTCGCTTTGGTGAGGCGCGCATCGCCTCACGCTTAGATTATAGGAGATCTTATCGCCTCGATGTACCTAAAGTCTTTTAAAACACTGATCAGACCCTACTTATCTGTCAAAATTGCCCAAAACCTTATGGGTAGGTTCGAATTGTGAGGGTTGTACGGGTCGAGCAACCTGCTACCCAGCCCTAGTCCTTGCCACCCACAACCTCATCCTGCCCTCTTAGCCCCTCTCTGCAATATCTCTCGTCTTTTTCTGCCCCACCTTTTCCTAAGATCTCTTTTTCTAATTGTCGTCCAAATCTTCTTCTTATCTTTCATCTTTTTCAAATCTAAAAACCCTAGATCTTTCTCGTGCACAGAGGTGATCGTAGAGATTAGACTGAACTGGAAGATGGCTAGAAGAGAGTCATTGTTGGGTTGTGACATAGGAGAAGGCTTTGGAGGTGTTAGGCTACTAGGGTAGTCTTGATGATGGGAAAAACAAGGGTGGTGATGGTCGAAGGTGGTGGTTATGGAGTTAGGATTTAAAAATTTAGGAGAAGTAAGAAGAAAAGTTTTAAATAAGGATATTTCGGAATTATGGAGATGTAATGAGATAAAAGTGTAAATGGGTAGAAGATCCTATACATAAATCATACAGGTCATTTTATATGAAAGTTGTTTTTAATTTTGTATATATGTTTTTAGGACACTATCTTTTTTTATTATTATTTTAAATATGATGATTTTTATATATACATTTTTTGATGAGAAATAATATTTCTTGATTTATTTTATGTAATAAATAACATTTATATAATAAAATAGGATAATTTTTGAATTTGTCTTACACACATTTGTCCTCCTAGAACATTTGGACAGCTCAGATCTATTCAAACTACAAAACAAAAGCTGTGATGTATCTTACTTTCCCGCTTTTCTCTCTTACATTTTTCTTTTCTCACCCACCCTCCCATGATCCCATGAATAATTTCATGAATGATCTCATGATCCCACCTTCCTCATTTTCTTTTTATTTTTTTTATTTTCTCTCATTTTTTTATTTTCCTCCCTATTTATTTAATTTTTTTCCTTTCTTTTGTTCACTTATTTTTATTTATACCGTGCCTTCAGGCACGGATATACACTAGTACCACTACAAGAAAGAACAACTTTGGCGACTAATTTTGCCGACTAAACTAAATTTAGTCGCCAAAGGTATACCAATTAGCTACTTAAAGTTTGTTTGTCGCCAATGGTAGACACATTAGCTACCAAACAGTATTTGGTCGTCCAAGGTACATGCATTAGCTACTAAACCTTTTTGGTCGGTAAAAGTCCACTATTTTGCTACTAAAAACATATGTTGCCGGAATTGAGTGTTCTTTTGGTGACTAATTAGGTGTTAGTCGTTAAAAAGTGACATTTTGGGTGACTAAATATGATGTTGGTCGCTAATTGCACAGTCTTTATAAATTGTAAATTTGTTTTATTGGTATTTATTTATTTTTTGGCCACTAATTGTGTTTTAGTCGTGCAAAACAAGGGTTTGGGCGACTATTTCAATTTTGGTCGCTAAATGTGAAAGCTTTACTGACTGTAATTCAGTAGCCAAAACGTGGCACAAAATTGTGAAGGGAATATTAAATTTTTCATAAATATATTAGCGACTAAAATAAGATTTGATTGAGAATAAATATTTTTTTGTTTTATTTTTATTGGAATAGAAGTCCATTTCCCTCCCTCTCGCACTCCCGCCTCTGTCACTGCTTTGTCTCCATCGCCATCACCGCAAGGCTTGTGGATCATCACTTTGTCTCCCTCCCAAGTATGTCCTCTCTCTCTCTCTTTCTCTCTCTCTGTATCTCCCTCTCGATTTTTGTCTCCTTCTCTGTATGGCCTCTCGGTTTCCCTCTTCTCTCTCTCGCTGTTTACACACACACACACACACACACATTTGGCGATATATATACATACATATATACACACACAAATCATATATACACAACCTTGATCCCATATATAATCGATTGTACACATAATACAGCCACGCCTTTGTCACTGCGTCTCACTCACGCCTCTGCCCTCTTCTCTATAGCTTTGTCTCCTTCGCCATCACTGCAAGGGTTGCTAGATCATCAGGAAGTCTCCCTCCCAAGTATGTCCTCTATTTCACATCTGTCTCCTCCTCTCTCTGTATCTCCCTCTCGATTTATATGTCTCCTTCTCACTGTCTCCCTCTCTCTTTCTCTGTCCCTGTTTACACACACACACACACACACACACACACACACACACACACACACACATACATATATATATATATATACACACACAAAAATCATATAGGAAATGCTGAAAATTAGGGCATTATTATTAAAATTTAAAATTAGGGCAATGCTTGGGCTGAGATGTTATTGAATTTACAACTGAACTAATAGTAATTTCTTACTTGTCTGGACTATGCTCAGAAATCCAAAGAGCCCTCTAGTTCGGATTAAGAATGATGCATAATGGATTTTTATTGTACGACTTGCCATATCTATTTGAGTGTCAATCCTTAGAATTTGAGGCTGCCAACAACTATAATGCTCTGCCATTTAAAGCCTCAAGTTTCATAATTTGTTAAATTCATTGAATTTTTCTACTTTTATTATGCATGCATACATAATGTCAGTTTCATTTTTTCATTTATTGAAATTCCATTTTATAACACATTACTAATGTTAGCAAATAGTTCACCGACATATAATTCCTCTCTCTCGGCAAACATGTATGTGGATATACCTAGCTGTTCGATCCATAATCTAAACCTTTTCTTATAGAAATCTAAAACATAAAAAAATTCTCTAGATTGGAGTGCTATATGACTTATATTACAGAAGCATGATGGCCATGGCGGTTGACCCATGCGATGAGCTTGGTTGGAAGTAAGGTCCAACGAAAAAGTTTAAGATTATTGCGGGCTAATAATGATATTTGACACCGGTTCAAGTTGCTCTTTTTCTCTTTCTCTCCCTCTCCCAACTACTAGTTATACAACTTTTTCACGATGTTGGTGCCTTTTCTATTGGAACTTAGTGGAGATCAGGATATATCGAATTTCATGTTCAGATTCATGTTGGCAATATGTCTGAGGATAATTTTTTTGACTTTGATGGATGAATGTAGGCAGCAGCCCCTTCCCTTGCTTGCATATGCATAGGCATTTCATGGGTTTATAATCCATACTTGTTTTGCTATTTCTCTTACGTTTATGTGAATTTTGAGTCCATTTCTTGATGGGTTTTACATTTTCCGCCATTATAATGAGAATTTGAGTTTAAATTCCCTTCATTTTCTGTGGAGTTGTTAATTTTTTTTTCATATATTAATGGAAGTATGGTAACTTATGGGTTTGCTTGTAACTGATGTGGATGTGGATGTGGCTAGGGTTGTGGTGGAGGAGATTGAGTATATCTATATTGCATTTTTAGCTTCTGTATTTAGATGTTGTTTCTGATTCAATTTTAGCTAAATGGGTGAAATCTTGTGTTGATTATGATGTGGCTCAATCTTATAGTCCATTGGCCTCTGTTGATCATAAAACATTATCGAAAATTGTAGTATAATGTGAGTATATTTATTAAATTAGCCAACGAAAGGCTATTTCATTTTTGGTAGGAAACATTTTATTGTTCAAACCAGCTTGGCAGTTCTAGTTCTAGCAGCAACAATTCCATCATCAATTGCATCGCACTCTTCACAACTGCAGGTAACTTTTCCCTGTCTCTCTCTCTCTGTGGAAATTGTTTGCAATCTCTCATTTACTCAGATTTTATTCTTTGAGTAGCAACGAAAGGACATCAATGAACTTCTTGCAACATAACTATGACTAGACTGTATTCAGCATAAGTCGGATATGAACCTTTGTTGATTTGATCATCTCCATCATAGAACAAGTAGCAATAAGTTGACAGTATATTAAGTTCTCAGTAGATGGTAATTATTTTTGAGAGTAGTACTTCTTAGTTTGATTTTGAATGTTGAATTAAATATAAACTATAAGGACTATAAGCTATTGAAAAAAAGAATAATAACATTCAATTTTATACGTATTTGGACAAAACATTTGCTGTTTTAAGTTTTGGATTACTTTCTTTTTTTGTTTCACTTGGTTGAGAAAAGACCATACTTTGAACATTTTGCTTATTTGAAATTTGAAACCATGTATGTGTTGTTGCCTTCTGTTTAACAAATTAAATTGAGCTTCCGTGTGACATTTTATTTAACATACTTATTGACAAGAAACGCGTCTATTTATCTGGTCAGCTTTAAATAAGCATGACACGAACATATCGAGCATGTGATGTTTTTCATTTAATAGTTTTGCTGGAATACTTATCTATGTATTGATTGTGAATGCTCAAATTAAGTTAGATGTTTATATGCTCTTTATGTATTCTAATTATATGACAAGATCATCAAAGCCCCGACATTGGCTATATAAACAATTTTGGAGTTAGAGGCTTATATGCCTATTGTATGCTAATGATATGACACAATTATCAGACTCCCGACATTGGCAATAGACAATTTTTTATTTCTTTTTTTCTTTTTTTCTTTTTTCTGAGTGTTAGCCATGGATGGATATATATATTGGTACTTATGAGAACTTCATACATATGTTAACTTAGGGAAAGACAGGCCCCTCATGGTACAAATCGTTTCATATGGTCCCATCCTAAAAGAGATTTATGTGACAAGGAAAATAGTGAATGAAAAAACAAGATAATCTATCTCAACTTGAAACACGCGTTCTCATTTGTTCATTGGTTAATCTTTGCTTGAGTTGTAGGGTGATAAAAAATGGACAAGAGTTGGATGACGATAAATAATAGGTTGACAAGTAAAGAGTATCAACAAGGGGTGAAGGCATTCCTTGATTTTGCTACGGCAAATTTAGGTGTAGAGGATGAAATTAGGTATCCGTGTGTCGATTGCATTAATGGTACAAAATATAGCAGACAAGTTGTGTGGATGCACTTAATCCGAAGAGGAATGGCATCTTCGTATATAACTTGGGTGCACCATGGGGAACATGTTCTCGTGTCTCATCCTAGTGTATCAAATGACCAATGCGGAGGTAGTGGCGAATGTATGACAGATATCGATGATCTGCTCATGGGTGAATTGCCTATTATGTTGGAAGAAATTTGCGTGAGTGGTCTTATGGATGATCATACCGATGAGGAACCTAATGGTTTGGAGAGGGAGGATTTGCATAAGTTCATTAGGTTATTCGAAGATGCACAACGCAAAGTTTACCCGACATGTGAAAAGTTCTCTGTGTTATCATTCGTCATTAAGATGCTTCATGTGAAGGTGTACAACAAATAGAGCAACAAGTCATTCGATATGGTTATGCAGGTATTCAAGGACATTCTACCAGAATGTGATCAAACTGTTCCATGGACACTCTATGATGCTAAGAAGTTCTTACGTGACTTAGGTTTGGGATATGAAACAATTCATTCGTGCAAGAATGATTGTACACTATTTTGGAAGGAGAGTGCAAATTTGGAGAAATGCCCTACATGTGACGCGCATAGATACAAGTTGAACGATGATGGTTGTAACGCCCTCAAAATAACAACATTAAACCCATCAGATAAGACATGCTTTTACATATAAACTAACCACATTCTTTTATTCATTAGAGTTCCATTACATAGGTATTACATGATAACATCAAAACAAAATGCCCTACGGGCTTACAGCTTTCCAAGTTAACACTTGGTTACAACAAAAGAGTACTAACTCGTTTACACATTAAGCCCTTGGCTTGAAGTTACATGTAATACATCAAAAGTTAAGCGACAAAAGTATGTCCGCCTTTAGCCTTCCAGCTATGCCCTTGGAGGTGGCATGCTACCTGTACCTGAAAATGATATTCCCATATAGGGTGAGCCACAGCCCAGTAGAAATACACTAAACCAACCATGAACAATGACTAAAAGATTAGCAATTGATAGATGGCTAACACAGATACATTCACATAAATTACACATTTATGTCATACAACTTATGAGTCTAAGTTACCTTTCATTTTCCCCTTTTCAACAGATAAGCATGCTAGCTCTATCATCATTTTCACAGATATGTATAAAAACTATATCCCACATTCAGATAAGCATATAAGCTATATCCACATTCTCAACAGATATGTATAACAACAATATCCCACATTCACAGATAAGCATATAAGCTGTATCCACACTTTACCAAGATAAGCATATAAGCTCTATCTTCACTTCTCTAGACAAGTATATGAGCTGTATCTACAGAGTTCATCCCCTATCTTCTCCCAACACTATCCGGTTTAGAGGTACATCCCCTATCTTCCCCTAAACCGCGGAGTACATCCCCCATCTCCTCCTCTACACATAACGTATATAAACACATTGGTTCTATATACAATCACCCAATACATATATTTAATGTATTCTATCAACCGTCAAGTTCCATGACACACTTCATTGATTAGTTTCAGTTTGCCTAATCATCATGCATTGTCTACAACAATCACGACTATCCTCCACCGATAGCCCAAAGCAGTTATTTCTAAACAGAAAATAAATGCACAAATGGATATTCAATCAACATTTCATTTCCTCATTTCTCACCATTAATTATCCCAATTAATCAAACAATGTAATTAGGCCATTTTCCATAATTACCATTTCAACCCTTAGGTCCTATTTTCATCAATGATTTAACATTTATTCCATTTCTCTATTCCAAACATTTATCTAGGTTTATTATGAATAAAACCCCAACTTTTGTAAAATTACACAAAAGCCCCAAACTTTCACAAAATTACCAAGCCAAGCCCAACATCTCAAAATACCAAAATTTAAAGACAAAATCCATAGAGAGGAGTAGGATATCCCTACCTCAAATTCGGAGTTCCAAGGGAGAAGACGACAAAACCCAACGTGCTCCAAAACCTGAGATTTTCAGATTAAAATGAAGCCCTCGACGATCAACAACTTTTTTGTAAAGGCCAAAGGTGAGCAAATCACTCCTACTAGATCAAAACCTAGAGAGAAGGTAGAGTCTAGAGTGAGAGGCTCAACAATGGTGATTTTGGAAAAGTAAGAGAGAGAAGAGAAAGTGAAAACGTGACTTGAAAAGTCACAATTTCGGGACTTAAAACCAGTCGCCCGCTCGAGCGTCACTCACAGACTCCCGCTCGAGCGTCCAAACTTCCGCTCGAGCGCCGGATGCACTCTCCCAGCATTTATACAGAACCAGGCCTCCGCTCGAGCTTCCAACTCCCCGCTCGAGCGGTACTCACACAACCCCGCTCGAGCGGCCAATCCCACGCTCGAGCGTACAACGCTGCACAGGAAAATACTGAATGGGTGTAATCTCCGCTCGAGCGCCGAAACCCCCGCTCGAGCGTACAGGCCAAAATCTGGGCAACTAGTTTTGGTTTCTAAAGTCAACCAACCTGTAACAAACCCGCCCAATACATCCTATAACTCAATTACGAAATAAAAAGGATGTAAACAAAATAATAAACAACTACTAACATCCACGGACACATGTCCGGATCACGGTACAACAAGGGTAAACCCGGGATCGCTATAATGGTGGTAAAAAGATTCTACACAAGGTTTTGTGGTACTTTTCTTTGACACCGAGATTGAAAAGATTGTATATGTCCAAAAAAACAGTCGCAGATATGAGATGACACAATGAGAAGCGTGTGGATGATGACATATTAAGGCATCCGGCCGATGGTGAAGCATGAAAGGACTTTGATAAGCAATATCCAACGTTTTCTGATGACTCTTGAAATGTAAGGCTAGTGCTGGCAATAGATGCTTTCAATCCATTTGGAAATATGAGCACATCATATAGCATGTGGCCCGTAATCATAATGCCTTACAATCTCCCACCATGGAAGTATATGAAAGAGCCATTTTGCATGATGTCATTGCTTATTTCCAGACGTTCGGCACCTGGAAGAGACATTGATGTTTACTTGCAACCATTAATAAAAGAATTGAAGAATTTGTGGGACCATGGTGTGCAAACATATGATGCATCGAATGGGAAAATTTTTAGAATGCATGAGGCGGTAATTTGGACCATAAATGACTTCCCTGCGTATGGTAACATGTTAGGGTGGAGTAAAAAGGGTTACTTGGCTTGCCCTAATTGTAACAATAATGCATCGTCCCAGGGTTTACGAAGTAAAATAGGGTATATGGGTGCTCGTTGTTACTTGCTTGAGAACCACACTTGGTGAATAAGTAAACTCTTTAACGGTCAAACGGAGCACAGGTCCAAACCTTTGGACTTATCGGGGGAACAAATACTAAAGCAAATTGATTCTGGGACTTACAAGCCGTATGGAAAGCACCCACAAAATCGAAAATGACAAAGGAATGAAAATCAAAATTTGAATTGGAGCAAGTGAAGTGTTATGTTTGACTTGCCCTATTGGAAAACGTTGAAGTTTCGACACAACCTTGATGTCATGCATATTGAAAAAAATATATGTGATAATGTCGTTGGGACACTTTTGAGCATAGATGGAAAGAACAAGGACACGGACAAAACATGTTTAGATTTGGAGGACATGAGAATACGTAAAGAGTTACACTTGAAGAGGCGTTCTAATGGGTCCATTGAGAAGCCTCCCGCATTGTACATATTGTCTGTGAAAGAGAGAGAAGGTTTTTGTGATTTCTTGAAAACAATTAAGTACCTTGATGGCTATGCAGCAAATATCTCCAATTACATGACCGCTCAAGCTGGAAAATTATCTGGCCTCAAAAGTCATCACAGTCATGTCCTTATACAACGACTTCTTCCAATTGGGATGCGTGGCTACCTTAATAAGGAAATTGGAACGACACTTTTTGAGTTGGGAAATTTCTTCAAACAGTGTGTTCAAAGACATTGAGGCATTTAGATTTGGAGAAATTGGATGAACAAATCGTACTCATACTTTGTAAGCTTGAGATGATTTTCCCGCCGACTTTTTTTGATGTCATGGTTCACTTGGCAATTCACTTGCCTCGAGAGGCTATGCTTGGAGGCCCAATGCAATATCGATGGATGTACCCTATTGAGAGGTATTAACTCAGCCCTCGTCTTAGTGTCAAATTTTAATTAATGCTTTGTTGCTGATATAAAGATTGCAGTATAACATTGTCATCGGCTTGATCGTTAGGTTTCTTGGTCGTCTAAAAGCGTTTGTGGCCAACAAAGCTCATCCTGAAGGTTCTATTGCCGAGGCTTACATTTCCAAAGAATGTACAACCTTTTGTTCAATGTATTTGGATGGAGTTGAAACATTGTTTAACCGCCCAGAAAGGAATTATGACATGGGTGACCGTGGCCCAGGGTTGGCGGTATTCACTCAAAATGTTCGTCCCTTTGGTCTAATGACAAGGGCGTCCGATGTGTCTGCAACTGAACGCGAGATGGCTCATTGGTTTGCCTATACAATAGCACTGAAGTAGACAAACACATAGAGTATGAATCATTCAAACATATTTAGAATCTATTTGTTGTAAATTGATTAGTCTTTATCTTAGTAAATATTTTTGAATTGCATTTCTTGTAACTAGGGAGCACAAGAACTTGTTACAACAAAGAGCCGGTACATTCGACATCGAAAATAGATAGCGGAAAGAATTTCCAAAATGGTTCAAAGATCATGTAAGCTAGTATTCTCATACCCTACAATCAATCGTACATTACGTTAATATTGTGCATGCTTGTGACATGACACATGTTCTTCATGTAGATGAATGAATTGCGGAGCCAAGTTTCCCCTGAAGCAACTGATGAGATGTGGTCATTAGCCAATGGTCCTAGTGGCTTAGTGAACACATATTCAGGATGTATTTGTAATGGTGTCCGTTTTCATACTGTCGACCGTGACAACCGTCATAAAAGTTAGAATAGTGGATTAGTCGTGGAAGGGGAGCATGAAGGCTAATTGATACACTTCTATGGACACTTGTGCAGAGTGTGGGAATTGAACTATTTGTTCAGACGTCGGATTGTATTGTTCCAATGTGAATGGTTTAACACCGGTAGTAGTAGAACTATGCGTGTAGAACCACATTTGACAACAATTGATGTAAGAAGTCAATGGTACAAAGATGACTCATTTGTATTACCAAGTCAAGTTGAACAAGTATTCTATGTTAATGACACCAAAATTAGGTACTGATTGGAGAGTCGTAGAAAAGTTTCAACATCGAGGAATTTGGGATGTGCTAGAGATGGATGACGTACAACCTGATGATGTGTTCCAACAAGAAGAAACCACCGAGGTCGTACCAGCTATGGCTATTGATGATGATGTGGTTTTGTGTCGACATGATATTGAATCTGAAATTATTCCACTGGAAGTTTTGCAATCTGTCAGAGGTGTAGAATCCAAGGGCGTTAGAGATGATGCCTTTATTTATGATGATGAAGATGGATTAATGAGGGAGGGTGATGACCCAGACAAAGAATATGACATACAAAGTGATTTTGATACAGATGTTGATGTAGAATCTTGATGTATATCATGCTTTAGTTCATTCCATAATTAGAGCAATGTGAATGATCAATTGGTGCACAAATGCAAATCAAACTCATTATGAAATGGGGGCTCTCTCTTTGTAAATGTCAATATGTTGTAGATATAAAACACTAGCTATATTTGGTGTGTGGGGAGAATTAAATTTTTTAAAAACTGAGAGGATGATAAAGCATGTGAAATAAGACCAAATTTGCACTATTGAAAAAAAAGACTAAAAAAAAAGACTGTGTGTAAACCAAAACCCTTTAAACATATTAAAAACTGAGAGGATGATAAAGCATATTAAATCTTGTTCTTCATTTTTGCTTTACATTTTTCTTAAGGTTTATTAAAAAAGACTGTGTGTAAATCAAAACCCTTAAAACAATTGAAAAGGAAAAAAAAAATGTCATGTCTTCTGTGTTTGTCATGGAGAGATGCTTGTCTATAGCATTTTCTATTCTATGAGGCTTTTTCAGGAGTGATTTACATAGAAATGAATGTCAGTCGAAGTTGTTGGAATAAGGTCATTTCAAATAAATGAGGGAGGTTTAAAAATATCATATCTGATACAAACAACAATAGTAACAATTAAAAATATCATATCTGAGGGAGGTTTAAAAAATCTTTACTAATTCCCGAGCTTCAAATACATTGAATTTTCCTATAAAATAGTATTTTGTTTTGTAGTTAAGTGCTCTTTAATTTTTTTTTGATCTTTTTTTTAAAGGTTATTTTGTTCTTGTTTTGTTTTCTCTTATATTTAAAAAAATCATGAGGTCGTGAGGTTGGTCGTATGGATGCAAGTTATTGCACTCCTCAAATACATTTAATTTTATGCTTTTAATGAAATTTTTACTTTACTGATAAAAAAAAAACATTGAATTTCACTATTCTCTTTCCCTTGATAAGAGAAGAATTCTCATTGCAGAATCTAGAAGACTTGGAGCCTTTAATTTTGTAAATATTTCTTGATTTCCTCATTTGAAAATATTGTTTTAGGAAAACTTTTAAGTGTGCATTGTATATAATATGCATGCACTTTTATTATGTAATTTTGTAGTTTGAGTTATATATTTTTGTGAGATGAATTATGTATTCATGAAAACTTACGTGATTTTGTGAATTGTAAAACTTTTATGAATAGCTTATGCAAATTGTTGTCCAACTTGCATATTATGATGAGATGAACTATATAAATTCATAAAAACTTACGTGATTTTGTAAATTGTGCATATGGTGTAAGGTTGCACATCCAAACACTTATCCTTACGTTATGGGACACTGAGCAATGTGTATGTCTCTCAATTTTTTTGTGTGATTGATAAGCCAATGGAATTTTTGAAAATTTTTAATCTTCACTTTTCTATGTTACTCTTTATGTTTAAACACAATCACAATTCTTGAAAAACTTATTTAAATTAGAGAATGTTATTTTTCTAAATTTATCATTTATTCATTCACTATCTAAACTTTGTGCATTGACATAATATGGGACCGAGCGAGTAGGAATTTTCAGATTTTGAGGGAAGAATTAAAACAATGCAACCATTTCAACAACTCAGGTGTTGCAAAAATTAAAAAGAGTATTCCGCTGCTGCTTTCAGTTAATTTATCCCTCACCTTGAGCAGAAATATCTCCCGGTTATCTATACAATTTCTACATGAAATTTACTTGGAAAATAATTTCTTGTGGCGGTTGTAATATGCCGATAATTTCTGCAGTATCAATATCTGATTAAAGGATTTATTTGATACAATTGAAAATTTATATTGAATTATTAGAGCTAAAATATTTAAGTAAGCAACTTTAAAAATTGAAATTGTAAAAACATATTTATCGTTCAAATAAAATTATAATTACTTTTTATTTTTGTGTTTAGTGTTTGATGGTAAATTATATCTCTGTAACTTAGATTAGGAATTTTAAACCAAATTTGTAAATTATACTTGGTAGCCAAATATGTAATCAAATGTTTTGGCGACAAAAAATTTAGTAGCAAAAACATAACCAAAAACTTTTTGCGACCAAATAGTTAGTAGCTAAAACCATGGAGAATGAAACAAAGAAACTATTGGCCACTAAATTTTTTAGTCACGGAAAAAAAAATGGTATCATTTGGCGACTAAAACGTTTGGTGGCAAAAAGTAAGTGAAACTTAACAAGTTTTTGGCTACGATCAATTTTAGTCGACAAAAGTCTCAACGACAAAATTACATGGTCACGAAAAATATGTATTCTATTGGTGACCAAAATAGTTAGTCCGTAATAGTTGGTCAAAATTTTACGATAGAACTTATAGTGACTAACATTTTAGTCGGCGAAATGTCACGTTTGCTGACTGATTACAATTCGTAGCCAAATGTTCACTTTCGGTGACGAATTCTTTAGTAGCAAAAAGTAACACCTTCCCCGACCACACGACTTTAGTAGCCAAAAGTCACATTCGGCGACTAACGGTTTTAGTGGCGAAAAGATAACATTTGCCGACTAAAACAAATTTAGTAGGCAAATGTTTCACTTTCAACGACCAAATAAAGTTTAGTCGCCAATACTATCGCCGACAGGGTATAGGCGACGAAATTGGTGACAGAATTTTTTAATCGTTAAATCGTTTCAGCGACCAAATATTTGATTTTTGGCGACCAATATTTTAGTAGTCAAAAGTGACATTTCTTGTAATGTACACATACATAATAGGATTATCGTGTTAAGTGAAAAGTCACGGGTAATTCTATTTCCATACTCCAAAATATTTCACTCCACATCCTCTCTCAATACACACACCGACTAATTTTGAATGTTGTAATTTTACTCAATGCACAACTTTTTTTTGTCAAAAATATCACTTTCTTTAACATTGAAACCCTAAGCCAACCCCCATTCTCTAGTTGGTGAAGAGCAATTCTTCAAGCATTCCGGCAATGGCCCGGTGAAAAAAATCTTCCGGCTGCAAAAATGAAACATATGTATAAATTGGGACACACGAGCAAACAAATAATACATCACCATAAAGATATTAACAAATCAATCCAAAAATTCACTCATTATGAAAACAAAAAT
Source organism: Camellia sinensis (assembly GCF_055761805.1). NCBI lineage: Eukaryota > Viridiplantae > Streptophyta > Magnoliopsida > Ericales > Theaceae > Camellia > Camellia sinensis. The sequence continues at coordinate 87,179,972 of NC_138974.1, forward strand.
TGAATTGAAAGAATATTTACCACTAGATCCTTTGTTTTTGGATGTTTTTTCCGTTGAGAATAGAATTCATGTAGTAGTAGTGAAAATATGCATGTATGAGATAGCCACACAGGAAGAAAGAAAGGAAAAAAGAAAGAAAAAAAAGAAGAAGAAGTGAAACAGTAAAAATAGCATATTGTGAATGGCCTTTTCAACGGTGAAAACAAAATTGTAATAAAAAGCTCATAAAAACAATAGTAAAAAGTTCTTGAAAACAAATATATAAACAATGTATTAGGAAAATTCCCACTCAATTGGTTAGTGTTGAGATCAAGAGATTGCAATAAACTCAGATTTTCAAAACTGTAATAGCGGTGACAATAGCGGTGGGCGGTAGCTAGAGTTAGGGTTAAGAAATTAGGATTTTGGTGGAGAAGATAAGAATACTTTAATAATTTTATTTTAGAACAAAACTGTAATAAAAAAATAAATCATTAAATATGTACGCAGAAAAAAGTAAGTGTGTGGAAATAGAATTTCTCAAAAGTAACATAAAATGTAAAAATGTAAAAGGTTTCAATAAAATATTCTAATAGAAATTACAATGCACGCAACAGTGTTTTCATGAAATTATAAATCAATGAAAACAGCTTTGTTCTATCTGTTTCCTAACAGCTCTTCACTAGGGTTTTAGAGGAACCACCCCAGATATCACCAGCAACTCTGTTTTCTCTGTCCTCTTTCGCCCACTGCTCCGCCAGTATCCGCTCGAGCTCCCTTGGTGGGCACGGAACCGTCAGAGCGCCCTCCCGATCAAAACCGTACTCTTCTGCTGCTAGCTCCAACAACCTCATGAATGAAGGGTTCGTCAGATAATTCAGTGGAATGATGAACCTCTTGAGCTCATCGTCGTCCACTGCAATCACTGCAAAATGCCCTTCTTTCACGTCCTCGGGTACATCGCAGGCCGGTTTCATGACCATTAAAAGACTCTTTTGAAGCTTCTCTACCACAATTTTAAGCTTCACAATGCCATTCTTCTTCTTGTTGCCATTCATTCTAAGCTTGGCCATGGCTTTGTTTTTTTGTTTTTATTTTTTGTTTTGATTAACTCAAAGAGTGTGCTTTTCTTAGCATGCTAGCCATGCTTATTTATAATGTATAAGAGAGCTAGAGATAAGGTGGAAAAAGGGCGGAGAGAAAGGATTTTTTTTTACCAATAATTGGGTGTCCGGTTCAGTACACTTCAACTAATTTTAGAGAATTAATCCCACTACTCACTTTTGGAGTCCCATTTAAAATAAGGATGGTTTTAAATAATAAAAAGTATTAAAATATATATCAGTGAATATACAATATCATATATCGATGAATAACGGTATTAGAAAAATAAAAAAATAAAAACTAAAATTATCACTTATCTCGGTTCTGGGTAAATTTTTTTTAAAAATTTATTAAAATTATTTTTGTTTCATAAGATATAATCGATAATAATTTATAAAAATAACCTAAAATTTAAGCAAGCTTTTTGAGAGGGAGAGAGAGAGGGAGAGGGGACAAATGGTTGAACAGAAGTATGTGGAAAAATGGGAGACAAGTGCATGTGAATGAAACTTCGTGTAGCCCATGAAAAGTCTTGTCTGTCTTTCCAGTTGTGAACACCGTTCTAGCTTGTAAATATTCTTTTCTCCAACCTATTATACCTGCTAATGCACAAAAATTAAGAAACATATTACTCCAGTTTATGTTTATTTTTGTTTTTTAAACAATATTTGGGAAAAAATATTTTAAAATATATATAAAAAAAAAGTTTGCATTGTTTCATGAAATATATAGATAAATTACATTTATAGCCCTTGTAATTTACTTCTTGTATCCATTTGACCCTTATAATTCTAATTACGTCAATTTCATGGTTGAATTTTTCATTTCTTTCTTAATGCAAATGGGTAGAGACTTTCTAAATATAAAAAAGGGACGAATTATATGAGTCTTAAATATTTTTTTTTATTAAAAATGAACACAATTATAAACATAATTTTCGAACAAGAATGCCAAAAAAAAAAAACACGTATTACTGTACCATTAATATTTTTGTAATTGTGAATCACAATAATGGCTACTTACTTTTGATTGAAAAGACTAGAAAATATTATATTATATAATTCTATATAAATTTTTGGGTGAATCATACTTTTAACTTTTATAGTTTGACACATTTTATTTTGGTTCCTATTGTTTTAAATTGTACAATTTCTAGTCACATCACACTAGTCTAATCTGAATTTGGTTTTTCTGTTTAAATTAGAGGTTGAAATTAATTATTTGGAGACATTTGTCTATTTTTTAAGGTGTACACAAACACACAATAATAATAATAACAATAATAATAATAATAATAATGATTTGGATAGAAGGACTAAATTGAATCTACACTTTAAAAAATAAGGTCAAAATTGTTTCAATTGAAACAATAGAAGCCAAAATAAAATTTGGTTTAAATCATAAAGATGAAAAGTATAATTTACTCTAAAATTTTTGTACATATTTTGATTATATAAACATTATCTTTGAAGAAAAAAAAAAAATAGAAGTCTCCCAAAATTAACGACCTTCCAAAATAATGACCTAAATCCTTTAGTTATTGTCTTGGGTAATGTTTAGGTGTGCAACCCCCTTAAGGTTGCACACCATATGCAAGGTGTAAATGCACAAAAATGTCGTAAATGCAAGGCATAGAAGGGTGTAAATGCAAGGTCGTAAATGCCTTGCATACCATATGCAAGGCACACTTAAGAAAAGTCCTATTGTCTTTATTTATTCAGATAATTGTCTTTAGTTAAGAGATGGCGATAATCATGATGATAAAGCATATCATATCCTTATGCATATTGGGATGTTTGGGAAGAGGGTCAAGTTAAAATAATTCATTAAAAAATAAAATAAATTAAAATAGTTAATAAAATAAAATATCACATTTAATTCATAATTATTTTATTTTTTCTCTCACAATCATCAAATCAACTACAAAAAAAAAAAAAAAAAACCAATTAACTTTTCAAACATAACTATTTTAGCTAGGCTAAAAGAGTCAAAAAGTCAATAGCTAACTTGCCAAACAAGGCCAATGTGATAAATAGTGAAAGTGTTTTTATTAAAAATTATTTAAAAATATATAAACTATTATTAATTTTGATATAGCTATTTACAACATGAGTTTGGCTTTGTGATTTGTGGGTTCATTTTGGGATCGATTTTAGTGATAAGAACAGCTCACTTTTGAGGATTCGTTGAGTTAAATATTCATATAAAAAATTAAGATAAACAGATATTGGTAACTATATATTTGAATCAAATTTATATTATAAAAAATAATAACAACAAAAACACATTTTAGTGACACCATACTAGTGGCATGTTCTTAAAAAATGTCACAAAAAGAATATTTGGTGGCATTTTTAAGAAAAATGTCATAGAGCCACAAACATACAAGGCTCTAGTGGCATTTTAATTAAAAAAAGTCACTTCATTACAACAAAAATGTCACTACAACAAATTTACACTTTAGTGACACTACACTAGTAGCATATTTTTAGAAAATGCCACAAAAATAAAAATTGGCATTAAATATTTTAGAAAAATGCCACAGAACCACAAACATATAAGGCTCTAGTGACATTTCAATAAAGAAATGTCACATCAATTTTATGGCATTTTATGAAATAATGACACAAAAAATCATGTTCGTGACATTTACCAACAGATGCCAATAAACTTTAGTAGCAATGGCATTTTTTAAAAAATGTCAGGACACTAGGTAGGTGCAAATTACTTTTTATGGCACTTAGGTGAAAAGTGTCATAAACAAATATTTTATAGCATTTTGAGAAATTCCACTAAGCCAAAAACTTTCCAAGCTTATAATGGCATTTTTGAAAAAACAAAAAATGTCAATATATTTTCTAAATTTTTAAAATGCAGTAAATGATTAAAAATAAATACATTAAACTCAATATACACTATAGAAAAAAGCACATTCGGTGATTAAATTTCCTGACCAAAAAAAATTTGTTTCCTGAAAGTATAGCTTTCAGCGACCAAAACAGCATTAGTAGCCAAAAATAAAGGTTTTTGGTGACTAATTTTAGTAGCCAAAAGTCTACAATTGGCGACTAAAACTAAGTTTGGTTGCTGATTATATGTGTTTTAGTGGCTAAAAAAATTTTTGTAGCCCAAAGTAAAGCTTTTTGGTGACTAAAAAAATTTAGTAGCCAAAAGTCTACAATTGGCGACTAAAAATAAGTTTGGTCGCTGATTATATTGGTTTTACCGACTACAAAAATTTTTAGTAGCCAAAAGTAAAGCTTTTTGGTGACTAAAAAAATTTTAGTAGCCAAAAGTCTACAATTGGCGACTAAAAAATAAGTTTAGTCGCCAAAAGTTGTCATTTTTAGTGCGGGAGAACTAAAATCCTAAAGCGGGAATTAAATTTATTGGCAACCAAAATTTTGGTAGCTGAAAGTGCATCTTCGGCGACCAAATCCGATTTTGGTCGGCAAAAGTTAATTTTTTTAGCAACTAAAAAACAAGTAGTAGCCAAAAGTATAGAATTGGCGACTAAAAATTTAGTCGCCAAAAGTGGTCTTTTTTTTTTTTTTGCTAGTAAATAGTTTATTTTACATAAATTATGTTCAATAAAATAATTATGTTTATACATATACTTTTATATTAATATGGATGTATGTACTATATAAATAATATATGTTGCATATATAATCATGTGGTGCTATAGAGGTGTAGTGGGAAGAGTGTGGTGTATAAGGTTTATGGTGTGGGAGGTTGGCAGTTCGAGTTTCCGCAAGAGCGGATCAAATTATCGTCACGAATGACACTTGATAGCGTCACGAATAGTGCCTACCATGACATTAAAGTGTCACTGAAAGGTTTTAATCTTAATGGTGTAATGACACTTACAAGTATCACTAACTCTTTTTTTAATGGCGCTTGATAGTGCTACAAATAATATCTACCATGACATCAAAATGTCATTGAAAATTTTTAGACATGATGATGTAGTGACACTTGTAAGTATCTACCGTGGCACGAATACAAATGGCACTTGTTCAAAATGCCACAAGACTAAAAAATGTCATTAAACCAATAGTTTTGTGGCACTTTCAATTGTCACTAAATTAAGAAAATGTTGTAGTAACTATTCACTTTTTGAAAATTTAGGCTGATCACTATTCACTTTTTGACACAATTAAAATTGATTAATTATATAATTTTGACAAAATTGATTGATTGGTTGTATTATCTTGACAAATGTGGTATTGATGAGTTGTTTTCTTTTGACAAAAGTGATATATCCAAATATAGTGGTAGGTTATGTTTAGTTGAAAATCTCTACAAAAATTTAAAAAGGGTATATATGATAAGATCTATTATAAATATTACTTAAAGGGATTTTACTATATATTCAAATATTTGATTAGAATATTATATATAATGCATATAATATAAATAGAATACATCATGTGGGCAATTAAACTTTTTATACTATATTGATTATATCATATTATAATAAAACAAGAAGAGAAAGATGGAGTTATATATATATATATATTATAATAAAACAAGATGGGGCAAATCATTTGCTTGTTTGAAAGTTGTGAACTTTGTATTAAATTGTTTATAAAAACGGTAACTCCATGTTTGGAAAAACAAAAAAAGAAAAAGAAAAAATTAGTCTTACTTTTTTTTTAATTATTAACATTTGCTGACTATTTAAAATTAAGAAGCGTGTTTATGTAAGCCATGACGTCAGTAAGGTTGTTGATTATTTAATATCAAGGAACGTGCTTATGTGAGTCATGACATCAGCAAAAAACGTCTTACTTCCAATGAGTTTATTTTTGTGTATAAATAGAAGTGTTGTGTGTGGAGAAAAATCAAGAACTTGAAGAGAAAAATTTATGTGTATGCTCCAAAATTCTGAGTATATTGTATTGTGCTCTTTCACTTTCAGAGATGAGTGTGGCCTTTGTTCTTTCACTTTCATATTTACCCTTTGTGAGAGAATTATTGTAAAATAAGGTTTAAGTACTACTTATTTTTATTCATTATTTTTGTGAGAGATTTTGTAAGGGTAAGGCATTTATTGTTGAGTGAGGCTCAATAGATAAGAGCAAGTCCTGTGCCAAATCCACAAGCTTGGTGGTGTATTTATTCAATTGATGGTAAAGAAATTCTCAAGGAGGTTTCTTGGGGAGTGGACGTAGGCCTGGCGTGCCGAACCACTATAAATCTCAGTGTTTGATTTTCTCTCCCTATCTTTCATACTTTTATATTGATAATTATTATTCTGTTTTTTTTTTTTGGTTAAAATTCTGAATATTGTGTTAATTTTAATATAGTAAGATTCTTAATAACCCAATTCACCCCCCTCTTGGATTGCCTACTTGGGATAACAATTGGCATTAGAGTCTAGACTCTAGTTTATGTGACTTAACCGTCTTACAGTAGATCATGGCAACTCCTAGTTATTCCTTACCCGAGGGACAAGCATCCAATAGGTCACCACTATTTAGTGGCACAAATTTTAGCTATTGGAAAACTAGGATGACCATATACGTTCAATCTAATAATTATGAATGCTGGAAAATTATTTGCAGTGGTCCAAAAATTCCTATCAAAATTGTAGATGGACTTAGGGTACCAAAATTTGAAGATGAGTGGAATGAATCAGATATTAGAATGACCCAAATTAATGTCAAAGCCACAAACATATTGTACTGCGCCTTAGATGCCAATGAGTTAAACATAATTTTCACATGTAAAACCTCAAAAGAAATTTGGAACAAGCTTATAGTGACTCATGAGGGAACCGAACAGGTTAAAGAATCTAGAGTCAGCTTGTTAGTCCATAATTATGAACTCTTTAAAATGAAACCTGATAAGACTATTCTTCAAATGTTTACTCGCTTTACTGATATTATTAATGGTTTAACTTCTCTTGGAAAAATATATACTAATGCTGAAATTGTAAGAAAAGTGCTTAGGCCATTACCAAAAAGTTGGGAGACAAAAGTCATTGCTATTACCGAATCTAAGGATTTATCAAAGCTAAGTCTAGATGAGTTAATGGGATCTCTCTTAACTCAGGAGCTCATAATGCAAGAAGGAAAGGAAGATGAGGACAACAACAAGAAGAAAGGAATAGCCTTCAAATCCATCTCGAAACATCAAGAAGATGAGGAAGATGATTCAGATGAGGATGAGGAAATGACATTCATCACTAGAAAGTTCCAAAGGTTTGTGAGAAAGAAACAAAGCGTACGAAAATTTTCAGAAACGACTTCAACAACAGGGATTTTCAAAGAGGAGAAAATCACAAAAAATCTGAAGTTACCTGCTACAAATACAACAAACCTGGATACTACAAATCAGAATGTCCGAAACTTAAGAAAAAATTCAAGAAGGATAAGAAGAAAGCTATGATTGCAGCATAGGGAGAAGATAGCGATGAAAGCGACATAGAAACCGAAGTTTGCAAAAATGAGGTTATAAACCTATGCTTAATGGCACTTGGAAACGAAAATGAGGTAAATGAAGATTCTTTTACATTTGATGAATTACAATTAGTTTTTGATGAATTACATACTGAATTTGAGAATCTTAGTTTGAAAAGTAATTGTTAAAAAAAAGTGATTTCAAGTTTATCAAAAGAAAATGAATCATTAACTTCTAAAATAAATGTTTTAGAAAATGAAGTCATGAAAATAAAAAAGGAAAATGAGATTTTAACTCGAAAAGAGTCTTCAATTTTTGAAAAACATTTAGTTGTATTGCAAAAAGAAAATGAGTCCTTAAAAAAGGAACAAATTATTTTGGAAGAAAATATTGAAGGCTTGAAAAATAATCTTTTAAAATTCACTCAAGGAAGAGAGACTTTAGATAAAATTCTTAAAAATCAAAATCATGCTTTTGGTAGAGCCGAAATTGGATATAAACCTTTTTCAGAAATAAAAACTGGCAAAAATGGCTTTGTGTATTCATTTTCTAATCACTCGCATCTCACATGTCATTTTTGTGGTATAAAAGGTCATATTTCACCTTCATATCCCGTTAAAAGAAATCATTTTGTTAAAATAAAAAAGATGTGAGTCTCTAAGGACATTTCAAGAGTGTCAAATTCTAACTTTTATGGACCTAAGAAAAAATGGGTACCAATAGAGAAATCAAATTTTTGTAGGTATGTTTCAAGACAAAATCCAGTAACGATAGATGGTATCTCGACAGTGCATGTTCAAGGCACATGATTGGAAATAAAACTATGTTCACCACACTCCAACCAAAGGATGATGAATATGTGACTGGAAATAAATCCATACAAATATTGCCATCATCAAAAAAAGGGAGATTGTTAATCATATTATTTAATTTTGATGATATCTAAAATATTATTTACAAAAATTTAGATTTTTTAATATACATATTATTTGACACAAAATATTATCTGTTTAAAAAATATATATATTTGTTAAATATTATTTAAATAAAAATATTTTTAAAAACTCTACTATTCACTTTTTAAAAATTTAGGCTGATCACTATTCACTTTTTGACAAAATTAAAATTGATTAATTATATTATTTTGACAAAATTGATTGATTGGTTGTATTATCTTGACAAATGTGGTATTGATGAGTTGTCTTCTTTGACAAAAGTGATATTTCCAAATGTAGGGGTAGGTTATGTTTAATTGAAATCTCTACAAAAATTAAAAAAGGATATATATGATAAGATCTATTATAAATATTACTTAAAGGGAATTTACTATATATGCAAATATTTGATTAGAATATTATATATAATGCATATAATATAAATAGAATACATCACGTGGGCAATTAAACTTTTTATACTACATTGATTATATCATATTATAATAAAATAAGAAGAAAAAGATGGAGTTATAAATATATATGTATATATTATAATAAAATAAGATGGAGCAAATCATTTGTTTGTTTGAAAGTTATGAACTTTGTATTAAATTGTCTACAAAAACGGTGGCTCCATGTTTGAAAAAACAAAAAAGGAAAAGAAAAAATTAGTCTTACTTTTTTTTAATTATTAACATTTGCTGACTATTTAAAATTAAGGAGCATGCTTATGTAAGCCATGACGTTAGCAAGATTGCTGACTATTTAAAATCAAGAAGTGTGCTTATGTAAGCTATGACATCAGCAAGGAACGTCCTATTTCAAATGGATATATTTTTGTATATAAATAGAAGTGTTGTGTGTGGAGAAAAATCAAGAACTTGAAAAGAAAATTTTTTTGTTTGCTCTAAAATTCGGAGTATATTGTATTGTGCTCTTTCACTTTCAGATCTAAGTGTAGCCTTTGTTCGTACACTTTCATATCTACTCTTTGTGAAAGAATTATTGTAAAAGAGGGTTTAAATATCACTTATTTTTATTCATTATTTTTGTGAGAGATTTTGTAAGGGTAAGACATTTATTGTTGAGCGAGACTCAATAGATAATAGTAGGTCATGCGTCAAATCCACAAGCTTGGTGGTGTATTTATTCAATTGATAGTAAAGAAATTCTCAAGGAGGTTCCTTGGGGAATGGACGTAGGCCTGGCATGCCGGACCATTATAAATCTCAGTGTTTGATTTTCTCTCCCTATCTCTCTTACCTTTATATTGATAATTATTATTCTGTTTTTTTTGTTAAAATTCTGAATATTGTGTTAATTTTAATATTGTAAAATTTTTAATAACCTAATTCACCCCCTTCTTGAGTTGCCTACCTAGGACAACAATATATATATATATATATATATGGGAAATATTATGGTATACACCCCTCAAAGAGTGTGTATCATATGCACCTTATAATTAAAGAAGAATTTTTGAGTCATAATTAAAAAAAAAATGTCATAACTAAATACAACATGATATATAACTAAAAATCTCATGAGTCATAATTAAAATAATAATGTCATAACTAAAGAAAAAAAAATTAGTCATAACTAAAAAAATAACATAATGAAGAGTGTATATGGTATATTTTTTAAAAGATGTGTATATTAGAATATCTCATTTTTTTAAGATAAAAATTCAAGACAATAAAAAACATTCCCGTTTGCTTTAGTTTTAAAATTATTATTTGAATGTGACGCTGTGATTTAAGAGTGGAGTTGTGAGTTGAGTTTTAAAAAGATAAAATTTGTTTGGTTATTAGTTTTAAAAAAAGTTTTGAGTTGTATTTTGAGTTTTGAGTTGTATTTTAAAATTTTTTAGATTTATTAAATATTTATGAAAATTTTATTTTTTATTTTAAATGTATAATTTTTATTTTGAATTTTTTTAATTTTAAATATTTAAATATTTTAAACTCAAAACACAACTCTGTACCTCAAATCATAACTAAACACATAACTCAAAACTCAATTCAAAAATTATTTTCAAAACTCTTTTCAGAATCGTATTAAAAAAAATTCAACAAAATATTTTTTATTTTGCTCTTTAATTTTTTTTATATTTTTTTTTTCAAAATATTTATTTATTTATTTTTTAATTTGAAATTTTTTTTTTTATTTTTTTAAATATTGGCCAAATAATTTGTTACGATATAGATATATATCGTGATCCAATTTTTTTAAAAAATTAAATATTTAAAAATTTTAAAAATTAACATATTTGAAAAATATTTATAAAATAAAAAATAAAAAATATTTAAAATAAAAATTATGTATTTAAAATAAAAAATAATTTTTTTAAAATATTGAAAAAATATACCTCAATTTTAAAAAAAAAAAAAAATACAACGCACAATTTTATGAAATATAGTGCATACTTGTATGAAATAAAGTGTACATTAAAAAGATATAACTTAAAACTTTTTTAAAATTCATAATCAAACAAATTTTTTCTTTTCAAAATTCAACTCAAAACTCAAAATATAACTCTATACTCAAATCATGATTATAAAAATAATAAAAAAATATTTTCATGAATTTTTTGTTTAAAATAGAGTTTTGAAAATAGTTTGGTTGTGAGTTTTAAAAAGAATTTTGAATTGAATTTTGAGTTGTGTGTTTAGTTATGAATTTTGAAAATACTTTTTAAATTGAATTTTGACTTATGTGTTTAATGATAAATTTTGTAAAGAATTTTAATTTTTTTTTATTAGAATTACAATTTGAAAACTTAACCAAACGGGAGCTTTGATTTTGATTGGAAACTTTTGAGGTACACATAATAGTACATTGAAAATTATGGGTCAGGATTTGAGCCACTATTATGAGAATGATTCTCCCTTCATTTCGGGTTTGGACTGAATAGGACAGTTCCAAATTCGAATTACAAATTCAATAATGCTAGGTAGTTCAAAATTTTGTGGCTCAAATGGCTCAAATCACTCAAAACGATGTCGTTTTGACAGATTTTGAGTGTAAAACGACGTCGTTTTGACAGATTTGAGCCATTTAAGCCATAAAATTTTGAGCTACCAAATATTTTCCTTACAAATTTGTTTTGCATTGACATTTTTTTTTTCACAAATTAAAAGTTTAAATTTTGGGCTGAAATTTTACATGAATATAATATTAATAAGTGAACAAAATCTAAATTATTAATTTATAAAAATAATTGATATGGCAAACATTGACTGTTCAGATTAGATGTCCAATTATTCTTATTCTTTTTTAATGTTGGCTGCTTAGATTAGATGTCATCTTTTTCGTATCATTTTTTAAAAATTGTTCTGGAAAAAAAATGAATATGATAACTTTGGTGGACAAACTCTGTCTAAAAATAAATTTTGAAAAATCAAAATTTTTTAAAATTATTCTTGAAAAAAAATTAATATGATAACCTTGTTAGAGAAATTCTTTTCAGTAAAATCTTTTAAAAACACTTGCATATTTTTAAGAAACACTTTTAAGTTTTTCCCCAAATAGAATTGATATGAAAATTAATTGATGATGAAATATAATTACTGTTGATGTGAGGCATTTCCGTGGGAATTACACACACCTCCTGTCACAAAATATTTTTGGGGAAACATTGATAAATTGTTAAATTGTTGGGTAGGCCGTCTCAATTGAAGGAAACAAAAAAATCTTGAAAAATGGTCCACCATCTTTACTCATAATAGTCTATTTTATAAAACTCTTATCAATAGTTTACAATTTATGATATATATTTTATTTTAATGAACCAACGATAACATAAACTTTAAAATCATTTGAGATTTTAATTTGTAAACAAATGATTATTTTGACAACAACTTAAAATAGTCAAAAAATCAACTATTCTCTTTACTTTTTATGTATTTTTTTTTTATAAAAAATTAAAATAAACCAACCAAAAATTAAGCAGCTACCTTGCTCATCCTCTAAAGGCCAAGCTTGACTTCACATGAGCCAACTAATAAATAAGTGTGTGATTATCCCTTTCATTAAAAGCATATTGTACATAGTCTGTTTTTATTTGGGAGAATAACATATAAGTAGGAATTAAAACAAAAAAAAATAAAAATAAAATCAAATTAATGATAAATCTTACAAATTTTAATTATTAAATAAATTTTTTTTCATGTGTTAATAATTATTTTTTTTACATGTACAACTGATTTGTATTTTTTTTTTTCCTGGTAAAGAGTGAGTGAAAAGTGTTGTTGATTGGGAACCTTTTTGGGAGTAGATGTTGTTTAGGCTAAGGCTATTTTGGCATCTGGATTAAAATTATTGTTTTAATTTTTTGAATCACATCATTTTTTTTTTATTTTAGGAAAATTAGTCTAGGGTCACTCTCCCACTTTTCGTAATGGAAGAGATCCACAACATTATTTTTTGATGACTAAGGTCCCTAAACATATATCAGAGAAATTTGTCTTCGAATAGGTCGATTTTTGACTCTTCAATTGCTACCATGGGTTCAGTTGCCATTCTCAATCAATCTCTTACAAAACCTTGCCTGCAAGTGATAAACAAATTGATATAGAACCTGAGATAGATTTAGGCAAACAAAGCATAGTCCGATCACAAGGTAGAGTCTTAGCTCGAGAAATGGCGTCTTGGAGTTGAGACTGTGGAACGGAGAAGTGTCGGAGCTGTGATGATCGTCGGAAACCACCATTGTTTTCGGCTAGATGAGAGAGAGAGAGAGAGAGAGAGAGAGAGAGAGAGCAGAGGGGTGTCGGAGCTGTGATACACAACACGCACAGACACGGCCAGCAGACAGACAACTCACACACACATGCACTCTCTCGCTCGGATTGTTGAGGAGGCTTGATTTCTCATCTGCAGACATAGATATCACATGCATCACACACTGATATAGACACACAGTAGCACACTCGGATGAGGGAGAGGAAGATAGATACACGTTACACACCACAAAACACACAACACACACATGGCTATCACAGACCCATCACACACATGCACATAACACAAAATTCAAAATTTCTCTAGAGATAAATTCCGAAGTCAGAAAAATTTAGTTAAAACACATTCCGAAGTCAGAGAAATTCAAAATTTCTCTGGAGATAAATCCAGAATTTCTTTGGAGAGAAATTTCAAAGTCCAGAGAAATTTCCAGAATTTCTCTGGAGAGAAATTTCTCTGGACCAATTTTCTCTGGATCAACTTGAGGGACCTTAGACATTATGAAAATATTGAGTGTCCCTTATGCTGTAAAATCTTAATACTAGGGACCTTAAAAAAATTTCCCCTTTTATTTTTATATTTTAAATAGAAATAAAAATAAATAAACTACTAAATTTTAATCTACTTTTCAAAATAAGCCTGAACCAGATGTAGTAGTGTTTGGAATTGAGAATATATGGAATTCTAGTACACATAAAAAAAGTACATTGAAAATTATACAGTTTATTTGATTTGGGTTTTTATGATTCATTTTTCAGAAAATTATTGAAATTTTTTTATTTTTCTTATTTTTTTTGTTTTTGCTGAATTTTTTTAATATTCTAAGCAATTTTTAAAATTCTTAGATACACTTAACACAAATACACTTAAAAAGTATAATATTTGTGAAAAAAAATCTTTAAAAAATTCACTAAATATCAAAAATACGATATATAAATATATATGAGAATTCATTATATTTTGTATATATATATATATATATATGAGAATTCAGTATATTTTTTTTATATTTTTGTGTATTTATTGATTTTCTAAAATATTTTTTACAAATATTTTATTTTTTAGATACATCTAAGTAAAGTGCATCTAAAAAAGTAAAAACAGTTAATTAAAAAATTAAAAAATATGAAAAATAAAAAATTTAATTTTAAATAAATTAAATCCAAAAAATTGAAACTAAGCAGAACAATAGGTCTTGAGAAATTTTGACATATACCTCTCACTGACTAATTTCTATTTACCCCATTTTGAAAATTACAATTCCTCTTTATCGATAGATGACATACTTGGAAATGGCATACTCAACGGAAGGTGGCCACCCAATTGAGATAGGGTTTTGTTTGTTCTTTCATCATTGACACTCACTCTGAAACATATCTTGATAATTTAAATAATTTATTATTCAAATAATATATTTTTGTAGAAAATTAAGTTAATTGAATATCAATAATATTTTGATTAAATCATATTTGAATTCAAAATAACACTCAAAATCACAATTATTTTTTTAGATACAAATATGTTTTGATAAAAAGATTGGTGATATCTGATTAATTTGAATTTTTACAAGAATATAGATTTTGAAAAAATAAACTATTCAAATTGACATAGGTGGGCCCATGGGGCTTTTGGCCCACCATTTAAAGCCTAATGCATGATTCAAACACTAAGGCCCAACATTATTGGAACCCAACGTTGCACCAAGAACCAATGACATTTAAACACTTGTCAAGAGAAGAACCAGCCACATAAGCAGACAAAGATCCTGTAGAGTTATTACACCACAAATCAACCATTAATGAGGTCCCTTGCGACATTTAGGGCTGGTTTGGGGTGTCCTAAAAAAGTGTACTTTTTGTCTTTTTGGACTAAAAAAGACAAAAAAAAAATATGGAGGTTTGGGTTAACTTTTTAACTTTTTATGGAAAAATGTGTATTAAAAAATTGTATAAAAAAAGTGTGTAAGAGATAATAAGAGATGAGTGGGCCCCAGCCATACAACCGGCTGTTCAACCGGTAGACTCAATTGGAGTTGGAAATTATTGGCTAATTTTTGTACAAAGCATTGGACGGTTTTGTTTGGCCCGTGGGGGTCATCACGGGTCCCATTTTAATAATCTGAACCGTGCAATGTGTGTAACTCGTCGAACACTATGTACCTATAAAAAATCACGGTAATCGGATATCGATAGCTATCTGATTAGATCTATTTATTTTTCAATCATTAATTATAACACCATCCATTTGTTGTACATAACTGATTTGATCATATAGTTATCGATATCCGATCAATGTGATTTTTTGCAGACATATAGTACTCGACGATTTCTACACATTAAACGGTTCAGATTATCAAAATGGGACCCGTGATGACCCCCATAGGACGAACAACGGTGTGTGTAAAAACCACACCCAATCATTTCTTTTTTCTCCACTGCCGCACACAGCAGCTGCACACACATCAATTCGGTGTGTACTTTTTTTTGAAGAAAATTGATTTTTTAATTTTTTTTTTGGTGAATAGTGATATCTTTTTGGATTTTGGAGTAATTTTTTGACTTTTTGGCTTATTTAGGATAAGCCAAACCAGCCCTTAATGCGATTATCCCTTCACATTGGAACAGAACAGCCTCACCATGAACAAGGTAAGCTAGGACATAGACTTTTGGCCAACATGACAGGTCGGAGTGAACAAGGAAATGATGAACAAAGGATATAAGTAGGTTTCTAAGACAAAAAGAAGGCTAAGTTCTTTATCATCATCCTATCTTTACATTCCATTAGTCTCTTTCTTTTAACTTGCTCGTCGGAGGGTTCGCTGGGGGACTCCCGTTCCCCGTTGGACTCTTGTGCAGGTTTCTTAGTGGGCCCAACGATTGGACAATGGTGTGGGAGGCATGGATCAGCCCTACCCGTTCCTCATGGAGGAGTAGTATCATTAGTTGGTGCCGTCTGTGAGAACCTTTCACTCCGTGTGACAATTGTGCTCATTGTGGCCAAAGACCCATTCTCGATAATTCCTCCTTGCCATTCACCAAGGTGGATAGTCACAACGAGATCCATGGCTTCTCAATACAACGTTGCCGACCCCTAAGCCGACCCTCGTAACCCAAACAACCCACCTCAGTATTTCACAGAACTCACCAACAGCATTAACCACCTAGCCGAACAAAACCAAGCCTTGATCAATGCTTTGCTTCAACGAGACCTCCCTGTGCCTCCTCCACCACCACAAGATATCCTACCTAACCGAGAACGAACCCCGAGCCATCCCTTCCAACAAGCCCACCCCTCAAACTTGGAGGTTTTGCGACCCCCTCCCCAAGATATGAACCCACCACCTTGGGGTCTACATCCATTAGTCCAAGCACTTGCTCTCGAGTGAAAGGCTAGTAGTGTCCAGCCTCCATTGCATTCTGGTGGTGACACCGTTCCTATCTGGGATGCGAAACTCCGAGCCATGAAACTCCAGCTTCAAGGAGTCATGCAAAATATACAGAATAAACTCTCTACAACAGCCAATTCATCATTTGTCGCCTCCATCAGGGACAAACCCCTACCTCCTAAGTTCAAAATGCCCTCAATCGACTCTTTTGACGGCACAACGGACCCAGTCGACCACTTGGAGACTTACAGGACCCTAATGATCCTTCATGCTTTTCTTGATGAGATCATGCGTCGGGTTTTCCTCGTAACACTCAAGGGGTCGGCTCGGCTCTGGTTCAGTCAGCTGACGACAGACTCTGTCTCCACCTTTCAATACCTAAGTGATTCCTTTCTTAGCCATTTCATTGGTGCCCAGTGCCAGCGGCGCCCGGTGACTCAGCTCCTCAACATCCGTCAGACGGAGGGGGAATCGCTACGTAGCTTCGTCACCCGTTTCAACACCAAGGCCTTGCAGGTGGCAGAAAACGACGACAAGGTCATTCTCACGGCTTTCATGGCTGGTTTACGATCATCCGACTTCATTTTCTCCCTTTTCAAAAACCCTCAAACCTCTATGGAAACTCTCATTTCCAAAGCCTAAAAATATATAAATGCCGAAGATTCTCTGGCCGCCCGCCAAGATTCTACAACCAAAAACCCAACCCTCAGAGAGAAGAGAAAGGAATCTGAAACCAGAACCACCTAATACACACAGCAAGCACCTCAGTATATCGACCGAACTGCTCGAGCCGACCGATTGGCACCTACTCGACCGCCCGGTTGGTTTGAATGGTACACTCCTCTTAATTCCCCCGTGGAACAAGTCTTGAACCAGATCCAACGAGATTACAACTTGAAATGGCCACAACTCTCGCGGTCTCCTTCTAACCGGCGAGACCAATCCAAATACTGTCGTTTCCATCAGGACCACGACCACAACACCGATGAATGTGTTAACCTTAAAGACCAAGTAGAGAGCTTGATACGCCAGGGGTGCCTCAATCGGTTCACGGCAGCCCGTCCCCAGCAACGGCCAAGGATCGAACCTACTAGGGGCAACTGCTGACACACCTCTCCCCAACAACCCGCACAACCTAACTAAGGCAATGATCGGCCTCCGCCACAACCTTGAGCACAAGGCAACCCTGCTCCCCCGGTTGGAGAGATCAGAGTCATTGCTGGAGGACTTGCATGCGGAGGACCATCACATTCAGCCCAGCGAGTCGAACTCAGAAAAATCAGGCAGGGCTCCGACAAAGAAGTCGCGACATTGGATCACCCCTTCAAACACCCCAAACAGTAGATGGAACCCATCACCTTTACGGAGGCCGATTGCATAGGCATTCGTTACCCTCATGACGACCTCCTCGTCATCTCTGCTCTCCTGTCCAATTACAAAGTCAGACGAGTGCTTGTCGACAACGGCAGCTCTTCAGATATCATTTTCCTGAACGCTTATTGCCAACTTAAGGTCGGGGAAGAAACATTGTCCCCCCTCTAAACCTCACTGGTCGGCTTCACAGGGGATCGGGTGACCTCCATAGGCTCCATCGATTTTCCCATCACCATCGGAGAGTATCCACGGCAAATCACCAAGTTACTCACTTTCCTTGTCGTTGATTGTCCCTCTGCTTATAACATCATCCTCGGCCGCACAGTCCTTAATGCTTTTCAAGCTGTCACATCTACATACCATCTGGCCATGAAATTTCCTATCGACCTCGGGGTCGGCACCGTGAGGGGAGAACAGACAGTGGCTAGAGAATGCTACGTCGCTTCACTCAAAGAGGTCAAGCTGAAGGAGGCTATGATCATCGAAGGACTTGACGTTAGAGACGAAGGCGAGTTAGTTAGAGGGGCACCAGTGGAAGAACTTGTTGAAGTCCCCATCGACCCTACCAACCCACCAAAAACAGCCAAGATCGGCAGCCAACTATCCTTTCAAGCCAAGGCCAACCTTACAGCCCTCCTAACCGAGCACAATGATGTATTTTCCTGGACCCATTTCGACATGCCAGGTATCGATCCCTCCTTCATCACTCATCGTCTCAGCATCAAGTCCCACTTCTGATCTTTCCACCAGAAGCAGCGTGTCTTTCACCTGGAACGCAATGCCTTGATTGCTTTTGAGGTAGACAAACTACTAGAGGCACGGTTCGTCAAGAACGTAGACTACCCTAGATGGCTGTCAAATGTGGTCCAGGTCCGTAAAAACAAAGATAGTTACCAATGGTAAATGGCGACTCTGTGTTGACTACCCCGACTTTAATTGAGCTTGCCCCAAAGATAGTTATCCATTCCCCCGTATAGATCTACTTCTCGACGCTATTGCCGGACATCAGATGCTCAGTTTTATGAACGCTTTCTCCGGTTACAATAAAATTTTGATGTACCCGGCTGACCAGGAACACACCTCCTTCATCACAAACAGAGGAACTTACCACTATCATGTTATGCCATTCGGATTGAAAAATGTTGGAGCAACTTACCAATGGTTGGTCAATGCCGTCTTTCACCATCAGATAGGTCGGAACATGGAAGTCTACGTCGATGACATGCTTGTTAAGAGCAAACTCTCCTCTGATCATTTGGCAGACCTGTGAGAGACCTTCGAAACCCTACGCAAGTATCAAATGAAGCTGAATCCGGAGAAGTGCGCATTCGGCATAGGATCTGAAAAATTCTTGGGTTTTATGGTCAGTCAGCGGGGCATTGAGGCCAACCCCGAAAAGGTCAAGGCCCTAATAGAAATGCAGTCTTCCAGAACGGTCAAAGAGGTTTAACAGCTTATCGGCAGAGTCGTCGCCCTCAACCATTTTATTTCCCACGCAACAGACAAGTGCTTTCCTTTTTTCAAAGTCCTTCGACAGGCCTTTGAGTGGACCATCGAATCCGAAGAGGCCTTTCAACAATTGAAGCAGTGCATGGCCAACACCCCTTACTCTCTCAGGCGCTCTCAGGCGAGACCCTCTTTTTCTAGTTAGCCGTATCAAACACCGCAGTCAGTGCGGCCCTCATCAGGGAGGACAACTCAGTACAGCGTTCGGTTTATTATATTAGCCGAGCTCTCAGGGGGGTAGAACAGAACTACCCTCTGCTAGAAAAAATGGCCCTTGCATTGGTCATAGCCTCAAGACGACTCCGACCTTATTTCGAAGCTCACTCCATAGTGGTCCTCACTGATCAACCTTTGAAGAAAGTAATGGAATAGCCAGAGCTGTTCGGCAGACTTATGCAATGGTCTGTCGAGCTCAGCCAATTTGAAATCTCTTACCGACCTCGAACATCGATCAAAGGACAGGCCGTCGCCGATCTTATCTTGGAATTCACCAATCCCACTCTAACCGCGCCCCCTCCGCCAAGGCAATTCAACACTGAGCCAGAAGACCCCCTCTTTTGGACCCTTAATGTCGACGAATCATCCCGCAAAAAAGGCAGCGGGGCTGGTCTCATCCTCACCGCTCCCAAGGGCGGTTATTTCAAGTGTGCCCTCTGTTTCTTGTTCGACACAAGCAATAATGAAGCCGAATATGAGGCCTTGATAGTAGGTCTTCGCCTAGCCAGACATTGGTGTAAACCATATCCAAGTGTTCCGTGACTCCCAACTGATTGTCGGGCAGATCACGGGGGAATTCGACTCGAAGGAAGACACGATGCGAGCCTACAGGGACATCGCATTCCCTCTTGTTCGCCTTTTCAATACTTTCCATATCAAACACATCCTTCAGTCAGAAAATTCCAAGGCAGACAAAATGGCCTAATTAGCCTCAGCCGACCAGTCAGACCTCAGCCATGGCGTCCGTCTCGAATACCTGGCCCATCCGGCCACTTCGCCAAACTAGTAGGAGGTTCACTTCCTCCAGAACGAACCTATCACATGGGCTGCAGCCATCCTTCTGTTTTTGACAAGTGGGGAGTTACCAGACGATAAACAGCATGCCGCTAAAGTCAGAGCCCGTTCGTCCAATTACATATTCATCAGCGGTCTACTATACAAACGTGGATTCCCGCACCCGTACCTCAGTGTAGACGTCCCCGAACGCCCCGGGAGGGTGAGTCCCGTTCTGTTCATTTGGGGTCACTACAGCTCAGGACTCTAAAATTGTCACGGTTCGTAATCTGAACCAAAGAGTCCAAATCCGGCAAATCGTTTTGAGAAAATAGATTTTGAAAGAAGTGCCAAACATGGACTGCTTTGCCAGATACAGAGTCGCCACCTAAATATTTTATTTTGGGGAAATTTAGGAAACCCTGACTCGTTTGCCTAAGGCCACGTGTCCGTCATTACCAAAGTTGCCTCGGCTCGGGAACTTGGGTACGATTGGGGAAGGTCACTTCGTGAGCACCCCCGCTCGCCCGATCAAAGATCGGCCTCTACTAACCATGATATCTATTTTTGAAAACATTGTGTGTTCTTATCCCGGTTATTAGCCTAGATTTACTATGTGATGCGCACAGCATACAAGTATAGACCGGATCGCCTGAATTGGAACAAAACATTTCATGTTTGTTTTTGAAAGATGGTTTGCCACTCGCAAGTAGGCTTAAAGATGCAGATTTTGCCACCCTCAGGTGGGCTTAAGAAAAGATGGTTTTGCCACTATCTAGTGGGCTTAAAACTCACAGTTGATGATTTGTTCCAATCCAAATAACCCAACCTTCACCCACAGGCATTCAGGCAGTTATATCACATAAGAAAATAGCCTTATGGTAAGCATGCTATTCATGGCAGTCACTCACACGCATGCAAGGATGCTAAAGCATAAAACTTACCGAGTACTCCAAGCCAAAACAGAAGCTCATTAGAAATCCATGCACGATCCTAATTATACAGAGATGCCTAATGCAACACATGCAAAAATGCAACTATAGCAGGCTCGGCTATTCTAAACATGGCATATGAAATGCTACAGCTAACACGTATTCAATTTGGAATTGAAAATACAATGCAGTTAGTATGATGCGCCGAGCCCGGTGCATGCAATACAGATGAAATGAATGCAAACATGCTATCATACTGTATGCTAATTGAAATATGCCCTAATCTAACCATCATAAGTTGGTAAATAAAAGGGAAGAAAAAAGTGGGGTTGGAAGACATACATCACACTCACCCACACTTATTACAATTATGCCCTCGCACAGAGGGTCCGAATAAATAATATACAGTCCCGAATAATTACAGTCCAAATAAATAATACAGTCCAAATATATACAAATTCCTAATTAATTTACAAATTAACTAAGAAAAATAATAAACTGGCATGCAAGCCAGGGACTGCCTTGACTCTTCTTCTGATGATGGATGATGCATGTCTGGGCTGCCTTGCGCGGAAATCCACTGGAATGCCCCAATTAGCCTCTGTTTTACAATTATTCTTGGAAAGCGCGAAGCTCCGGAAGGTTGCTAATTCTTGATTTGCTACAACAGAGAGCAGGAAAGGGGCATAGCAATGTATTTTCACAAATGTATGCATGCCTCGATCCTCGTGCCACCAATCACGCATCTCGATGCATGATGGCCGGGGAGTCAAATTGTGCAACTCAATATAGAATGAATGCACATATAAACACAACAAAACCTAAACTCCATCATGGATAATCCGGAGTGTCGGTGACTGGGAATTGAGACACGTTCCGTCACTCGAAGTACGAAACGTCCCTCGTTTCCCGTGCTCGAGCTAACTCCTATCCCAAGCACAATGCAATATGCATGACATGCATGAATGCAACTAATATACAACCTAGCATGCACAATGCTATGGAATGGCATACACGATGCACGAAGTAACATGGCATACACAATGCGCTAACATACGACCTGGAATACCTTGCTCCATTCCAGTTCGTGCTTCGCACTTGGCTTGATACCTCGTTGCGTGGAGGATGTGAGAGCTTTCTGCCCTTTTGCGATCAGCTTCAGTGGTGCCCTTTCTGGCGAATACGGTGCCCTTTCTGGCAAGTATAGTGCCCTTTCTGGCAAGTGCGTTGATAAAGGAGAAAAGACAGAAAACCTGACTCAACTGTGCCCCTAGTTCATCATTTTGACCATTTTTTTTGTTTTAGTTTTCCACTAAAACAATTTTGACCAATATGAGAGCTAGATTAACATGCTTGTTCAACTTTTTGATTTGAAATCATGCAAGTTAGGTTATGAGCACTGAAAATTTTCTTTTTTTTTTGGGTCCAAGAAATGGTCCAGTTTTGGAAAAAATAGAATAATTTTCGAAAGAATTAGTCAACCTCAGTAAAAATTCTCAAAAATTATTTTTGCAAATCAGCCACTGCTCAACGAGCACGGAACCTACTTTTGAGATGCGCAACCTTGGATCCATAACAATGGAAAATTGCCCCTTGCTCGAAGAGAGCTGCATGGCAACGGAAAGTTACCCCTTGTTTGAATAGCACTACAGCACACTGTACGACAACAGAAAGTTGCCCCTTGTCTGAATGGCACCGCAGCGTATTGTAATCTGTCCTCAGAGTAGTGATCACAACCGAACTCTCAAATACAGAGAAGGCAAAGACAATCAAAACCATTACATGGACACACTTGATTTGGAAGTGTTTGTAGCTAGACTTCAGAATGAATTTGCCTACGTATCCCAAACATGGGAATCAAGCCTTACGTAGTTCAGGGTAAGGTACGCTCGGGTATTTAACCTCTCATTTTGCGCTCTAACTTTTACCAAGGCCGCCCTTCCGGGTTTTCAACCATGCGAGCTATGTTTTTCTTTTCTTTTTTCATTTCTTTTCATTTTTTCTCTTTTCATTTTCATTTTTTTTTATCTTTGCATTTTTTTATCTTTTATCTTTTTTCTTGTTCTTTTCTTTACTCTAACTTTTACTTAGGTCGCTCTTCCACGTTTTCGACCCAGCGAGCCTCTCAAAGGGTAAAAGTGTAACAAGTCCATGCCAAATGGTTTTGAGATCCTAAAGTCATCTGAATCCAGGAAAATGACTGCTGTATTGATTTACTGAAGGACCTATCTTCGGCTCTTCGAGCACATCGGACATTTTTGCCCCTAGTTGGAGGGGTGTTTCTGTTCTAGCTTCACAAGCTTCTTCTGATGAGATATGATCTTCTTGATCTGACTTTGGTGCCTCTTGTTTGAGGGCTGCTTCCAATCTGGCCACACAGGCCTCTCTTGATGGTCGATCGTTGAACACTCCGAATTGTGGTTCAAGGTTTTAAAGCAAGGGCTCAAGTCTTGAGGCTGAGAGCGATCCTAAGCTGCACAATCTCAAGAGCGATTCCACACAGGCCTTCGCAAGATCGCGCAAAACAGTTTTTGAAATCTTTTAAGAAAGCGACAAATCGCTCGCGCTGAAGACAATGTAGAACCAATCTGGATCAAGTCAGGATCCTTCTCAGTACTCACATTAACAAGCATGATCTTGATCATTAAGGGCTTAGCATGCCTCTCTTTCTCTCAATTGATCAAATTTTGCAAAACCCGAGGAATTCCTTCCTCTTCGTTTTTATCACAATGTTTCGAAAAAAGTTTTGGAAAACTTAGGTCGATGCAATGAATTCAAGGCACAGAAAAAGACACATCTTCTA
Organism: Camellia sinensis; assembly: GCF_055761805.1. NCBI lineage: Eukaryota > Viridiplantae > Streptophyta > Magnoliopsida > Ericales > Theaceae > Camellia > Camellia sinensis. The sequence continues at coordinate 87,204,131 of NC_138974.1, forward strand.
GTCAAATATTGCCATTTCATTTAGAATTTCTGGCACAACTGGCACACGGCAAAAGCAAACACAAGAGTGTGAAAATCACTGCTGTTCCATTCAGATCTGTTGGCATAGCTGGCTCCTCGGCAAACACAGACTCAAAAGAAAAACGAAAAGACAAACACAAAACAAGTAAGTGATGTCCGAGGTAACACCCCCAAAATCACTAGACTCTAACAAAACAGGACTGACTCGATACAACAAGACAGACCCGACTGACTTAGTATGAAAAGACTGACTCAATACAAAACGACAAGACTGACCCAATACCCAAGTCAGAAAGCACAAAAACTAGCATTCGCAAAATGCTCAAAATAGTGCGTGCCATACGCCACATCCAGAGTAAACTGAGCGCCGCCCGCAGGTGGTTCATCCCTCGATCAAATCACATTATCCCCCACAAGTTCACTGATCAAGTGCCGATAGACTTTGCAGGACCTGGTGCGGGGATGACCTTGTTGTCAATCAAATTTTGTATCTCGTGGCGGAGACGGACGCAACTGTCGGTGTCATGACCGGTTTGTTGATGAAAAGCACAGTACTTAGTCGGGTCATGCTTTGGAGAGAGAAGATCGGGTAGAGGTCGTTGTTCCAACGGTTTCAGATGTCCTTTCCTAAGTAGGACCCCTAGGGCTTTAGACAAAGGCATATAGAGTGGGATTAAAACCCTCTTGCCTCGGGGTAGATAGTCTGAAGTTCGGGGGTTTGAAGTGGATGTACCAACAAAGGGGGTGGTTACTCTTGGTGTGGTGGTAGTGACCATGCCCACTTCAGAAGATCTTGCAGCTGCATCACCGCTGGTGGTCGCACTTGAATTACGGGAAAACGCCCTCCTAGGCTGCACCTTCTCCTGGTCAATAAGGCCCTGCTTCATAGCATCCTCGATCTGTACTCCCATCTCATGCAAATCTGAAAAGGTAGGGAAGGGGAGCACGATCATTTTCTGCATTAGTTTGGGCTGGAGGTTGTGCACAACCATTCGTATTTGATCCTTATCCGTTGGCCTAAGGGTCATCATTGAGGCCTTGGCCCTCCAGCGGGCCATGAATTCTGAGAAGCTCTCCTTTGGCTCTTGGCGGGTGACTTCAAGATCACGAGTTGTGATCTCAATCTTTGTGTTGTAGGAGTATTGGTCACTGAAGGCCTCAGCCATCTCTTCCCAATTCTGTTTCACAGAGTTCTCCAATTTTGCATACCAGATTGCGGCTATCCCAGACAGGATCCGGCCAAACAATGACAGCTTCTGTAATCTGGTGAGGCCTATCGGCCTTAGTATGTCCGAAAACAGCCGCAAATATACCATGGGATCCCCAGATCCATCAAAGCGGTCGATGTGCGACATCTTAAATCTGTCCGGCAGCGTCACAGTCGAGTCTGTATACCCATCTTCAATGTCAGGAATGGAGTGGGCCCCCTGAGACTTCTTGAACAATTTCTCAAGCTTGCTCACTTACAATGTTGTAGGGTCCGTCTCGACATCTAAGGGGGGGGTCTGGTAGATTGGTGGGTGTTATAGATAGCTGGGGTAGAACCGGGGATGGAGCTGGCCCTGTCGGAATGTCCGTATCTTCCTGGACATTAGCTGTCTCCCCGAGTGTTGGAACTCTTGGTGGGGGAGGAGCCTGGTGTGAAGTAGATACTCCAGTTTGCTGCTCTAACCTGGCAATTGTCTCTGCCTGTTGGGCTATGACCACAGCCTGTTGCTTGGCGAATTCTGCTTGACGGACAGTGTCTTGCTGCATGGCTTTCATACTATCCTAGAGTTGGCGCACCATCTCTTCCATTCCCGCCATACTGCCCTGATCTAACTGATCTATCGGTATATCTGTCTCTGTGGTAAAAGCAGATATCTCAACCCAACCGCACACAGGTGAGATGGATAATGACTGCTGATCCGAAGACTGTTGAACTGATGATCTGTGCTTGACTGGTCCTTTTACCCTGCCTATGGCAAAGGAACACTGATTGCCCTTGAACTGAATCTCTGACCTGACAAAGTCTATCAGCACAAGTCCGATGAACCTCGGGGGATATCAGAGCCTTTTGAAGCTATGGTTCCAGGACTACCTAGCAAAAGAGAAAACAGATAGCACTTCAGCCTGATTTCACCAAAATAGATATGAGCATACTAGGATGACTGTGCCCTCTATTGAATTCTGCCCCAAAATTCTGCCTGTAAACTGATACCCTCAGGTAAAACTGATTCCCCAAATACTGATAGTGATGCCCGCAGGCCTGTTACTCAAACTTGCAAACTGTTATGCGTATTCCCTGTAGAGATACCCTCTAAAAGCACATAGCAAACAAATGAGAGCCAAGACACCCCTATGTTGGGGTAGGGTTTCCCTATCCTATTTTGTCAGGAGCTAGGGTTTCATTACGCACACAGCGGTTTCAAACAACCTATAATCGGGTAAGCAACCTGTCCTAGCTTGGAATGGTCACTATGGATTTCGAATATGCACTAGGCCGAATGGTCAAAAGGGTACCCCGGTAAAAACCGGGGTTTGTGTTCCCATACTGTCAGAGCCCATAACCAGTCAGCCTTATGGTCATGCCTTGACAAGACAAGCCTCCGGCAAACCGTTCAGCAATGGCAGATAGCAAACACGGTGTCCTAGGCGCACCAATGCACATGCAATGCAAAGAAACATATAAGTGAAATCAAAATAGGATATCACGTGTTTGAGTCAAGCTCTCTAAATCCCCAGCAGAATCGCCAGAAACTGTAGATGTCCCCGAACGCCCCGGTAGGATGAGTCCCGTTCTGTTCGCTTTGGACTCACTACAGTTCAGACTCTCAAATTGTCACGATTCTTAATCTGAACCAAAGAGTCCAAATCCGGCAAATCGTTTTGAGAAAAACAGATTTTTAGAAAAAAAGTGCCAAACATGGACTGCTTTACCAGATACAGAGTCGCCACCTAAATATTTTATTTTGGGGGAATTTAGGAAACCCTGACTCGTGCCTAAGGCCACGTGTCCATCATCACCAAAGTTGCTTCGGCTCGGGAACTTGGGTATGATTGGGGAAGGTCAGCTATGAGCACCCTCGCTCGCCCGATCAAAGATCGGCCTCTACTAACCATGATATCTAGTTTTTGAAAACACATGCATTCTTATTCCGGTTAATTAGCCTAGAATTACTATGTGATGCGCGCAGGAAAATAAGTATAGACTAGATCGCCTAATTTGGAACAAAGCATTGCATATCCGTTTGTTTGGAAAATAGTTTGAAGTTTGCTACTCGCAAGTAGGCTAAAATGCAGATTTCAATGAATTGTCCCAATTCAAGCAATCCAACCTTCACCCACAGACATTCAGGCAGTTATATCACATAAATAATTAGCCTCATGGCAAGCATGCTGTCATGGCAACACTCACACGCATGCAAGGATGCTAAAGCATAAGCACTTACCGAGTACTCCGAGCCAAAACAGAAACTAGTTAGTAATCATATGCATGATCCTAGTTCATGTTAAGATGGCTAATGCAACACATGCAAAATGCAACTAAGATAGGCTCGGCTAATCTATAATGACATGTGAAATGCTACAACTAACACGTATTCAATTTGGAATTGAAATACAAATGCAGTTAGAATGATGCGCCGAGCCCGGTGCATGCAAAACGAATGAATGGATGCAAACATGCATAGCATAAGGTATGCTAATTTAAATATGCTCTAATACTAACCATCAAAGCAGGTAAGTAAAAGGGAGAAAGAAGTGAGGGTTGGAAGACATGCTCACACGCACCCACACTTATTACAAATTTGCCCTCGCTCGAAGGGACCGAAAGAATAATACAATTTAACTAACTATCAAGCTAATTAAGTATTACAGATAATTAACTAGTTAAGCAAATTAACTAAGCTAATTAAGCATTAAAAGGCCTTGGAAGAGGGTCTAATGCACGCGTGCTCGGGTTTGCTCGGAAATCCGTCGCCATGCACAAGTTGCCTCTGTTTACCCTGCTCTGCTCCTCTAAAAATTTCACAACTCCCAAGGTATGCTCCATGGACACTGTAGAGTACCACCGGCCAAGGGGAATCATCATCGACCATTGGTAATGGTCATCGACCATTGATTGATCTCTCAGCCATCCATATTCGGTCGGCACTAAGGATGGTCGGCCGGCCAAAGCTTCCTGCAGAAACCTGTTTTGACAATAGCAGAGGGCAAAACATGGCATGACAATGCATTTCAAGCAATGTTTGCACCAACCACACTCATTATCATGTTTATGACTCAAAGGAAGATGGTGCTTGACCCTCGGACCACCAATCGCGCATTTCAATGCGTGATGGCCCAAGAAGTCGAAGCATGCAATTCAATATTAGAATGAAATGCACAAAACAAATAATGGGCCCCAACGTCTATCATAATCAATTCAAGAGGCATGGGATGCATGCAATGTTATGCAACCTAAGTATGCAAGCTAAGCATGCAAATGTGCAATGTGTCAAACATGCAAAATGCAATGTAACAAACATGGAACAAGGCCAAATATACAACAACATACAAAGCAAGCATGCAACAACATGCTAGGATGGTCTTGAACCGAAGTGGATAGCCCTCAAGTAGGCCCAAAACAGTGGCCAACATGATGCAACAAAAGCATAAAAACACACACACAAGCATGTATGCACGAGGGCCTAAACATGGAGCATAAGCCATCAACTCTTTAAAGCATGAAAGGGATGGAAAATGCAAGTATGCAAACATGGAACATGGACTGAAATATTGTCTCCAATGATGCCAAATCATGAGAACAAGCCAAGTAAAGCATGCTAGTGACCCACACACCCAAAGCTAACAAGCTAGAATGCAAAGAGACCATACGAAACATGTTGAGCATGACCAAAACAACTGAAAACAGAGCTAAAGCATACTAAAACATGCATAAAAGCTTCACAAAGCTTGGCCAAAATCATGCTAGAACAAGGGTCAAAGCCTAAAGCATGTTAAGGCAAATTCATGGCATTACAAGACAAGTATGCAAGGCATGCATGGTGTGTCTAAACCAAGTAAAAACAGAGGTAAAGCATGGCAAAATACTACCAAATACCTACTGAAACATGGCCAACATGAGTTCAAAAATGGTGCTCATACATGAGGCTTAAATGGCACATTTTGAAGACAACAAGGAGAGGGGGTGGCCCCCTCCTTATTAGGACCTTAAACCATCATCCTCACCACTGAAATCCCTCAAGATTTCAGTGGTGAGGAGGCCCAAACAAAGTAGTCCCAAAACTCACCAAAATAGCACAAAAATGGGGCCAAACAAGCCCTAAGAGGGGTCGAACAACCCCAAACAACAAAACAACCTAAATGAAGTATCTTAAGCATGCAAATATAAAACCTTTTTTAGTTATACACAAAGTCTAAATCAGTAAGAAAGATAGGTTAAAGACTAGTGCAAGATTGGGGAATCTAAAGCAAAAGTGTTACCCTTGAAGAACACTTCAAGAACAGCAAGCTCAGCCTCTTCCTTATGATCAAAACCACCTCAAAACTTCAAGAACAAACCCTCAAGACCTCCCAAGTCGAAGTATGGTGTGATGGTGTGTGTTTTAGTGCAAAAGTAAGAACAAATCACCCTTTTAGGCCCTTAAACACACACAAATGAAGAGAGAGAGGGAGATATAGAGAGAGAAGATGTATATCAGATATATATATGTATTTTGCTCTGGTTTTTGCTGAACCCATCAAAGGAGAAGTGGGGTCTCTTATATAGACAATGCAAAGACTAAGCTTCCAAGGGAAGCTATTCAAAAAGGGTCAAGGCTTCTAAGGGAAGCTAAGCTAAGGGTGCAAGGCTTCCTTAGGAAGCTGGGACAGGTGTCCAAGCTTCTTGTGGAAGCTAAGACAAAGGTCCAAGCTTCCTCAAGAAGCTAGACCAAAAAGGTGCAAAAGGAGCAAAACAGCCACACTCGTGCATGGGGAGGAGGGTCCGTGCATTCCAGCTGGCACAGCTGGCTTGCACCATGCCTGAAAAAGGCAAAAATGTGGCATCGGCCAGAAAAGGAGGCCATCGGCCAAACAGATGGTCGGCTGACCACACTAAGTGCCGACCGGCCAATGGTATATTTCACCAATGGCCGGTAACAAGAATACACGGCCGATGGCCTCAATCCAAGGCCGATGGGTGTCAGGGGTAGCTAACAAGCTACTCTCTACCCTCAGGTACAAAACACACAAGTCCTTGGTGCAAAACCAAGCACAGAACAAGCAAGTCGAGAGATCTTGAGGCAAGGCGCATAGTCGAGACCTCCGGGAACTCAAAACAAACACGAACATGAATGATCACCGAGTGTTCAAACGGTGACGTCCAAGTCTTAAGGACGGTAAAAAATGGGGTGTCTACAGGTTGTCTCCTTCGTTATCAAGGTCGATAGGTCTGCCACTCTCATCAGGAGTGTCGTCCCCAATCTTTTCCTTTTGTCCGTTACTGGCCATCTATTCTTCTAATTTCCCACAGACGACGCCAAATTGTGTGAGTGATTTTCTAATCACACTGCCCGTTTAGTAATCAGCTAGAGAGCACTGGCAGAATAGATGGCTTCAGCTAACCTATAACAGAAAGAGAAGGCTCCGGCGGTGGTTCTTCCACTCTGTGGCACTCTGACGATCAAGTCAGTATATCTCTCAAAGATAATCAAGTGCTAAACTTACTGCTGAAAGCATAAATTGCGTACCTTGGACCCACGGGAGTGCCTCTATTTTTATAGTTAACTCAATCTTAGTCCCACTAGAAGCCTGACTTCTAGGGACTCCAATTCTGGACTTACCTTGGACTCTTCAAGAGATAAAGATAAACTCCCTAAGAGCTTTATCCTTATCTTGGCTAAGTCTCCTGTTTATTCTAGGACTCTTGTCCCTTATCTCTTATCCGCTTATCTCGGATTCCGATATCTTCGGAGATAACCTCGGCTTGACCGAGATCATCTCGGCGTGACCGAGATCATCTCGGCGTTACGACCCTAACACGTGACACCTCGGCTGACACGTCGGCGTCACCTTGCCACGTGTCGGTACTCAAAAATAGAAGCACGTAGAAAGCTTCGAAGTACTGCTTGCCGTTAGAAAAAGTATTCAGTACTTACAAAACTTCTCTGTCACAAGGTTTTGCTGTTATTATAAATTAGGAGAAATTATAAAAGTAAAAATAAAGTATCACTCCTATAACAAAATAAATTTTGAATTTTTTATTTTGTCAATTTAAATTCATTTTTTTAAAAAATCTAAACTATCAATCTATTTTCATTAAGTAAATCCGATTTATTTATGAAAAAATTATCTATAAATCCCATTTTGAGAAATGGTGATCTATTTAGTCTCAATGATTATTTTATAGACTAATTAGTCTTATTGATTTTGGAAAGATAAATTTAATATATTATTTGAAAATTAGATTTACTACAGCTATACCCTTATTTCTATTATATTTTCTTTTCTTTTTTTCACTTGTGTTAGAAAGATAAGGTACACAATATATGGGAATCAAATTTGGGATGAGTTTTTACATGAGAATATTTTTTATTTAGAAAACATTTCAAAAGTAGTACAAAAATAACTTGAAATATGGAATTTTTCAAACATTCAAAAAAGATGTGGGATTTTTCAAATATTTCAAAAGGAATACAAAAAATCTTTCGTAAGTTTTAGACAAATGTACAAATTTCAAACTGTAACTCTCAAATGTAACACTCCAAAAAAAATTCTTAATGTTACACTCCAATGTAAGTTTTGAATAAATATATAATTTCAAACTGTAATACTCTAATGTAACACTCAAACGTAACACCAAAAAAAAAAAAAAAAAAAATTCTTAATAAGCTTTGGACAAATTCTTAGTAAGTTTTGAACAAATGTATAATTTCAAACTGTAATACTCCAATGTAACACCCAAACGCAACACTGCAATGTAACACTCAAAAAAAATTTCTTAGTGTAACATTCTAATGTAATACACAAAAAAAACTCCTTAATATACTTTTTTTTTTCAAATGTAACACTCCAAAAAAACTCCTTACTATACTTTTCTCAAACGTAACACTCTAATGTAACATTCCAAAAAAAGAATATGGGATTCTTTAAACCATTCCAAAAGGAGTACAAAAAATTCTCAGTAAGTTTTGGCCAAATGTATAATTTCAAATCATGAATGTTACGTTTGGAAAAAGTACACTAACGAGTTTTAGTGTTTTTGTGTGTGTTACATTAAAGTATGTTATATTGGAGTCTGTGTTTGAGATTATATTGATTGGAGTGTTACGTTGATTGGAGTGTTACATTGATTAGAGTATCTTACATTGGAGTGTTACATTTGAAAAAAATACACTAAAGAGTTTTTTTTTAGTGTTATGTTATTACGTTAGAGAAAAGTACACCAATGTGTCTTTTAGTATATTACATTGAAGTGTTATATTATTTGAGTGTTACATTAGAGTTTTACGTTTTTGTTCATAATGTGAGATTTGTTCTAAAATGAGGGAAAATATAAAATTTTTATAGTGCAGATTGTCTAAATATATAATTTTACACTTGGAGAAATCTACTTTTATCCTTAAAAAATTAAGCACAAATATGTAAGTGATTATCATTTTGTATAATTTCTACATTAATGAGACATTTAGATTCAAAAATAAAAAATAAAAAAATTAAACAATTTATAAAATCATATTTTAAAATTTATTGGTACTTCACCCTTTATTTATCTTTTGACTTCATTCAAATGATTAAATGTTCGTAACTCATTCTTTTTACCAACTTGCCAATTTCTTGACTTTATTGTATGAGTTATGGAAATTTATATTATTTACTTGATATTCTTCACCAATGAAAATTTCTAAGCACACATTAAATTAATTATTTTTTTGTCTCATAATTAATACCCATAAGGTTATTTTACTGTATTATTATACTGGGAGCACCACACGAATAACACCATGTTACCTATAAAACATGTATATGTGGCAGAGCTGTGATTTAATCATATTAAAAAAAATCATCAATTGAGATTATTAATATAAAAATTGTCATTGACACATATTCTGGTCAATAATTCTATATGAAAATTTTGAAAAAATAGCATTTTCATTATTTAGTCTTTTCGACTTTTGTCCGTCAGAAAATTCTTTACCAAACAATCTCGTCTTTTCAAATTGAGATTGGATTGTTTCCGGTTCTTTTTTATCAGACTGGATCATCCAATCTGGCCTAGTGAGCTAGTTTTTGAGTCCCGCTTTGATAATTTGGACGGTTCACACTTTAAAATTTGTTGAGTGTATCATTCCTATAAAAAATCAAGTTGATCCGATAATGGAAATCATGTGTTCGAGTCAATTTTTTATGACCCGTTTATTTTCTCATCGTTTATTTTTTTTCATACAAAACTAATCCGAACACATAGTTGCTGTTATTTGATCAACTTATTTTTTATAAGAATGATATACTTGACAAATTTTAAAATGTTAACGGTTCAGATTATTGATGCGGGGCCCAAAAGTAAGCCCACTAGATCCAACAATACCTCTTCAATCCGACATAGGATTGGAGAGAAGCCATGGCCTTTGAGATTTTATGGCATTGAAAAATAATAATAATACAATAAAAGAATAATACATGAATTCACAAAGTATAAAGAGAAGCATGCCGATCCAAAAAAAAAAAAAATACAAAAAAAAAGCATAAATATGATTCTTCCTTCGACAACTGGGTAATATGTGAGGATAGTGTTTTTTTTAGCTGTTACTTCGTTATATTTTTTTAAGTTTAATTGTTTTCCACAAAATATCTTTTTATTTTTTTCTTTTATTTTTTTATAGGGTAAACTACTAATAGATCATGTAGAGGGTCAGAAATTAAGGCCCAAATTAAGTATGGGTCTAAGTGCTGAGATCGCTCCTTTTAGGCAACCAAGAATGACTAAACGAGCATGGGCTAAACCCCAAGGGAAGTGGGCCAACAATGGGTCGAAGCAGGTCCGACCCACCAAAGATCCAAATAGACTCCACGAAGGAAAGTGTCTAAGTGAAGTTGTAGACGCAACACTTTCAGCAGTCAAGTTGCTGAGGCACTTTGCCTCAACTCCGCCATTCCCAATATTGTCGGTTCCGCCGCCATCTGAAGTTGTTAAAGAAAAGAGAAATTCGAAGCAACTAAGTCCCAGAGGCAACACTTACAGTGGTTAAGTTGCTGAGGCGCTTTGCCTTAGTGCCGTCATTCCCAATATTGTCGATTTCGCCGCCATCTGAAGTTCTTGAGGGAAAAAGAAAGCTAAATCAACTAAATTGTAGAGACAATACTTACAGTGACCAAGTTGCGGAGGTACTTTGCTGGCACCGCCATCTCTAATATTGTTGGGAGTGCCATCTGAACTTGCCGCGGGAAATGACTATTGTAGCAACTATTGTCGCAGAAACTACTGTCTCAGCAACTACGACTGCATCAACTAGCTTATAGAGGGAACATCCCACAAAGGTGACATCAACCTTTAGGAGAAGTTTCCCCTCCATAAGTAGAGGCTAATGTTTGGCGCTGATAGAAGGCCCCAAGGCATTATTAGCCTAGGGCCCCCCTCCTAAAGTCGTTTCTAGCTTGGCGTTGATAGTAGGCCCCGAAGCTCATTATCTTGGCGTTGACAGTAGGCCCTAAGGCTTATTGTTTGGAGCTGATAGCAGGCTCAGAGATACCAGTATACCATGGTGATCCCGCAAAGATGGAAGCAGGGTAGCCCGAGTGTAAGGGACTCCTTTTCCATTACCCAGGTCATGGACCTACCTTAGTCGCATAGGTAAGACTAAGGAAGCCCCCTTAGGCTTGGTACTAAGGAATAACATGGCTGATAACAGGCTTGGCTGTGGCCTTCGTCCTGGGAAGCTGGGGAGTTTGTGGTTAGGTGGCTAAGGGTGGAGGTTTCGCTGAGGTGAACACGAAAACATGGCTAATAGCAGGCTATAAAGTCATGAGAATGCATATACTGGCTAAATAGAACTGAGAAGGCAAGTGTAGCAGCAAGATTTACCGCTACAAGTGTACTTGCTGAGGTTTAAGTTGAGAAGGCAAGTGCAATGGCAAGCACTACCGCCTTAAGTGCACTTACTAAGGCTCAAAAGGTAATTATTGTGCCAAACATTTCTGTCGTAACTATACTTACCGAGGCTCAAAAAAGGTAGTTGCAAAGGCAAACAAATAGTACACAGTACATGCAGAGGGATGTGTGGCGCCTTCAACCTGGTTACTCAAGGCAAAACATTCCATGTGATCCTTAAGGACACATGACTTCTCTCTATTTGGCCACTTGGTGTCCTCTTGGTACCAAGGAAAAGCCTATAAAGAGGACCTATTTTCCAAGGTCCAAAGAGGGATTATTGAGGATTTGGTGGAGATGTTGCCTATTTATGCATCGCTATCCATTTCTTCTTGAGCTACTTGCTTCACCCTCACCTAGCTACTCATCCTCCAGTTATTCCACCATTATTGGACAATTAACATGGTTTTGCCTCTCTAATCACTACTCACATCGAACCTTCCTTCTACATTTCTAGCGACTTCGCCTGGGAGGTTGCTTTGTTGGTGGTTCATACCTATAGTGGCTTACATACTTCACTGGACAAAATGGTAGAGGATGAATTTCAGCAACCCCTATGGTAGCAAGGCTCTTCTAATGGCTGAGCAGCACATGTTGAGGCCCATGACCACAGTGTTGTGGTCGAGGTAGTCTAATCACTTCAGGATATGTAGAGGGAGATCTTGATAGCTTTACAAACTCTCACCGAAGTTATTATGGCCATGGCATCCATACCAACTCTAGCACAGGCACCTCCGGTTGCAGCAGTCCCAAACCCAGTGCCAAATCTATTCCCTGAGAATCTGGCTTTGATCCAGGTGCCTCCGGTGGTACCTCAGGCGAATGGTTCGATTGCTGGTTCAGCTACCCAGGAGCAGACTGGTCCATTCTAGCCCACTCACTTCGTTACTCTAGCCAAGGTACAAGCTATGCTCATGCTCGAGCAAGAGCGTAGCAAGAAACAACTACCATCTCTCTCCTGATCCGGATGTGAAACCCTCATACTCTCAGGAGAAATTGGTCATGCCATACCTAACCTCGTATACAGTACCTATATTTGTAAAGTTTGATGGGAAGCAAGGTAATGCTAGAGAACATGTGGTGAGGTTCATTAAAACTCTTCGTGTCTATGGTAGTGACCACTTTCTGCATCTTCGGGAGTTCTCCAAATCAATTACTGAAAGGGCTTATAGATTGTATGTGAACTACTTGAGCAAGATGTCCAAAAAGAAGGTGAAAATATATTGGACTATATCAAGCGGTTCTAGGATAAGGCCATTAACAGTCATGAACCAGTAGATGAGGCCCACTTAGTCAGCATATGTGTAATGCGACTACAAAATCTTCTTGGTGAACCATAATCTACCTACCTTTTCAACCCTAATTGAGGTGGCTAGAAATCTCTATACCACGGGTCCTTTGCATAGATCTCGTAACAGTCACCGCTACTCTCGTAGTAGCAGAATCGTTGCGGTAACCTCTGTAAGAGGGAACCATTCGCAAGGAGAAGCATCGTCCTCCCGGAAGAGGAAGAGTTGTGAGGATAGAAACCCATATCCTTGTAGCCTTGAGAATGTTAAAGCCTTGGTTAAAGAATGGGTAGCCGATGATAAGCTTACTTTACTTCTGGTTGATGTTCCTCCAATCAAGAAGGACAAAGAAAGCCCAGATTATTGTTTCTATCACAGAGCCACAAGACACCCTACTAGGGACTGTTGGACTTTGAAAAGTATCTTTAAGAAGAAAGTTGCTACGAGTGAGTTAAAGTTCAAAGATGCCAGTAACCGTGATGTAATAAAGGACCCCTATCCTAACCACAAAGAGAAGGGGAAGAATATACATATGATTGGGTATCTTGGGCCTATGCGTGATCAACTGCACATGGTGTCTTACTATGATGAATTAGAAGAAATCACAACAGGCCAACTTCCTGAAACAGTTTCTGCAGAGGCAAAACTTTCAGAGGATACTCATGTTTAGGCCTTACAAAACTCTATTAAGGTTTGTATTTTCTTTAACCAGCTGGGGCTGAGACAAGCTGCTAGGGTGGAAGTAACAAAGGTCCTCATCAACATCTCTGAAGTGCATCATACTGAAGTTGCTGAGACTAAGGAGTATGTGCCTCGGTATATCCAGGAAGACTATGGGACCATTACTATTTCAGAAACAGACAGAGCATACCCATTCCCCCATAATCGTCCTCTTTTTGTCACAATTTATATTCATGATGAAGAGTTCAAGTGCGCTTTCCTCGATGGCGAGGCATCCATAAACATCATTACTACTGATACCTTTGCGAAAGCTAGTATCCTAGAGTCTAGGATGGTCTGCCAACCCATTACTGTGACGGGTTTTGGTGGTGAGAAAAAAAGTTACTAAGGGCCATGTTGTAGTGGACTTAGCAGTTGACGAGATCCGCTCCGCAACTAAGTTCCATGTAATTGAAGCAGACATAAATTACAACATGATACTTAGGAGAGCTTGGATGCCCCGATATGGGGCTATCACATCTAGTTATCACCAATGTGTAAAGGCAAAATTAGGAAAGCGAACAATGACCATAAATGTGTCTGAAAAGCCACTGGAGTAGAGGAGGCACATTATTCTGATACAGTCTTCTTTATTGAGCTGTCAAACAGATGAAACCCCAAGGACTGGTAAAGTTGCAGGGATAAAGTTGCCAAAGTGGGAAGACATTCGAGATGGAGAGGCTGCTCCAGAAAGTAGTGGGCAAAAGAGGAACAACAAGTCCACAAGTCCCCCACCAAAGATAGTTAAGGTGCGCGAGGGTGGCAAGATAGTCTACTACCTATGACAGTCTTGGAGGCCAAACTTCATACCCTGGGAGGATGGCCCTGAGACAAACAAGTGCGATGGTGATGAGTCCCAAGAAGGGTTGGTGGAGACTCTTGCACCAGCCCCTAAGTGCATGCAAGACAGGCCCAAACCATAGTAGGAAGTACTTGCTAAGGTAAACCTTAGCGACTTTCCAGGGCAGAGCAAGCCTGTGTTTATCAGCGATACAATGTCTCCAGCAGCTAAGGTAGAATTGATAACATTTTTGAAGCGGTACAATGATGTCTTTACTTGGACATATGACGAGATGTTTGGCCTTGATCCATCTCTTGTCACCCATCACCTTGACACTTTTCCCAACTCTAAGCCAATACAGCAACATGCCTGAAAGTACCACCTCGATCTTGAAGTAAAGATTAAAGAAGAGGTAGAAATTTGCAGAGGGCCAAGTTCATTGAGCTTATATAGTACCCAACTTGGCTAGCAAACATTGTGCCTGTAAGGAAGAATAATAGCCAGATCAGGGTCTGCGTGAACTTTCGCGACCTGAACAAGGCCTGCCTAAAAGATAAGTTTCTATTGCCCTATGTCGACACACTTGTCGACTCTACCACAGGCCATCAAATGTTCTCCTTCATGGACGGGTTCAGTGGTTATAACTAGATAAAAATGGCACCAGAACATGTAGAAAAGATAGCTTTCAGAACACCATTGGGAAATTTTTCTATAGAGTGATGCCCTTCGATTTGAAAAACCCAGGGGCAACTTATCAACGGGATATTACCACAGTATTCCATGATATGTTACATCACGCAGTAGAAGTGTATGTGGATGATCTACTAGGAAAGTCTATCAAGGCAAATCGATACCTCCACGACTTGGAAAAAGTTTTTCAACGTTGCCAAAAATTCTGCTTAAAGATGAATCCTTTCAAATGTGCCTTCGGAGTTACCATGGGAAAGTTCCTTGGTTTCCTAGTACACCAACGCGACATTGAGGTAGACAGAGATAAAATCAAGTCAATCATGGAGATGCCACTGCCACACTCTAAAAAAGTCTTGAAGAAATTCCTAGGCAAAGTGTCATACCTCTAGAGGTTCATTCTAGCCCTTGTTGAGATAACCTTTTTCCTTTGGGACACTATTGAAAGAAAATCACAAGTTTGAATGGTTACAAGAATAACAATAGGCATTTGATATGGTAAAGAAAACGCTTACCTCTCCACTTACAATGATTGCCCCACAGCCTGAAAAGCCTTTGCTACTATACCTTACCTCTACACCTCGGTTTATTGGAGCTTTACTTGTCCAAGAAGTAGATGACGTTGAGAAGCCAGTCTATTACATTAGTTGTAGGATCAATGGTGTTGAATCTCGGTATACCCCAATTGAGAGGCATTGTTTGGCCTTAATTTTCACAGCGCAGAAGTTGCTCCATTATTTTTTGGCATACCCGATCCAGGTTGTGACCAAGAGTGATCCAGTCTGCTACTTACTGAGCAAGCCTGCTCTGACTGGGAGAATGGCAAGATGGTTTTTGGCTCTAGCCGAATATGATATCACTTGCATTACGCCCAAGGATATTAAAAGCCAAGCACTTGTAGACTTGCTAGCACAATTCCCGTCTAGTGAACATGAACCTGCAGAGGTACCTCTACCTGGTGAGGTCCATGTCTCAATAACTACTGTTGAGACGGGATTTAAAATTTGATGGAGCTGGCATGACACTAACCAGTCAAGAGGGGGAGAAGTTTCATTTATCATATAATCTTGACTTTGAATATTGAAGCAACCAGGCTGAATACAAGGCACTAATATTGGGCTTGATTGTTGCCCAAAAGAAAGACCTTTGCAAGTTAAAAATTTGGGGTGGCTCCAAGTTAGTTGTCAAGAAAACACTTGGTGATTTCGCCTTGAAGGAACCTCTTTTGGCCCCATACCGCACCATAGTTCAAAAGTTGCTCACTAAGTTCGATGATGTCCAAATGCAACACACTTCTCAAACACACAACTATTTCCCCGATGCCCTGGCTACATTGGGGGCAAAGGTGGACATACTAGATGATAGTATAGCCATCGTCATCGAGCAAAGAACAACACCAACAGTGTTAGAAGAAGGACATAGAGAGCAAGATGTTGAGGAATGGAAAGCAGATATAATCCAATAACTGAAAATAGGCCAAGAAATAATTAGACCAGCAGGACTTCCATCATTCCTGCTCCTCAGAGGAGAGTTATATTTTCATGGTCCCAACAACCTATTAGCAAGGTGTATCGGTAACTCACAGACTTAAGCAGATCCATGCTAAGTCATGCGTAGATAGAGATATCAGTGCTATACCGACAGATGTAGAGGCAAAGGTATTACTGGCTAGAGATGGACAAGGAAAGTATTGAGTTGCAGAGGGAATGTGCAAAATGTCAATCCTAGCCTCAAGAAGAGGAAGTCCATTTCTTAATCAGTGAAGAATGGAGATAGCCATATATTGACTATCTTGAAAACGACACACTGCTTGAGAACAAAACTGAAGCAATCAAAGTTAAGAGGCGAGCCCTCCGCTTTTTCTTTGACCAAGGCGAACTGCACCGAAGGACCTTTGAAGGGGCACCTTTGGTGTGTTTATCAAAAGATGAGGAAGACGAAGTGCAGGGGGAAGCCCACAGGGTAGGGCATCAAGGAAGACAACGACTATATGGACACCTTATCCACTTCGGCTACTATTGGCTGACAATGGAAGAGGATGCTAAAAACTTTATAAGAAGATACCAGTCTTGTCAGAAGTTTGGAAACTTGATACATGCACTGGTGGTTAAGCTGTACAACATCAAGACCCCCTACCCGGTTCATACTTGGGCATTTGATTTGGTAGGCCCTATAACGCAGCAATCCAAAGGCCACAGATGGATACTTGCAGCAACTGAAGTTAGCACAAAGTGGGTAGAGGCCATACCAATGAGGAAAGCAGACGGAGCTGAAGTGGCCAACTTCATCAGGAAAAACATCATTTGTAGGTTTAGCATACCCAAGGTGATGTTGTCTTACCCTTCGTAAATCGCCATGTGGGAAGGTTGCTGGACGACTACCAAATCAAGCACCACAAGTCTACTCCATACTATCCTCAAGGGAATGGACAAGCTGAAGCAACCAAAAAACCCTCATCCGAATATTGAGTAAAATGATGGATAAAGCAGGGGGCACATGGTCTGAACGACTCCCCGTAGTAGTCTAAGCATACAGAACGTCAACGAGGAAGCCAACCCAGGCAACCTTGTTTTCCCTAGTGTATTGGTCTGAAGCTGTATTACCAGTTGAGTTGGCAGTGCCCTTAGCAAGAATGGCTACGTCGACACACTTAGTTCTAGACAGTAGAAAGAATGACATAGAGGCAGCCGAAAAAAGAAGAGATCGGGCCTCGCGGACAATGGAAAAGTATCATCAGTCCATGGCTTGCGTTTACAATCAATCTGTTCAGCACAGGGAGTTTAAAGAGGGGGACTTGGTATGTAAGACGATGGACACAATTATGCGGGGGCAACCAATCCCTAAGTTCTCGCCAAGGTGGAAAGGCCCTTACAAAGTTGTTGAGGCAAACAACAGTGAGTATTACAAGTTGACAAGAGTAGATGACGGGTTTAGAAGTGGCCCTATCAACGCTAAGTATGTAAAGGAATATTTTCCTTAATTTTTGTTTTGTTAAGAAAAGAGTTGTAAGTTTCTTTTGTTAATATTCCCAATGCAATGTGTAAATAAAGTGTCATACACTTAGGAAACTTGTTACTCTTGTAAACACTTAGTCACAATGAAATTATGTTCATGGAAAAAGTACTAATTGTCTTGAGAAGTTATGTAAATATAGTGAACGGAAGGCAATGTAGTCAAATTCAACTACTAAATATCTTTATTTCTCATAGAAATCAAGTTTCCCAAAGCATGATTACAATGTTCAAAGGAAAAGAGAAGAAAGAAAATGATAGCAGGAGTGCTTAAAAAAAAAAAAAAAAAAAAGGACAAAAAACCATAACAAGGTCACAATACATCAAATTAGACCTTTCATCAGGGAATCCATCAAAGTCATATCCCGAGGCAACTGAGCAACAAGAGTGGAGTCTTTCTCTTTGAACCGAGCCATGTTCTGATGGTGCTACTCTAAAGCACCCTCACAGTCTCTGATGGTCTCTTCCAAGGAGGCAATCATAGCCACATTATCTGCGTGCTCGAGAAAACCATCAACTACTTGGAGCGTAGCCCTCATCCATGATAAGTCCAAACCATTCCTTTCAAAGCCACTAAGATTTGCCTCAACACTCTCTACAAACTTGTCCGAAGTTGTCAGAACCATTTTCGTGGTGAGGTTGCGAATGAAATTGGCGAAGGACTCCAACAACGTTGTCTGCACTATCGGGCCTAGGACATTGAAAGCAGTAAAGGTGCTAGGGTGCAATGCCTGGATATGGACAAGGATGTGAGCAGCTTTAGCAGAGACCCAATAGCTCAGAAAAGAAACTTTCGCTGAAGGCTGCGAAGACTCTCTCATACCATTGCCAGCTTGAATTACTGGAAGAAGACTTACAGAGCGACCAAAAGTCTGAGGGAGACGCACCTCCCCTGAAGATGACTGCCCAGCAGTGTTAGAGTAGGTAGATATTAGGAGGTGGCCAGGTTAACTGATCTCGTGGGATAGGCCAAAACTGCCCACATCGCCCTGTCTCTTCGAAAAGAGATCATCCACATGGAAGTCCCCAACATTCAAATCTGGCACAACCATAGTGTCTATCCCTGTATAAAAGTCTTGTGATTCCCTAAGATTAGCTGGCACCTCAGGAAAGTGAGTGAGGTATAGATCAACAAGTTATTCAGAAGTTGCTGAGGCAATTGGGTTAAAAGTACCAGCGGTTGCAGTAGCACCATGAGTGGCCAAGTTGGTAGCTGGCTCTACAAGTTGAGTCAAACTTGGGGGGGTCCACATCAGGAGTAGCCGCTACATTTTCACCCCCCTCAGCAACTAGGATACTGAAACTTATGGTTTGCTAAACTAGAGAAAACTTAGTGGATTGACAAGAATTCCTAGATCCGGTTTCCATTGGGAGTGGCTCAAATTCATGTAGCTCTCTTACTCCATGCTCTTCTCTCGGGGTTTCAGGGACAAAATCCTCCCTACCAATGGAGGAATGGTCAAAATGAATGGGATCAACAGGGTTTAGATCCTCAACACCCTCAATAATCAGACCACACTTTGTAACTTCCATAGTATGGGGACTTGTCCATTTCTACCAAGAGGGTTATCATGACTTTCTTCCATATCCTCAGCCTCAACAACCGGTTCAGTCTCAGCCATTGGATCAGTCTCAATCACTGGCTCAGCTTCAGCAACTAGCTCAGCCCCAGCCATTAGCTTAACCTCAGCAACTGGCCTAGCCTCAGCAACAGGTTCAGTCTCAACAATTGGTTCTTCCTCAGCATCTAGGAGTATCAGTCTATAGGTTCTAAGTCTGGTAACCTTTGAAGTGATGGGAAGGCTGTCGTCATTGACTAAATTCAAGGAGAGTCCAATGACAGTTGAAGGACCTCTAGGGCCCGAAGGAGGTATGGCCGAAACAGTACCACATCATGAGATCAGTAGGCCCTGAAAAAGGGGAAAAAAAAAGAAAAAGAAAAATAGACAATGTAACTGTTAAAATGAAGATGAAAAGCCTAAGGAGGTATAGAAGAATGCAAAATATGTTCCAAGTGTGGGTACCTTCCGAAGTCTTTTCCTAGTTGACAAGGCACGAGCCTTAGCAACTGATGTCACTGTCTCCTAGGCTGCCTTTAGCTGAGAGCGAGTCATATGCACTGTTGTACCGATAAGGAGAAGAGTGACTTACAGAGGTTGGATAGGCATCGCCCTAGATGGATGAGGCTCCTCTATGGCAGGCAAAGACAAAAATTTGAAACGGCAAAACAAACTGGTCTGTTTCCCGCAACCAGAAGGGAGACAAAGAGATAAGTCAGGTTGTGGGATGGGTTCCACTGTAAGGACAGCTAGATCACTGTTACAAAAGTTGAAAAAAGAGTAGACGTTGCAATGCCAAAATAGTCTGTTGCTGGGGGTGAATGCACATTCTCTCCCAAGCTAAAGTAACTCCATGAGGCCTAAACCCTTCACAAGGTGTTGTAATGGCGAACAAACCATTGGAAACTCTAATGGAAGTCTATCTGGAGTGGAGAAGCATGTGGGATACCTTGGTCCATGCCAAATTGCCTAAGGACCCTGTCCTGTCGATAGACAACGCTGGACGTGCCCTTTTCGTTCCATACCGCTAAGAATCCAGGGCGTATCATGGCGGCCACAAGGACAGAGTTAGCTTGGACATTCTCAAGAGAGAAGTCGACATGACGAGCCTTCGATAAATAGAAAGGGACAACATCAATACCTATAAAAGCCTGGGTGAAAGGGCAGAATACACAGTCCTCCACATGGTCAATGTAATCCACAAAAGGCTTGTTAGTGCCAACACCAGACCATCTGGAGATGCGAGGGAGAGAGTTGCATACTTGCCTAGTAATGGGTCATCCCTCCGTATCTAGGATAGGCTGGCTCTCTGCATCAAGAACGTCTTCCATAAAGAAAGGCTCATACTCTTTAGGAACGGGACCCATAGTAGGGAATCGATCATAAAAGAAGGCGGTCAAGAATTGGGTGTGCACAAAGCTCCATATGTCATAACGGCCCGTGGACCTCTCCATGTCCAAGTGAATGAGGTCGAGACAAAAGTATAAATTCCCTAAGAAAAGGGGAGCCAAGGGAATTTGATTGCCATTACAGAGTTTGACGGCAAGTGTAGACGTCCCCGAACGTCCCGGGAGGGAATCACATTTTGTTCATTGGGCTTACTACAGTTCAGGACTCAATGTCACGGTCCTGTATCTAATCTCGCAGAGTGCAATGCAAGACCGATGAATCACCAAAGAGTCAAAATTCGGCAAATCATTTTGAAAAACTAATTTTTAGAAAGAAGTGCTAAACATGGACTGCTTTGCCAGATACAGAGTCGCCACCTAAATATTTTATTTTGGAAAATTTAGGAAACCCTGACTCGTTTGCCTAAGGCCACGTGTCCGTCATCACCAAAGTTGCCTCGGCTCGGGAACTTGGGTACGATTGGGGAAGGTCACTTCGTGAGCACCCCCGCTCGCCCGATCAAAGATCGGCCTCTACTAACCATGATATCGAGTTTTGAAAACATTATGTGCTCTTATTCCGGTTATTAGCCTAGATTTACTACGTGATGCACACAGCATACAAGTATAGACTGGATCACCTAAGTTGGAACAAAGCATCTCATGTTTGTTTTTAAAAGCGGTTTGCTACTCGCAAGTAGGCTAAAATACGGATTTTGTCACCCTCAAGTGGGCTTAGAAAACATGGTGATTTGCCACTCACAAGTGGGCTTAAAACTCGTAATTGATGAATTGTTCCAATTCAAATAATCCAACCTTCACCCACAGGCATTCAGACAGTTATATCACATATGCACATAGGCTCATGGTAAGCATGCTATCATGGCAGTCACTCACACACATGCAAGGATGCTAAAGCATAAACACTTACCGAGTACTCCGAGCCAAAGAAAGAAGCTAATTAGAAATCATGCATGAATCTTAACTATGCTAAGAATGCCTAATGCAACACATGCAAAAATGCAACTACAATAGGCTTGGCTATTCTAAGATGACATATGAGATGCAACAATCGATACATGTATTCAACTTGAAATTGAAATACAATGCAGTTAGCATGATGCGCCGAGCCCGGTGCATGCAATACAAATGAATGAATGCAAACATGCGAACAAATAGATACTAATTGAAGCATGCCCTAAAACTAACCATTATAAGCTGGTAAATAAAAGGGAGAAAGACATGGGGTTGGAAGACATACATCACACACACGCACACTTATGACAACATTGCCCTTTCTCGGAGGGTCCGAATAAATAATACACAACCGAATGAATAACAAATTACAGTTAATTATTACACAACCCTAATTAATTAACAAATTTAACTAAACAAGCAATAAAACTATCATGCAAGCTACATGAAATGGACTGCCTCAGCTCTGCCTTGGATGGCAATGAATGCATGCATGCTTGAATCGCTTTGTCGGGAAATCGATCGCAATGATCCGACTTGCCTTTGTTTGCAATTGACCTCAGAACACTGCACACAGCTCCAGAAGGCTGAAACTTCACCCTGGGAAGCTGTGGGAAGGCTGCCGACTAGCCCTTGGCCTTGGAGACCACCTGCCGACCACCTTTTGTGGTGAAGACCAAAAGAGGTGGTCGGCCTGCCAGAAAAGCTGGTCGGCCGACCAGTTTCTGCCTCCTGTTCTTGGTTTTCTGCAACACAAAGCGAGAGAGAGGCATAGCAAGGTATTTTCACATATGTATGCACGGCCACTCTCCCTGTCATTGCACAAGCTCTAGGGAGTGTAAACCTCGATCCTCGTGCCACCAATCACGCATCTCGATGCATGATGGCCGAGGAGTCGAATTGCACGACTCAATATGAAATGAATGCACATATAAACACAACAAGGCCTAAACTCCATCATGGGTAATCCAGAGTGTCGGTGATCGGGAATTGAGACACGTTTCATCACTTTGAGTACGAAACGTCCCTCGTTTCCCGTGTTTGGACTAACCCTACTCCAAACACAATGCAATGAGATGGCATACACAATGTGGTTAACATGCAACCCTAAATGCAATGCAACCTAATCATGCTGGCATGCGAGGGATAATATGCACGCATGCAATTAGCATACGCAATGCTATGAACCTAAAATGGCATACTCAATGCACATGAGCTATATGGCATACACAAAGACATAACTAAAGCATACACAATGCGATGGTCAAATGTGCAACAACATGAGCTAAATGGCATACACAATGCAAGATGGACTTAAACCAATATGAGTGGACCTCAGCCACACTCAAATCAGTGGCCATATGATGAAAATGAGACAACCGAAATATATGCAAACATGCACGGATGCAAAGGACCGATCCCAAGGCACAACATGCAACTCTAGCAAAGCATGGCAAAGGATGAAATATGGCATAGAATGGCACATGATCCAGCTCTGAAATATGATACACAATGGTCCCGAATCATGCAAATACTTCACATGATGCATGCTAAATGGCCCGAATACCAAAACTAGTGAAGTGCGTTACACTAGAGGTACACAAAGCAATGCACAAATGGCAAAACCAACCCCAAACAGACCCTAGATAGGTCCAAGATAGTGAGAAATTGGTCTAAAATGATGGCTCGGAATGCATTCAAATGAAGCCCATGCAATGGTCGGTAAATGAGGCATGCAAGCCCGACTCTCTAATGCACTTAAAGAGTGAAAATCATGGGAATATGGCATGCATATAGGCTCTGAAATATGATGTGCAATGGCCCCAAAACATGAAAGCACCTCAGTATATGCATGCGATGGACCTCAAAACTCAAAGTTAAGCATGGATATTGAACTACAGGCATGCAAAACAAACATCATTCGACCATGAGACCCAAAAACAGAGCTAAGGCAATCCAAAACATGCACAAAATCAGTTTCCAAAACATGCACAAAATCAGTTTAAGTCATGGCCAAAATATGCTAGGAAAGGCGGCCAAAACATCACGCAAAACAAGCTAGTGAACCATGATTTGCACTACAACTATATAAAACACAAGAGAGGTCACCAAACCAACCAAAAACAGAAGTATGCCATGCCAAAATATGACCAAAAACCCACTGAAACTCAGTCAATGCATGCAAGAATGATATGTCCCTTTGAAAGGCCAATAAGAGGGTTATTCTACACATGTATAATGGACATACAAAATGGAAAAACCACCTCTAGAAAGAGGTTATGAGGGCCCTAAAACTCACTGAAATTTGCCTGAAATGAGGCTAGGAAGCATGCAAGTAAAGGCTCCTTTGAAAGGCCGTGAAGAGGATTACTTTACACATGCAAGATAGACACCTAACATGGTAAAAACAACTCTGGACAGAGTTCATGCAGGTCATATAACTCACAAATAATGGCTTGAAACATGCTCAAGAAGTGTGCAAATATGGGCTCCTTTGTAAGGCCAATAATGCTAGAAAACAAGACAAGGGGTGAGAGGGTTACGCCTCTCTGATTTTGATGCTCAAAAACACATAATAACCACTGAAAATCCACTGGATTTCAGTGGTCAAAATGGCCAAGAAAGCTCAACACAAAGGCCCTAATGCATGGCTCAAAACAAAGAGAAATAAAGCATGCAAGGGGGTAGATGACCCCCAACAGAAAAGAGGTCTTAAACAAACATGTTAAGAAGCTTAAAAAAAGACTTTTTTCAGTTTACCACAAAGCCCAAATATGCTTGTAAACTAGGCTAAGATATGAAGCAAAACAATGCTAAAAAGGGGAAAAATGAGAGTTACCCTTGTAGTCAAAAGAGCCAGCAGCTTCGGGACCAAAATAGTAAGCCTTCAACCTCTGAAAACCAGCTCCAAGGTGCTTAGAGTAATGGTGGAGGTGATAGGATAGGAGGTGTAGTGCAATGGCGCAAGAACAATGGAGCTTTGGAGCTTGGATGTAGAGAGATAGAGAGAGGTGTATGTATATGCCTTAGCCAAAATTTTTCAACCCTTACAAGTGGAGAGGAGGGTCTCTCTTATAGAAGAAGAGGTCTAAGGCTTCTCTTAGAAGCTTGGAGCAAAGGGGCCAAGCTTCTTAAGGAAGCTAAACCAAAAGGGTCAAGCTTCCTCAAGAAGCTAAGAAAAGGTCAGGCTTCTCTAAGAAGCTTAGAGTAAAGGGTCCAACTTCTTTAAGAAGCCAAAACAAGAGGGTCAATCCTCCATAAGGAGGATGGAGCAAATGCCTCCCAGCTAGCACAGCTGGATAGCAATCAGTGAGAGAAAAAAGGAGAAAGCTAGCCGACCAGTTCGGGTGGTCGGCCTACCCCTTGCCCTGGTCGGCCGACCAGGTTCAAAAGGGTCAATCATCAAAAGCTGGTCGGCAGCCCTGATTGGTGGTCTCCCAGGTGAAAGCAACTCAGTGGTGGTATGGGAGACCATAAAATATGGCTCAAAAGAGAGAGAGACCACTTCTCTAACAAGAAAATCGGGCAGCGAAGAGAAAGGTGCTCTCCAAGAAGAAAAGGTGGTCTCCCACCCTTGTACCACCTTCCTAACAATGAAAATAGGGTCCATGCCAAAAATGAACCCACACCGATGCAAAACGAGGATTCGGGGGTCAAAACGCGCAGCCGGGTACCCCAAAAACTGACTATCAAGCACCGAAAGTGGCGTGCGACCACGAAGGTGGTCTCTTGGGCCACAGTGTCCCTCTAGGGAGAGAAAACAAGGTGTGTGCCAAAAATCGGAGAAAACGGAGAAAGTTAAGCGGTCCCGAACCGAGGCGCACGACCGACGGCTCTGAAAACCAAAAACTGGTCTCCAAACGGGAACAATGGCTTACGACCACGAAACGTAGCCTACGACCATTGAGAGATGGTCTACGAGACCTCTCCCTCCCTTCGGGAAGAGAAAATAGAACTTGGTTCGCAAACCGAGGCGAAGCACAAAAGAGTCCCGAAGTTCGGAGGCAAGGCTCTCAGTCGAGACTCTATAACCTCAGAACGAGCATAATATGCACCATCACCGAGCACTCAGTCGATGACGTCCGAGCCTTAAGGTCAGTCAAAAATGGGGTGTCTACAGTTGCCCATTTTTGACAGAACTTGGAAGTCATAAGTGACGGGAGTGAATGTCAAAGCCCAGAGACGACCAATTTTTGACAAGGCCGAAGACTTAGACAAACAGGCGAGATAAACAAAGATGTGCCCGCAGGCATGCCCGTAGGCAAGGGGCAAAATGCAAAATGATATGCAAGAAGATTTTGACAATTGGACTTATATGCTACGCCAAGCCGATTTGAAAATTAGACTTATACACTACGCGAAGCCGGTTTGATAATTGGACTTATACGCTTTCGCGAAGCCAGTTTGGAAATTGGACTTATACGCTACGCGAAGCCGGTTTGAAAATTGGACTTATATGCTACGCGACGCCGGTTTGAAAATTCAGAATTTATGCAATGCAATGTAATGAAACAATGCAAATGATATGCAATGCATTTGAGATGATCAAACCAAAAGCAGTATAAAACCACACAAATATCATAAAGATGATGGAGATGCAAAATCCGTCTACCATAGAAAAGGTGCCGACACCCTCAAACCACAATCCCATCAATGGAATAGGCTTGTACACATGTAGAACTATGTGTGTGTAGACGGAACACAAGATACAAGTAATTAGGTGGCATGCTATAAGTGAGAAATGATCTGCTGAGGAAAGATCATGATCCTAGATGCTGGATGCAACACACTACACTACAATGCAATGAATGCAATGGATAAGGTGCGCGGCCAAACCGTATCTTGCCTAGGAAAGGCATGGACACAAACAAACCACATCTAACACGGAAATGGTGCCGTCACCCTCAAACCACAATCCCATTAGTGAAATAGGTGCGTACACAAAATCTCATAACCATGCTTCGACGTGAAAAATATGGGCACATACCAGACCAAGCTCAACTTGGAAAGGTGCAAGCCATATATGGATAATGCAATAAATGCATGCAAACTATAATGCAATGTATTCTATATGCAATGCAATGGACATACTAGACGATGAAGTAGTTAGGAAGCGAAGGTACCTTACAGGGGCATTTGGCAATACACATGCTATCTCAATCTATAGGGCTGCCATACAGATTTCAAGCCGAAGATAGACCCCTGGGTATTTAAACCAGACTTTAGTCTCGGAAATCCTGAACCTTTGCGTTCTAGGAATGAGCCATTCGAACTCTAGTTTCCACCGTCTCAGTTGGTCTCCTAGGAACTCACCGCAAACATAGACAGGTGGCTATACTAGACCACCGGAAGTCATTCGGGCACGACAAACACAAAAGGAATTGCATCTTTAGAGGATTTAAGGTCCTAGACCAGAGGGTGCACAAGACAGTGCGAATAAAGATGCAGGATTTAAGGTCTCCTAGACCAGAGGGTTTAAGGTCTCCCGGACCAGAGAGTGCACAAGGCAGTGCGAGCTAAAGGTGTACAAAATAGTGCGAGTAGGGTGAATGCACAAAATAGTGCGATACAGGTAAGGTGCGCAAGATAGTGCGATGCAATGCATGCAAAATGCAATAGTGAATGCAAAGGAGAAAATACTCCAACCATGCTGAAATCATGAGAAAAGGAAAAACAATCAATCAGACGCGCATACGATGTAACCTAAGCCAAATTCCAAATACACTGAAATCGTGTGAGGAAATGGACACTCAAACCACGCTGAAAACGTGAAAGGAAGTCCAACAATCCGCCCAGCGCGTCTACAATGCAACCTGGGATAAATTCCAAACACGCTGAAATCGCGTAAGGAACGGGACACTCAAACCACCCTGAAATCGTGAGAGGAGGTCCAACAATCCACCCAGCGCGTCTACAACGCAACCTGGGATAAATTCCAAACACGCTAAAATCGCGTAAGAAACGGGACACTCAAATCACGCTGAAATCGTGAGAGGAGGTCCAACAATCTGCCCAGCGCGTCTACAACGCAACCTGGGATAAATTCCAAACACGCTGAAATTGCGTAAGAAACGGGACAATCAAACCACGCTGAAATCGTGAGAGGAGGTCCAACAACCTGCCCAGCACGTCTACAATGCAACTTGGGATAAATTCCAAATACGCTGAAATCGCGTAAGAACGGGACACTCAAACCACGCTGAAATCGTGAGAGGAGGTCCAACAACCTGCCCAGCGCGTCTACAATGCAACCTAGGATAAATTCCAAACACCCTGAAATTGCGTAAGGAACAGGACACTCCAACCACGCTGAAATCGTGAGAGGAGGTCCAACAACCCGCCCAGCATGTCTCCAACGCAACCTAGGATAAATTCCAAACACGCTGAAATCGCGCGGGACACTCAAACCATGCTGAAATCGTGAGAGGAGGTCCAACAACCCGTCCAGCGCGTCTACAACGCAACCTGGGATAAATTCCAAACACGCTGAAATTGCGTAAAGAACGAGACACTCAAACCACGCTAAAATCGTAAGAGGAGGTCCAACAACCCGCCCAGCGCGTCTACAACGCAACCTAGGAGAAATTCCAAACACGCTGAAATCGCGTAAGGAACGGGACACTCAAACCACACTAAAATCGTGAGAGAAGGTCCAACAACCCGCCCAACGCATCTACAATGCAACCTAGGATAAATTCCAAACACACTGAAATTGCGTAAGGAGCGGGACACTCCAATCACGCTGAAATCGTGAGAGGAGGTCCAACAACAACCCGCCCAGGTGTGTACCAAACACAACCTGAGATAAAACACGCCCATGTCCGCGCACACGCGTCCTGAGATAAATTCCAAACACGCTGAAATCGTGTAAGGAACGGGATACTCAAACCACGCTGAAATCGTAAGAGGAGGTCCGACAATCCGCCCAGCGCGTCTACAACGAAACCTGGGATAAATTCCAAACACGCTGAAATCGCGTAAGGAACGGAACACTCAAACCATGCTGAAATCGTGAGAGGAGGTCCAACAATCCGCCCAACGCGTCTACAACGCAACCTGGGATAAATTCCAAACACGCAGAAATCGCGTAAGGAACGGGACACTCAAACCACGCTGAAATCGTGAGAGGAGGTCGAACAAACTATCAGGCGCATGCTCGGCGCCACCTGAGAAAGTCCTAGAGGACAACGATCCTAAACGCAGCTCGGCGTAAAAGGATAAATGATACAAGATAACACAAGATGCAAATAAACGCAATAAGTGCAATGATACAGTACTTGTTACAAGTAATGTGGAGCATGATGCTAAGGGAATGCAATAAACAGACAAAGCGGCACTCTAGAAAGCACCTCATGGAGTGAGTGGCGGTAAACCGCTTTACTCTGATGGGGAATGGTACTTAGGGAGAGCACTTCTGATCGCCATTCTAGCTTGCAACAGTGAAACAATCAACACAGTATTCTATTCACTTTGAACACACAGCTCGTATCAGCACACTGCTCATTCTGAACACGCAGCTCATAACACAATATTCTTTTTATTCTGAACACACGGTTTATACAAGACACTGCTCATTCTGAATACACGGGGTGCAATGACGAAACTTGCAGAAGCTGAAACAAACTTAGATGCTTGACATTTTCCCTCTTTTCTTTTACTTTGCAGCCCGGAACTTTCATAGCTTCAGATAGGTCCTAGTTTTACTATTCTAACATGACCCGGGTTGTATCCTGCAGTTTTATGAACGAACAAATTCTGTTTTGCACAAATGTGGAGAATGGCACGACACTCTGAGCACAAAACGATTTTTTGAAAGCGAGATGAGAAAAGGGTTCTCAATCGGGTATTGAGCCTACAACTGACCACAGCCAAAACGACTCAACAACGGAAAACGAAAGGTAGAACAACCTAAACACAGCTCAACAAAGGGAAAACAAGGTAAAACAACCTAAACACATCTATTGACACTCAAACGACTCAAAACAAGAATCGAAACAAACACAAACATAACACTCAGCTATGTTATAAAGGCAAGAGACCTATTGGTGCACGAGGAGCCAGTTTCCCTGGGTATTGTTGCCCACCCTTTCTCACTTGTGATTCTCACATCACTCGGCCACAAGTTCTGTTTTTCTAAAAAAGCCATTTTTCTCACTTTTTCTCTCAACGCACATCTCTCTATTCTTCAATCTCTCATTTTTTATCCCTCTCCTGGGTGGTTAATGGATACAGAGGAAGTTATGGGCTCTTGTCCCTGGTATTCTACCATATTCTTGTTCTTGTTCACAACAGTGAATTTCTCCCACAGAGCGGTTGCGTTACAATTGGATGTGTAACAAATCTGCAGCTGACATCGGTTGACGATGCTCTGCTGGGGAGTTTAGACGTGATCAGATCTATCCAGATGAGGGAGTGGAATATCTTGATCCACTCCGGTTCGTGCTTTGCACTTGGCTCGATACCTCGCTGCTTAGAGGATGTGAGAGCTTTCTGCCCTTTTGCGGTTAGCTTCAGTGGTACCCTTTTCCGGCAGGTATGAGTGCCCTTCTTGGCGAGTATGTTGGCAAGGGGAAAAAGATAGAACACCTGACTTAACTGTGCCTCTAGTTCATTATTTTGACCATTTTTTTTTTTATTTTTGACGTTCTGCTAAAACAATTTTGACCAACATGAGAGTTAGATTAACATGCTTGTTCGATTTTCTGATTTAAAATCATGCAAGTTAGGTTATGAGCACTGAAAATTTTCCCTTTTTGGGTCCAAGAAATGGTCCAGTTTTAGAAAAATGGAACAATTTTTGAGAGAATTAGTCAACCTCATTAAAAATTCTCAAAAATTATTTTTGCAAATGGCCACTGCTCGACCAACGCAGGATTTACTCTTAAGATGCACGACCTTAGATCCAAAACAATGAAAAATTGCGCCTTGTCTAAACGACACTGCATGGCAACTAAAAGTTGCCCCTAGTCTGAATAGCACCGCAGCACTGCACGGTAATGAAAAGTTGCCCCTAGTTTGAATAGTGCCGTAGCACGTGGCAACCAATCCTTACAGTGACAATTACAACCAAATTCTCGGATACAGAGAAGACAAAGATGACCAGAACCATCACATGGACACAGTCAAATTTGAAGTGTTTTACGGCTGGACTTCATAATGAAGTTGCCTACGTATCCCAAACATGGGAATCAAGCCTTACGTAGTTCGGGGTTAAGGTACACTCGGGTATTAGCCTCTCCTTTTGTGCTCTAACTTTTGCCAAGGCCGCCCTTTCTGGGTTTTCAACCTTACGAGCTTTGTTCTTCTCTTCTTTTCAATTCTTTTCATTTCTTTTCTTTTTCATCTTTTCTTCATTTTTTCTTCTTTTCTTTTTTTTTTTTTGCATTTTTCTCTTTTTTGTTCTTTTTGTTCTTTTTCTTGCTCTAATTTTTGCATGGGTCGCCCTTCCGGGTTTTCGACCCAGCGAGCCACTCAAGGGTAAAAGTTTAGCTTTGTCCATGTTGAATGGTTTGAGATCTCGGAGCCATCTGAATCCAATAGAATGGCTGCTGTTCGCTGATGATGTAGAAGTTCATCCAATAGAGGGTGAATTTGCCTCTAGTGTTGTGGATAGGAACTTGGTTGTCCTTCAGTAACACTTTCTTCTTTTCCCTTTCTGGGATTTGGCATTCTTGCCAGTCTTCCCTGGTTTGCAGAAAAGACTCATCTTTGACTCTTCGAGCACATCTGACATTTTTGCCCCTAGTTCAAGGGCTGCTTTTGATCTAGCTTCGCAAGCTTCCTTTGCTCACATCTGATATTCTCACCCCTAGTTCATGGGCTGCTTCTGATCTAGCCACACGGGCCTTACATTGTGGTTGACCGATGAACATTCTGAATTAAGGTTCAAGGTTTGGAAGCAAAGGGGTTGAGTCTCGAGGCTGAGAACGATCCTAAGTTGCACAATCTCAAGAGCGATTCCACACAGGTCTTTACAGGACGGTGCAAAACATTTTTTTGAAATCTTTTAAGAAAGCGACTAATCGCTCGCGCGGAAGACAATGTAGAACCAATCTGGATCAAGCCAGGATCCTTTTCAGTACTTACATTAACAAGCATGATCTCAATCATTTAGGGCTTAGCATGCCTCTTTTTCTTTTAATTGATCAAGTTTTTCAAAACCCGAGGCATTCCTTTCTCTTCGCTTTCAATACATTATTCAAAAAGTTTTGAAAAACTTAGGTCAAATGCAATGACTTTAAGGCACAGAAAAGCAAGTGAAAAGCACTGCCGCTTCATTTAGATCTTCTGGCACAACTAGCGCAAAGTAGAAATGAGCACAAAAACATGAAACCAACTGGCTGTTCATTCAGATCTGTTGACAAAACTAGCTCCACGGCAGAAACAGACTTAAAAAGAAAACAAAAAGACAAACACAAAACAAGATAGGGATGTCCGAGGTAACACCCCCGGAATCACCTGACTCCAACGCAACAGGACTGACTCGATTCAACAAGACAGACCCGACTGACTTAGTACAAAAAGACTGACTATATACAAAATAACAAAACTGACCCAATACCCAAGTCAGAAAGTACAAAAACTAGTATTTGCATACTGCTCAAAATAGTGTGTGCCATTCCCACGTCTGGAGTAAATCGAGCGCCACCCGCAGCTGGTTCATCCCCCGGTCACATGGTCACATTATCTCCCAAGTTCACCGATCCAATGTCGATAGACTTTGGTGAGCTTGGCGCGGTAATGACCCCGTTGTCAATCAAATCTTGCACTCGTGGCGAAGAGGAAAGCAATTGTCGGTGCCATGACCGGTTTGTTGATGGAAGGCACAGTACTGGGCAGCATTATGCGTAGCCGGAAGAGGATTCAGGAGAGGTCGAGGCTCAAGGGGTTTGAGATGGCCTTGTCCAACAAGGATTTGGAGAGCTTTGGACAAAGGCATATAGAGGGCATGGAAGACCCTCTGACCTCGGGGTTGGTACTTCAAAATTTCTGGATTTTTGCTGGACGCACCAGCAAAAGGATTGGGAGGTGCTGGCCTGGTTTGCTGATCTTTTCTGAGTGCAGGATTAGAGCTCAAAAGATCATTTCTGGTATGACAACCCTTCTCCCGATTTTCCCCTTGCTTCGAACTGCTCTCATTCTGAGTGACGAAAGTATCCTCCACAATCTTTGCAACAACTGCGAGCACTTGCTGTTTGTTTAGCCCTTCCGCTTTCAAAGCCTCCACAGCCCACAGAAGGTGTTCATGGGGATCAATGCCTGCCCCTACCTTGTTCTTACCACTGGCCTCCACTTTGCCAAGGGATTGGCCTTCTTCCAATACAACCTGTCGTGAAACTCCTAGCATGTGATGTGGCCAACGATGGAGCCAATGTCCTGAAGGCCAGATTTGTCATAGTTCTTTGAAGATCTTCAATCATTCTCATCAACTCAGAAGTAGTGGGCTCACGGGTTTGGGATGATTGGGGTTCAGGTGCATCCATCATGCATAAGTCCATGCTTTCTGGAATGAACACCTCAGGCTTGGATAGATGGGCCGGGGTGATGTATATGCTGGGGTCGAAGGTGGATGGTAGTGTATGGATGAGGTTGAGGTGGGGAGGTGACGAGTCAGTACTAACCTGAGGTCCTTTGGGTGGAGCTAGGGTCTCTTCATCAATAAGATCCTGAATCTTATGACGGAGGCGGATGCAACGGTTCGTATCATGACCATGTTGTTGATGATAGGCACAGTGTTTAGATGGGTCATATCTTGGTGGAAGAGGATTTGAAAGGGGTTGGGGTTCTAGGAGTTCTAGGTGCCCTTCTTCTCACAGCTTTTTCAAAGCTTGAGAGAGACTCATGTAAAGAGGATTGAACTTTCGGGCTTGGGGCCGATTTGAAGTGGTGGGTTTTTGGCCATTGAGGGAAGTGGTGATAGAGTCTACTTCTGAGCATTTTGCAGCTGTGCTACCATCAGTAGTAGCATTGGAACTACGAACAACATTCTTCCGCAAAGGCTCTTCATCTTCCGCAAAGATTCCTTGTCTGATGGCATCCTCGATTTGAACCCCCATTTCATGAAGGGCTGGAAAGGTAAACAGAGGTAGGACGACCATCTTTTGCAACAGCTTGCCATGTAGATTCTGAACAATCATCCTGATCTGATTTTTGTCGGAAGGTCTTGTAGTCATCATTGAGGCCTTTGCTCTCCATCTCGCCACGAACTCTGAGAAACTCTCATTTGGCTCTTGGTGGGTGACTTCGAGATCATGAGTTATGACCTCGATCTGTGTATTGTAGGAGTATTGAGCAATAAAGGCCTCAGCCAGCTCTTCCCAATTCCATTTCATAGAGTCCTCTAATTTCGCATACCAGATTGCGGTTATCCCAGACATGGTTCGACCGAATAGTGACAGCTTTTGGGCTGTGGTCAAACCCATTGGCCTCAGGATATCAGAAAATAGGTGGAGGTGCACCATTGGGTCTCCAGAACCATCGAAATGATCGATATGTGGCATCTTGAACCGGTCTGGAAATGTCACTGTCGAATCGGTGTATCTATCCTCTATGTCCGGAATGGACTTCACACCCTGAGATTTCTTGAATAACTTTTCAAGCTTGTTTACTTTTAGTGTCGTGGGGTCCACCTCAAACTCAAAGGGAAAATCCGGTGGGTTGATCTGTGCCTTGGATAGCTGAGGTAGGATCGGGGGCGGAGCCGGCCCTGTTGGAATGTCCGTATCTTCCTGGACATTTTGTGCCTCCCCGGGTGTTAGAACTCCTGGTGGGGGAGGGACTTGGTGCGAAGCAGATGCTTTGGTTTGCTGCTGTAACCTGGCGATCAACTCTGCTTGTTGAGCCATGACCTCGGCCTGTTGTTTGGCAAATTCGGCTTGACGAACAGCGTCCTGCTGCATGATTTTCATACTTTCTTGGAGTTGACGCATCATTTCCTCCATTCCTGCCATGCTATCCTGATCTAGCTGAATAGCAGGTGTATCTCCCTGAGGTAAAAGCAGATATCTCAACCCGACTACGCACAGGTGAGATGGATAGTGATCACTGATCCGAAGACTGTTGAACTGATGATCCGTGCCTGACTGGCCTTTTTACCCTGCCTCTGGCAAAGGAACACTGATTGCCCTTGAACTGAATCTCTAACCTGACAAAGTCTATCAGCACAAGTCCAATGTACCTGGGGCATATCGAAGCCTTCTGAAGCTATGGTTCCCAAGATTACCTAGCAAAAGAGAAAACAAGCAGCATCTTAGCCCAATTTCACCAGAACAGATATGAATAAAGCTGAATGACTGTGCTCTCCACCGAATTCTGTCCCAAAACTGAATCTGATACCCGCAGATATAATTGATTCTCAAAACACTGATACCGATGCCCACAGGCCTGATACCCAGACTTGCAAACTGATACACACAGCCCTGCAGAGACATACTCTGACAGCACATAGCAGGCAAATGAGAGCCAAAACACCCCTATGTTGGGGTAGGGTTTCCTTGTCCTATTTTGTCAGGAACTAGGGTTTCACTACGCACACAGCGGTTTTAAACAACCTATGATCGGGTAAGCAACCTGTCCTAGTTTGGAATGGTCACTATGGATTCCGAATATGTGCTAGGTCAAATGGTCAAAGAGGGTGCCCCGATAAAATCGGGGTTTGTGTTCCCGTCGTGGCAGAGCCTGCAACCGGTCAGCCTTATGGCACGCTTCTTGAAGCGAGCCTCCGGCAAACCGTTCAGGAAGAGCATACGAAAAACACGGTGTCCTAGGCGCACCAATGCAAATACAATGCAAAGAAACACATAAGTGTAATCAAAACAAGATATCATGAGTTCGAGTTAAGTTCTCTAAATCCCCAGCAGAGTTGCCAGAAACTGTAGACATTCCCGAACGTCCCGATAGGGAATTCTGTTTTGTTCATTGGGCATACCACAGTTCAGGACTTAATGTCATGATCTTGTATCTAATCTCGCAGAGTGCAATGCAAAACCGATGAATCACCAAAGAGTCCAAATCCGGAAAATCATTTTGAAAAATTGATTTTTAGAAAGAAGTGCTAAACATGAACTGCTTTGCCAGATACAGAGTCGCCACCTAAATATTTTATTTTGGGAAATTTAGGAAACCCTGACTCGTTTGCCTAAGGCCACGTGTCCGTCATCACCAAAGTTGCCTCGGCTCGGGAACTTGGGTACGATTGGGGAAGGTCACTTTGTGAGCATCCCCGCTCACCAGATCAAAGATCGGCCTTTACTAACCATGATATCGATTTTTGAAAACATTATGTGCTCTTATTCCGGTTATTAGCCTAGATTTACTACGTGATGCACACAGCATACAAGTATAGACTGGATCACCTAAGTTGGAACAAAACATCTCATGTTTGTTTTTGAAAGCGGTTTGTTACTCGCAAGTAGGCTAAAATGCAGATTTTGCCACCCTCAAATGGGCTTAGAAAACATGGTGATTTGCCACTCACAAGTTTAAAACTCGCAATCGATGAATTGTTCCAATTCAAATAATCCAACCTTCACCCACAGGCATTCAGGCAGTTATATCACATATGCACATAGCCTCATGGTAAGTATGCTATCATGGTAGTCACTCACACACATGCAAAGATACTAAAGCATAAACACTTACCGAGTACTCCGAGCCAAAGAAAGAAGCTAACTAGAAATCATGCATGAATCCTAACTATGCTAAGAATGCCTAATGCAACACATGCAAAAATGCAACTACAATAGGCTCGGCTATTCTAAGATGGCATATGAGATGCAACAATCGATACATGTATTCAACTTGGAATTGAAATACAATGTTTGCATGATACGCCGAGCCCGGTGCATGCAATACAGATGAATGAATGCAAACATGCGAACAAATAGATGCTAATTGAAGCATACCCTAAAACTAACCATCATAAGCTGGTAAATAAAAGGGAGAAAGACGTGGGGTTGGAAGACATACATCACACACAGGCACACTTATTACAACATTGCCCTCTCTCGGAGGGTCCGAATAAATAATACACAACCGAATGAATAACGAATTACAGTTAATTATTACACAACCTTAATTAATTAACAAATTTAACTAAACAAGTAATAAAACTATCATGCAAGCTACATGAAATGGACTGCCTCAGCTCTGCCTTGGATGGCAATGAATGCATGCATGCTTGAATCACTATCGGGAAATCCATCGCAATGCTCCGACTTGCCTTTGTTTGCAATTGACCTCAGAACACTGCACAAGGCTCCAGAAGGCTGAAACTCTACCCTGGGAAGCTGTAGGAAGGCCACCGACCAGCCCTTGGCCTTGGAGACCACTTGCCGACCACCTTTTGTGGTGGAGTCCAAAAGAGGTGGTTGGCTTGCCAGAAAAGCTGGTAGGCCGACCAGTTTCTGCCTCCTGTTCTTGGTTTTCTTCAACACAAAGCGAGAGAGAGGCATAGCAAGGTATTTTCACATATGTATGCACGACCACTCTCCCTGTCATTGCACAAGCTCGCCACCAATCACGCATCTCGATGCATGATGGCCGAGGAGTCGAATTGCACATATAAACACAACAAGGCCTAAACTCCATCATGGATAATCCGGAGTGTCGGCGATCGGGAATTGAGATACGTTTCATCACTTTGTGTACGAAACGTCCCTCGTTTCCCGTGTTTGGACTAACCCTACTCCAAACACAATGCGATGAGATGGCATACACAATGCGGCTAACATGCAACCCTAAGTGCAATGCAACCTAATCATGCTGGCATGCGAGGGATGATATGCACGCATGCAATTAGCATACGCAAAGCTATGAACCTAGAATGGCATACTCAATGCACATGAGCTATATGGCATACACAATGCACACATACGAAGATGGACATACACAAAGACATAACCAAAGCATACACAATGCGATGGTCAAACGTGCAACAACATGAGCTAAATGGCATACACAATGCAAGATGGACTTAAACCAATATGAGTGGACCTCAGCCACACTCAAATCAGTGGCCATATGATGAAAATGAGACAACCGAAATAAATACAAATATGCACGGATACAAAGGACCGATCCTAAGGCACAACATGCAACTCTAACAAAGCATGGCAAATGATGAAATATGGCATAAAATGGCACATGATCTAGCTCTGAAATATGATACACAATGGTCCCGAATCATGCAAATACTTCACACGATGCATGCTAAATGGCCTGAATACCGAAACTAGTGAAGTGCATTACACTAGAAGTACACAAAGCAATGCACAAATTTCAAAACCAACCCCAAACAGACCCTAGGCAGGTCCAAGATAGTGGGAAATTGGTCTAAAACGATGGCTCAGAATGCATTCAAATGAAGCCCATGCAATGGTCGGTAAATGAGGCATGCAAGCCCGACTCTCTAATGCACTTAAAGAGTGAAAATCATGGGAATATGGCATGCATATAGGCTCTGAAATATGATGTGCAATGGCCCCAAAACATGAAAGCACCTTAGTATATGCATGCGATGGACCTCAAAACTCAAAGTTAAGCATGGATATTGAACTACAGGCATGCAAAAAAAACATCATTCAACCATGAGACCCAAAAATAGAGCTAAGGAAGTCCAAAATATGCGCAAAATCAGTTTAAGGCATGGCCAAAATATGCTAGGAAAGGCAGCCAAAACATCATGCAAAACAAGCTAGTGAACCATGATTTGCACTACAACTATATGAAACACATGAGAGGTCACCAAACCAACCAAAAACAGAAGTATGCCATGCCAAAATATGACCAAAAACCCACTGAAACTCAGTCAATGCATGCAAGAATGATATGTCCCTTTGAAAGGCCAATAAGAGGGTTATTTTACACATGTATAATGGACATACAAAATGGAAAAACCACCTCTGGAAAGAGGTTATGAGGGCCCTAAAACTCACTGAAAATGGCCTAAAATGAGGCTAGGAAGCATGCAAGTAAAGGCTCCTTTGAAAGGCCATGAAGAGGATTACTCTACACATGCAAGATAGACACCTAACATGGCAAAAAAAACTATGGACAGAGTTCATGCAGGTCATGTAACTCACAAATAATGGCCTGAAACATGCTCAAGAAGTGTGCAAATATGGGCTCCTTTGTAAGGCCAATAATGCTAGAAAACAAGACAAGGGTTGAGAGGGTCACCCCTCTCTGATTTTGATGCTCAAAAACACATAATAACCACTAAAAATCCACTGGATTTCAGTGGTCAAAAAGGCCAACAAAGCTCAATACAAAGGCCCTAATGCATGGCTCAAAACAAAGAGAAATAAAGCATGCAAGGGGGTAGATGACCCCCAACAGAAAAGAGGTCTTAAACAAACATGTTAAGAAGCTTAAAACAAGACCTTTTTCAGTTTACAACAAAGCCCAAATATGCTTGTAAACTAGGCTAAGATATGAAGCAAAACAATGCTAAAAAGGGGGAAAATGAGAATTACCCTTATAGTCAAAAGAGCCAGCAGCTTCTGGACCAAAATAGTAAGCCTTCA
Source organism: Camellia sinensis (assembly GCF_055761805.1). Taxonomy (NCBI): domain Eukaryota; kingdom Viridiplantae; phylum Streptophyta; class Magnoliopsida; order Ericales; family Theaceae; genus Camellia; species Camellia sinensis. The sequence goes on from NC_138974.1 coordinate 87,243,196, forward strand.
ACCTCTGAAAACCAGCTCCAAGGTGCTTAGAGTAATGGTGGAGGTGTTAGGATAGGAGGTGTAGTGCAATGGCGCAAGAACAATGGAGCTTTGGAGCTTGGATGTAGAGAGATAGAGAGAGGTGTATGTATATGCCTTAGCCAAAATTTTTCAACCCTTGCAAGTGGAGAGGAGGGTCTCTCTTATAGAAGAAGAGGTCCAAGGCTTCTCTTAGAAGCTTGGAGCAAAGGGGCCAAGCTTCTTAAGGAAGTTAAACCAAAAGGGTCAAGCTTCCTCAAGAAGCTAAGAAAAGGTCAAGCTTCTCTAAGAAGCTTAGAGCAAAGGGTGCAACTTCTTTAAGAAGCCAAAACAAGAAGGTCTTTCCTTGTGTATGGAGGATGGAGCAAATGCCTCCCAGCTGGCACAACTGGATAGCACTCAGTGAGACAAAAAAGGAGAAAGCTGGCGGACCAGTTCAGGTGGTCGGCCGACCGTTTGCCCTAGTCGGCCGACCAGGTTCAAAAGGGTCAATCATCAAAATCTGGTCGACAGCCCTGATTGGTGGTCTCCCAGGTGAAAGCAACGCAGTGGTGGTATGAGAGACCAGAAAATGTGGCTCAAAAGTGAGGGAGACCACTTCTCTAACAAGAAAATCGGGCAGCGAAGAGAAAGGTGGTCTGCAAGAAGAAAAGGTGGTCTCCCACCCTTGTACCACCTTCCTAACAATGAAAATAGGGTCCATGCCAAAAATGAACCCACACCGATGTAAAACGAGGGTTCTAGGGTCAAAACGTGCAGCCGGGTACCTCGAAAACTGACTATCAAGCACCGGAAGTGGCATGCGACCACGAAGGTGGTCTCCCGGGTCACAGTGTTCCTCTAGGGAGAGGAAACAAAATGTGTGCCAAAAACCGGAGCAAACGGAGAAAGTTAAGCTGTCCCGAACCAAGGCGCACAACCGACGGCTCCGAAAACCGAAAATTGATCTCCAAACTGGAACAGTGGCTTACGACCACGAAACGTAGCCTACGGCCATTGAGAGATGGTTTACGAGACCTCTCCCTCCCTTCGGGAAGAGAAAACAGAACCTAGTTCGCAAATCGAGACGAAGCACAAAAGAGTCCCGAAGTCTGAAAGCAAGGCTCTCCGTCGAGACTCTGTAACCTCAGAATGAGCACAATATGCACCATCACCGAGCGCTCAGTCGATGAAGTTCGAGTCTTAAGGTCGGTCAAAAATGGGGTGTCTACAGCAAGAAGGAACACCAATGGGTTGATACTCTCGGTAGGGTTGTTGGGAAGAACGAAAAAAGAGATGCAATAACTGATAAATGCAGCCAGGTACAAGTTGCCACAATAACCCGGGCCAACTATGGAATTGCAGCTATCCTCTGTAATATCACCTACAACTGGTTGCATGTCCTTGAAAAAGTGCTTCGGCCAGGAGAGGTAGGTGGTCTTGTCCCTCGTTGGCCTCTCTTGAAGCAATTCTCCGGTCCTGGGATCATACCAAGAACCATATTTCTGTACTTCTCGAAAGGCACCTTGAAGAGCAGTGACGACAGTTTGTTTCGCAGCGGTCAGGGATGTAGGGTCAAAAGGATAGTCTCCATGGGTGCTCAGGCTTAATAGAACAACAACAACCTCAAGAGTTGGGGTTACCTCTCCCCAAACAAGAACAAAAGTATTGGTGTCATGGCTTTAACGAGAAACGATCACATCTGTGTTGGTCTGTACCTTGTGCACAGACAACTCCATCGAAATCAAGATGGCAATGAAAAGACGAACACCCCTTAGACGCTACTCGAAGTCGTTGTCCACAATGATGTCGCCAACCTAAAGGGACCAGTCGGCTAGCGAACCTGAGTGAGTGCGTTAATAGATGTATAAATAGGGAAAATCACCACGCTCCACCCGGAACTGCAATACCGAAACGGGGTTGACCGTGTTAGCATCGTCTAAGGAGGCCTCGTTAAAAGGGAGCAGGGGTTCTTCTAGAGAAGGAGGATCAGGAACAAAGGAGTCAATGGCCTTCCAAAATGGGTCGACGAGCCTCCTAAAGTATGAGGCCCTCCTCCATTCAGCGCTAGATGGGATAGTCTTATCTGCTAAGAATCTGGTGGTGGCTATGAAGATGAATAAAGAAAGGAGAAGAAGACTTTGGAAGAGGGTGGTTAGAGAGAGAAGAAGACAAGAAGATGAGTTTTGGTGGAAGTGGGGAACCACCCAGAGAGAGCCTATTTATAAAGAAATCAGAGAAAGGGTGCCAACACGTTTCCCCAGGACCTATATGACCCATTAGTCAAACACACCTTTTAAGAGTCATCATGGCCCTATAGAGAGCCGACCCACCTTTTGAACCAACCGGAAAAAGCACAAGGCTACTTGCTGATATCATGCACACGCAGTAAACAAGGAACGTGTCCCACACGTGCACAGGGGGCAAAAGTAGAGGGTCAAAAATTAAGGCCCAAATTAAGTATGGGTCTAAGTGCTGAGATCGCCCCTTTCAGGTGACCAAGAATGATTAAAGGGGCATAGGCTAAAGCCCAAGGAAAATGGGCCAATAGTGGGCCGAAGCAGGTTCAACCCGCCAAAGATCCAAACAGACTCCACGAAGGAAAGTATCTAAGTGAAGTTGCAGAGGCAACACTTGCAGGGTTCAAGTTGCTGAGGCACTTTGCCTCAGCATCGCTATTCTCAATATTGTAGGTTCCACCACCATCTAAAGTTGATGAGGAAAGAGAAAATCGAAGCAACTAAGTTACAAAGGAAACACTTGCAGTGGTCAAGTTGCTTAAGCATTTTGCCTCAGCATAGTTATTCCTAATATTGTCGGTTCTGCCGCCATTTGAAGTTCCTGAGGGAAAGAGAAAACTGAAAAAACTAAGTTACAGAGGCAATACTTGCAGCGACCAAGTTGCGGAGGTACTTTGTTGGCGCCGCCATCTCTAATATTGTTCGGAGTGCCATTTGAGCTTGCTACGGGAAATGACTGTCATAGCAACTACTGCCGCAACAACTATAACCGCAGCAACTAACTTGCGACGGAAACATTCTGCCAAGGTGACAGTAGCCTTTAGGAAACGTTTTCCCCTCCATTAGTAGAGCCTAATGCTTGGCACTGATAGCAGGCCCCGAGACAGTATTGGCCTACGACTGGTAGTAGCCCCCCCAAAGTCGTTTTTAGCTCAGCGCTGATAGTAGGCCCGAAGCTCACTATTTTGGCATTGAGAGCAGGCCCCAAGGCTTACTGGTTGGAGCCGATAACAGGCCTAGAGATACCAGTATACTGCGGTGATCCCGCGAAGATGAGAACAGGGTAGCCCAATTGTAAGGGACTCCCTTTCCATTACCCAGGTCATGGGCCTGCCTTAGTCGTATAGGCAGGACTAAGGAAGCCCCCTTGGACTTGGTACTAAGGCACAGTATGGCTGATAGTGGGCTTGGCTGTGGTCTTCGTCCAGGATAGCTGGGGAGTTTGTGATTAGGTGACTAATGGTGGAGGTTTCGTTGAGGTGAACACGAAAACATGGTTGATAGCAGATTATGAAGTCCTGAGAATGCATGTACTAGCTAAATAGAACTAAGAAGCCAAGTGCATCAGCAAGGTTTACCGCTGCAAGTGTACTTGCTGAGGTTCGAGCTGAGAAGGCAAGTGCAGCAGCAAGCACTACCGTCGCAAGTGCACTTGATGAGGCTCAAAATGTAGTTGCAGCGCCAAACACTCATGCTGCAACTACATTTGTTGAGGCTCAAAAAGGTAGTTACGGTGGCAAACAGATAGTACATAGTACATGCTGAGGGACGCGTGGCACCTTCAGCATGGTGGCTCTAGGCAGAATATTCTATGTGATCCTTAGGGACAAATGCCTTCTCTTTATTTGGCCACTTGGTGTCCTTTTGATACCAAGGAAAAGCCTAGGGTGTGTTTGGTAACGTTTACGTTTTCAGTTTATATTTATAAAAATTTTATAAACTGGTTTTTGTTTATTTTTTGTTTATTTTTAGAAAAACATAAACTATAAACACGTTTGGTAATTAACAAAATGTTTAAAAAAATTTAAAAATATAAAAAAGAGTGAGAAATGGCAAGTGGTGGCAAGTGGCGGCGGAAGACGGTGGTGGCAAGTGGTGACGGTGGGTGATGGGTAGCTGGTGGTGGCGGGTGGGTGGTGGTGGTGGGTGGGTGACGGTGGCTGGTGGCGGGTGGTAGCGAGTAAGTGGTGGTGGGTGGCGGATGGCGGGTAGTGATAGGTGGTGGAGGGTGGGTGGTGGTGGTGGGTGGGTGGATGACGGTGGCGGGTGGTAGCGAGTGGGTGGTGGTGGTGGTGGTAGTGGTGTCGGGTGGTGGGTGGTGGTGGTGGCAGGTAGGAGGCGGATGACGGGTGGTGGTGGGTGGTGGGTGGTGGCGAGTGGGTAGTGGGTGGTGGGTGGTGATGGTAGGTGGGTAGTTGACGGTGGCGGGTGGTGGGTGGTAGTGAGTGGGTGGTGGTGGTGGTGGCGGATGGTGGGTGGTGATGGCAGGTGGGTGGCGGATGGCGGGTGGTGGCAGGTAGGTGGCGGGTGGTGGTGGTGGTTGGTGGGTGGGTGGGTGGGTGACGGTGGTAGGTGGTAGGTGGTAGCGAGTGGGTGGGGGTGGTGGTGGTGGTGGCAGGTGGGTGGCGGATGGCGGGTGGTGGTGGGTGGTGGCGGGTAGATGGCGAGTGGTTGGTGGGTGGGTGTGTGGGTGACGGTGGTAGGTGGTAGGTGGTAGCGAGTGGGTGGTGGTGGTGGTGGCAGGTGGGTGGCGGATGGCGGGTGGTGGTGGGTGGTGGTGGGTAGATGGCGAGTGGTGGTGGTGGTGGGTGGGTGAGTGACGGTGGCGGGTGGTAGATGGTAGCGAGTGAGTGGTGGTAGTGGTGGTGGTGGGTGGTGGGTGGTGGTGGCAGGTGGGTGGTGGGTGATGATGGTGGTGGTGGTGGTGCTGGTGGTGGTAGTGGGTGGGTGGGTGACGATGGCGGGTGGTAGGTGGTAGCGAATGGGTGGTGGTGGTGGCAGGTGGGTGGCGAGTGAGTGGTGGGTGGTGGTCGGTGGTGGGTGGTGGGTAGTGGTGGCGGGTTGGTGGCTGGTGGCTGGTGGTGGTGGGTGGCTGGTGGTGGATGGTGGGTGGTGAGTGGTGGTGGCAAGTAGATGGTAGGTGGTGGTGGCGGGCGGTGGATGGTAGTGGCTGGTGGCGGGTGGATGGCAAGTGGGTGGCGGGTGGTGGTGGTGGTGGTGGCGGCGAGGGGTGGGTGGTAGTGGCTAGTGGGTGGCAGGTGGGTGGTGTCTGGTGGGTGGTTGGTGGGTAGTGGTGGCGGGTGGTGGGTGGTGGTGGAAGGTGGGTGGTGAGTGGTGGTGGCAGGTGGTAGTGGGAGGTGGGTGGTGGCTAGTGTTGGTTGGTAAAAAAAAAAAAAAACTGAAAACTCAAAATGAAAACACATTTTTTGTGTTTTCATTTTTTGACCAAATTTATAAACTGAGACCACTGATTTATAAATCAAAAATTTTACCAAACAAGTTTTTATTTGAGTTTTTTAAATTTTTGTAAATATAAACAGAAAACTGAAAACGTGTGTTACCAAACAGCACCCTATAAATAGGACCCATTTCCTATGGTCCAAAGAGAAATTATTGAGGATTTGGGGGAGATGCTGCGCATTTGTACACTGCCATCCATTTCTTCTTGAGCTACTTGTTTCACCTTTAGCTAGCTACTCATCCTCTAGTCATTCTATCATTGTTGGACCATTAACATAGTTTTGTCTCTCTAATCAGTACTTACATTGAACCTTCCCCCTATAGATCCTAATAGTTAGAATTCCCATAAAATCTTATTGAAAATAATTCATAATAAAATTATCGCTAAAAATAATTTTTTATAACGATTTTTTGCATGTCACTAAAAATTGACAATCAGTGACTTTTTTTTATTACAATTTTTATAAATTGTCACTAAAATTTACAATTAGTGATTTTTTTCTATGATGATTTTTTCAAACGATAGTTAAAAGTTGAAAATTAGTGACGTTTGTTTTGATATTTTTTTAAACTGCCGCCACTACTAGAAAATTGACCTTTTGCATCTAATTTTTTGCGACTGACTATTTAACCATCGCAAAAAAAGAAAATATTTGCAATGGTAAAAAAGATGGACGCAAAAAACTAAATGAATGAAAATAGTCCAAAACTACCTGATTTTACTTTGGTCAATTTATTATTCCTATTTCTTTTATTTATTTTATATACCAATGCCCTAGCCCCTTTCACTCTCACAACATTCACAAACTGTCTCTCTCGCTCTCTTGCTCGCCATAGTCGCAACTCCAGTGGCATGAATCTCTGTCTCTCGGTCTCTCACTTTCTTTATCATGCTCTGTTTCTCTGATCTTCAATTTCATTTTCCGACTCAAAATTTGATTTTCTAAGTTGAATTTTCTCGAGAAAGATGCAGCCTCTACGAGGTTTGATCGACGATGAAACAGAAATTGTTGAGTGAAATTAGGTTAATTGTTTGATCGGGCAAAGAGCAAAAAACAGAGAGATGAGAAGCACGAACAACATCGCTCTGGATACGATAAGTGCTGCTGTGACTACGATTGCGTCAGCTGGGACTCAAGCTTCAGTTCAGGTAAACAATTTGATTCGAATGTTAACTATAATTTACGTTGCTTGTTGTGGTTGATGATTTGATTATCTCAATTAGATACATGAATCTCTCGAGTTTCAATTTCTAATTCAAAGCTCTGTATAATCTGAACATTTAGGTTCAAGGTCTGCTGATTATATATATGTTACGTTGATCATTTCACTTTGTTTGATGTAGTTTTTGGAAATTATATTTGTTTAATGCTTTTTAATTTTTTTATTTATTTGTTGTTGTTGTTGTTGTTGTTGTTGTTGTTGTTGTTGTTGTTGTTGCTGCTGCTGCAAGTCATCCTCATCATCTTGAAATCGAGAAGGCAAAGAAGCTGCTGAAAGTAAGAACTGAGATGTATCCTACAATATATATATATATATATATATCACTTTGTTAACGTTGTTGTTTGGCACTAAGTGCTTGAATGAACAAGTACTAATTAGCAATACAAATGGTAAATTATTATTTATGATAGCCTTTGAAGGATTTGGTTATGATTAATTTTATTTTTTTCTGTTTTGGAGGAAATAGCCATTGACATTGACAACCTGAAGCTCATCTTGTCATAATAGCTTGTGGCTTTGCTTTGGAGCTAATTTATATTGTTGTTATCTCTTTTGATAATGTTAATGTTGGCCTAAATTAAAAGTTAATGTATTCTCTGAAGCTCCATCATCATTACTCCCAAAAAGAAGCACTCCTCGATTACCAGACTTTCAAGTGCGTGCTCAAACTCGTGTACTTCTTGTGCATCTATGCATGTACAAATATCATTGTTTTGAGTCTAAGTTTGGGCCATATCTTGTGCAAATAAAATCTCTTGCAACTTTGTGTGGCTAAAATATTCCTTCATCATGTTCCTTCACAGGAATTTCACCTGAAGATGGTGGAGAGGGCTATGCAACATACATCTACAATTTCATCATCTTCGGTTTCTTGCAGTGATACTGATAAGGTTTGTGATTGAATTTACCTACCCAAAAAAAAAAAATTGTTATTGAATTGAAGGGATACTAAAGTATACTCTGACACAATTAATAAATTGTGTCCTTGATTGCGACTCTTGTGCCTAAGAAGGACACAACCTAGTTCCAATTAATTTATGTATGTTTATGTTTATTTTAAAATGTTGTTAAATAAAAAATTGAGTTAAAAATTGAAAACTAGATTAAAGTAGTTTGATGATTAATTTTTATAATAATAAATTAAGGTAGTTAAATTAATTATATATATATATATATATATATAATATGTATATTTAATTTAAAGTGTTATTAAATAAGAAATTTAGTTTAAAAGATAAAACAAGGTTCGTTTCGTTTTCCGACATTGAAATTTAACTGTGACTAATATTTTTTTTCCCCTTCTCCACTCTCAAAATATGCATGTGAAACAAACTCTCTATTAGTTTTGACGGAAAATATAAGTGTAGCGTTTTAGTTCAAAACCATATGGGAGGTATGTGGCTATTTTTAAAAGATATGGAGGTAAAGTGTTATTTGGTCAATAAAATGAATTTTGCCCAAATATATATATACGCTCAATGAAATTTTTTTAAAATCAATTTAAATAGAATACATAACTGTTAACATTTAATTAATTTGATATGGCAACCACCAAAGCATGATTATGTCATATCAATGTCCATGAATGTTGAATACTCTGTTACTAATAACAATGCTAAATATGTATTATGGATTTTTTAAATGGTTGAACTTCTGTGCCTAGAAATTCTTTGCAGGAAGTTGCTGAACCAACGCACATGTATAACATCTTCACATAACCTTAAAAAATATATAGGACTTTTATATTATTCTACATGCTTGGTTGTGGTCCCTTCACCTAAGAATGCTTGCTGACATGATCTTCTCCTTTATTGCAATTATTATATACTCGAAAATTAACAAATGTGGAGTTATGCTATGAAGTGATGCGTTGAGGATTTATTCATTTTAACTGGGACAAAATTTGGTGGTTATGGTTCATTTCTACCCACCTATTAGCGCTCTCCTGTTTGTCTCGTCCAATATCTCCACCAAAAAATCATAACTACAGCACGCCCAAATCCCCAAACATTTTGCACCTGGAGGTAGAAAATTAATGAATTTGGGCCTTCTTTCGTTTTTGTGAACTGTTCTTTGTTGTTAAGGAGGAAGTAGGACTGTCTTGGTTAAAATGGGAATTTTGGTTTACCTGAACACTTTGAGTTGTCTAATTACACAGGGTAGCCGTCATAACTCTGTAGTTCTATCTAGTGCATCTCTGTCAGCGAGACATGGGCTGTCTTCTACAAATGCCGCATTGCTCCCTTCGCTGAGGTCTTCCAATAATGATTTATCAAAAAGAGACATAGGCATGTCATCAGCACATTGTGCTGAGGAATCCAGTTCAAGATGTGAACTTGCGAAAAACTGTGCTCAGCCTTCTGACCAAAAAACACTGAAGGTTCGAATCAAAGTGGGTTCTGATAATTTTTCGACGCAAAAAAATGCTGAAATCTACACTGGTCTTGGCCTTGATATCTCGCCCTCTTCTTCATTGAATGAAAGCCCCACCGACAGTGAAGGGTTTTCACACGAACCTTTGGATGCCCCAAAAGAATCCCCAACTAGTATTCTTTAGGTAAGTCATGTCCTTGTATCAGTTTAGTGTAGTATTCCAGTTTCTTTTTGCCTAAATTAACTTGAAAATTATCAGATTATCTTACTTGTTTTGGCTTATATGTTGGAGCAGATTATGAAATCATTTCCAGTGCATGGCAATCTATTGTTATACCCTCTTCCGGATGATCTAATTTACATGATTGAAAAGGAAAAGCTTAAAGGAGACATTAAACCTAGACGTGTGATCAAGAGTAGCTAAGAAAGTTCAAATGGATCTGATTCTGCTAGGGGCAATGACAAAGTTTTAGAAGGCAAGAAACTTAAGTCATTTGAGAGAAATGCCTTTTCAGTGGAATTGAAGAATCACATTGATAAGGCCACTCAAAATGGCATTGGTGTTCCGTTGAAGAAAGAAACAGACATTGAGACTTGGTTTGTGAAGAACTTATTGTTAATGCTCTGAAGCTTCCACTTCTATCTAATTCATATTCTGATGTTGCCAACCGTGACAAGGGTACTGCAAGAGCGGCTAATAACTCTATGGTAGCTAATAAGGTGAAGGAATAATCTTTCTTTGATCTAGCTAAAGTGGAAACCTTTGAGAGATTACCGAACCAAGAGATTGGCTTGGTTGAGAAGCCTAATGGAAAGGCGGTGTCCAATGTTAAGGTTTGGGAAGAGAAGAGCACATATGCCAATAATTATCTGTCTAAAGGTGAAGTGGAGGATTCCAAATTGCAGAAGTATCTATTCATCTTTGTGGACAAAATATGTGTGAAATCTTATCCCACAACATTGTTGGTTATACCATATATCAGCAAAAATAAAGGATATTCTGATATTATTTTTTACATCTTATGTGAACTGTATATTTTCTCTCTTGCTGTATAGAAATAGGAAATAAATAATGTATATAAAGCCTTATTGTGTATATATGTTCCTAAGCATACATATGCATGTATGAGATTGTTACTGTTGGATACTTCTGTTCTTTTAATTGCATCAACTGGAATTATGAGCAGATTAATTCTTGAAGACAAGAAAAATCCGAGAAGCTGAAGAGGCTACCCGCAAATCAAGGATGACAAAGGTTTGTGTCAGATCATTTGTGATATATATCTAATTAAAACTAGTTTAGACTTCCTCTTTTTTTTTTTTTTTTTTTTGCGACGACAACATAGTGGTTGCCATAAATAGTTTAGGCGGTCGCGAATAATTTGCGATCGTTGATTTGCCGTTGCAAAAAGTATTTGCCACCCCACATTTGCGACCCCCATTTGCCACCCCACATTTGCGACCCCCATTTGCCGTCGCATGGGCCGTCACAAAAGGTTTTTTGCGACTGTATTTTTATTATTTGCGACGGCTTGTAGCGGTCGCAAAAAATATATTTTTTAATAGTGCGTTAAAACATATAATTAGTGACATTTTTTTAATAAAATTTTTAAACTATTGTTGAAAATTAACAATTAGTGACGATTTTAATAGTGTTTGATGAAAAACTCCATTAATTTTCACAGGATCTATTGGACAATAAGTCTACTTATTAAGACCTACACGTAAAGTTTTTTTTTTTAATCCAGCCCGGCGAGTACTCGTGTCTAACATACTCACTTTATTATAAATAAATTTGTAAGATACGATCCATATATAAATTATTTATGAATTTGACCAAATTCAGATAGATTTTAATTTCAGATTTATTTATTTTAACAATTATCTCCAACAGGAGACCTAAGTTCCTTACAAGTAATCATTCAATTTTATGAATAATTAACGATATAGAAAGCTTATTACAAGGCAAAGAAGTTAGGCATATAATTTAATTATTCGTAGAATTGAATGATTATTTGTAAGGAATAAATCTAAATGAAAAGCATATATTACAAGGCAAAGAAGTTAGGCATATAATATATCCTCCAACTGTTTAGCCTTTCCCTCCCCTCCTTGTATTGCTGCTCCTCCACCCCCTCGTACTGCTACTCCCCTTATATTTATTGTTTTAAACTTTTGTTCTAAATAATAAGAAGATAATAAATCATTAAATAAAAACCATCTTGGTTCTTCTTGTTCCCAACCCCGTCTTTCTTTTTCTTCGTCAGAGTCTTGACTTTCTAGTGAGGCAAAAGGGGGGGTGCTCGGTGTTCTGGCCAATTGGATCAGAAAATAACTTTTCAAATAGTTTATCATAAACTTTTGATTGGAAACTTTTTAGGATATGGATAGGAAGTTGTTTCAATAGCGCAGCAAATCTTCTTTGCCTAAAATCTTTATCAATTTCTTCGTCGAGTTTCTCAATTAATGAAACAGTAAACTGAAATTCATTAGCGGCTGCTTCTTCAATCAGCTCTAGTTGATCCTTTTTCGGTAGATCCTTAAACGTAGCTGATATACTCAACCATAAGTTTGATTCACCAGAGAGGGATGATACTACTAGAATATTACAACTACTATCATCAAAACCAGGTTTCAACATTTTTTTTTTATCAGCAAAAATAAATAGATTATATAGTAAATAAAACAAATACAATATGTACTTCAAAACACAACTGAATCAAAACCTGACTGTTACAATATCTAAGAGAGGGAGAAAGAGAATATTGTATGATGTATATATTCAATGTCGTGTTGAACAATTATATAACAAAGTATACAAGACTCCTTTATATAGGAGAAGAGAAACCTAAGTATGGTAATCCTAAATATGGTAATGAATATAATATGGTATGTATGATAGACAGGATATATAGTTACTATATTTAACACCCCTCTCAAACTCAAGTAAGGATACTAACTTGAGTTTGGGGAAAGAAACTAAACATGAAATAAAACTAAAAAATAAAATAAAAGGCAACTAGATTACAAAGTCCGAACGGGAGTGCAAGAGCGCTTGAGATAGATCAGAGGCCTGAGCTAATGCCAGGAGACAGTTTATGGTCATGTCAGACTGTTGTAGGAACTGACCAGAATTAATGCCAGGACAGTTTAAGATCGTGTCGGACTGTTGTAGAAACTGGCCGGAACTAATGGCGAGACAATTTAAAGTCATGACGAATCGTTATAGAAGTTGACCGAAACTAATGCCGGGACAGTTTAAGGTCGAGCTGGACCGTTGTAGAAACTAGCCAAAACTAATGCTGGGATAGTTTAAGGTTGTACTGGACTGATATAGAAACTAGCCGGAACTAATGCTGGGACAATTTAAGGTCGTGTCGGACCGTTGTAGGAACTGACCGAAATTAATGTCGGGACAGCTTACGAGTTCATGTCGAGCCGTTGTAAGAACTGACTGGAATCAATGTCTAGACACTTTAAAGGGTCATGTTAGACCGTTGTAGAGATTAGATGTTGAACCAACAAGTGTGACACACATATAACTTATGACGTGGTGCTGAACGATAATGGCAACAGATGATTAAGTGCACTAGGGGCAGCTTAGATGGTGTGCCAGGGTACGACTTTGGTGGTACGCCCAGGGGCGGCTTAGGTTGTGCACCAGAGAAGGCTGCTTGGGTTGTGTGCCAAAGGAGGCGACTTAGGTAGTGCACCAAAAGGCGACTTAGGTGGTGCGCCACAAAGGGTAGCTTGAGTTGTGTACCACAGGGGGTGGCTTAGGTGGTTTGCATGGTGTATAACCATATTCACCATGATATAGGTATAATACCCCCCTCAAACTCAAATAGGTTTATATTTTGAAAATATAAACCTATTTGAGGTTGAAGCAGAGGGAAAGACAGAGTGGAACAGAAACAAACACACAACACACAAAAATGGAGTGCGAGTAAAAAGTGTTAGGTTTTTATTCTTGGCAATCCCGTTTGACAAAACTCCTTTCAGTTGTATTTTTATTCGCTCTTGTATTTCAGTGAGGATATGAGTTTTAGATGCGAATCCAATCCGAATCAAGCCTTGTAGAGAAGTTTGTGATGTTAATGCTTTCAAGATTGCCACTTCGCTGATTATGACGGGGGTCGAGCTGCCCGGTCAGCTTGCGCCTGAAGCAAAATGCAAAATTGTATTCAAAGTTGGCTGTCCGCCCTTGCTCGCTCGAGCGAAGGAGTCCTCGCTCGAGCGAAGGATTGCGTCTATACAAAAACCTGAAAGAGCTCATTGGTCGCTCGAGCGAAGGGTTTGTGGCTCGAGCGAAGGCACTAGTGGAAATCACGCGAGTTAAGGTTCTCGCTCAAGCGAAAGAAACTTCGCTCGAGCGAGCTTCAAAATCCAGATTTCGATAAGAAATTGGTTTTCTTCCAAAACTAGGATTACTTTGGATTTCTATAAGTAGTTGGTTTTCTCCCAAAACTTGACTAACTTCTCCAGATCTTCTTTTTGGATTCTAAGGTTTATATCTGAGGATATTTTGCTAGTTTTCTTTGATGTTTTGATTGAGTATTCAACTCATGGTTTAAGGAGTATACATCAAATGATTATTTTTTTGTTCTACACAAAAGAGAGAGTTGTTCTTTGGTAGATTCTGAAGAATTTGAGCCTGAAGCTTTGGTGGATTCTGGAGTGGCTCATCGTCAAGACAATTCCGAGGTGAAGACGGGGTTGGAAAAGACACATAGAGGTTGGTTCATAACGATTTGTGATTCTTTTTCTCACAAATCGACACAACGATTTTACGTGGAAAACCAAAATTGTACACCTCCAATTGTGATTAAAAAAAACCATAGGTAACAGTTACAAAACATTCCATTAAGAAGATATAAAGGAATTACATAAGTATACTCTCAATTACCTAGCCAATCGTTATACATAATCACAAATCATTGTGTCGATTTGTCTTGATTGTTCAATTAGGATTGTTATATACTGCTTAAAATTGATACATAATCACAAATCAATATCTAGGAGATTTCTAGATTTTTCAAAAAGAAATATATATGATAGAGATATTTGATGTAGGAATAAATCGGCGGACAGAAGAAGAGATCACCATAAAGGGATAATGAAAGAAAAATATAGCAGCGGAATGGGTTGAAGTTCGGCAGGCAGCGAAGCTAAGGTTGCCACCCACCATTAACTTGAAAAACACCAAGAGCTTAACCTATAGATTTGATACCATGTTACAATATCTAAGAGAGGGAGAAAAAAAATATTATATGATGTGTATATTCAATATTGTGTTGAATAATTATGTAATAATGTATACAATACTCCTTTACATAGGAGAAGAGAAATCTAAGTATGATAATCCTAAATATGATAATAAATATAATATAATATGTATACTAAACAGAATATATAGTTATTATATTTAACACTAACAAAGAAAAAGAACAAAAAAGAACAAAAGCCATGCATTTCTATAAAGCCATTACTAGTTAGTTAATATTTCCTTTTCAAAATCGAGTTAAATATTATGCTACTTTTCAAAACCATGTCACAAACCCTGCTTCCTTCTTATTCCTATGTATGAATTTCCATGTTGGGGGCACACCGGTCATTGTTGTGTGGCTAATAGGCTTATTTCAGGATCCGTTTTAATAATTTCAATAATTTAATTTTTTGAACATATCGAGTAAAATATATTTACAATAAATTAAGTTGATCGAATATCGACAACTCTTTCATCCATTTACCTTTGCATTCAATTTTATATTTCAAATCACATTTGTTATTGAATACCAATAAATAAATAAATAAATACATAAATCACATTTGTTATTTTTTTGTGTGTAGATATAAATGTAATTCGATGAAGTAGTTAAGGATATTCGATCAACTTAATTTTTTATAAATATATTTACTTGATATATTGAACAATTTAAATTATTTAAACATGTCCTGAAATGGATCCATATAGCCGCACAACAACCATCCCTTTCCATGTTTTATATGTGAATAGTTTTGATCCATTTTGCGTACAAATTGTTTCAAGGTACTACATTTTTTTATAAAAAAATACCGAGTCAATATTTAGTTCTTTCTCTGAAAAAGCTAGTCCCAGTCTTTTCTTTATGAAATGGCTCAGAGTGTGTTTAGTATGATAGAATGAAATGATGTGGGAATGAAATAAGAGTAAGAATAAAATATAAAGTTTAATGGATTGGAATGTTTATTCTCATTCCATTGTTTGGTTGTCAACATGGAATGATATAGGAATATGAAGATAATTCTTATTCTCATGTTTGGTTATACGTATTATTCTCATATAATGGAATAAATTTTTATTAATATTTTTTTTAACAAGCTAGTTACAAATAAATTAAAAATTTATATGGATTATGATAATATTGAAAGTGATGGTGTGAGTCATAGTGGTGGTGGTGGTGGTGGTGGTGGCAGTGACGGTGGTGGCATCGATGGTGGTGATAACAATGATAGTGAGAGGGTAGTAGTAGATTGTAGTGGCTTTAGTGGTGGTAGTAAGGTGGTGTTTGTTGGAAATGGTAGAAAAATTCTGGGTAAAATCAGAATTTTTTCTCAAGTTTGGTCTATTTTTTAGGTGGGCCCCGAGTGTCGATTTACTCGGGTCAAAGTGGTAACGCGTTCTATGCCGCGTTGTGATTCACGTGGTATATTTGGTTGCTCAAAACCATTACCGAGTGAATGGGAAATTGAAGCCAAAGTGTGCTCCATGGAAATGGAGTTTTGGTGAAAATTCTTTAAGGTTGTAAATTGGCTTGTCCCACATTGATTTGGTGGGAAGTTTTGAAAGGGTTTATAAGGCTTGGGTTAGATACTTGGGGTGTACCCCAAGGGGTACCCAAGTGTTTTAGAGGGAGAGGTTATGGGCAAAATGGGTTAGACCCATTGGATCCAAAAATCACCACACGTGCGTCGCCGGTCGGGCGGGCTGGGTTGGGCTTCTAATCTTTTTGGGCCAAAAACATTTGAATTTAATTTTATTTTTTGGTAAAATAAAATCCAGAATTCAAATTAAACTGATTTGGATTTTCTGTACATCCAAACAGGGCTCTCCCCGTTTTCAAACAGAAATAAACTAGTTTGGAATTAGTGCACACCCAAACAGGGCCTTTCCCCTTTTTGCTATCTGTTTGAATTGTTAACAGATTCAAATCTGTTTGAATTCAAAACCAACAGGTATCATACCTGTTCAATTTAAAACCAAGAGTCACCTTTACATCTGTAAATAGGATCACCCTCATTTGATGTTTTTCATTCAGAAATTTCGTATTTCACCTCTGCTAATTATATTCTTCATCTTGCTGCATTTTATTTCTGAAAGAAAGAGTGTAAACACTTAGTATGTTCGTAAGGCAAACAATTTGTAGTGCTGCTATTGTTTGTGGTAAGATCATTTCATCCTAGGAGATAGATGTCCAAATTCTGAAAGCACCGTGGAGAGGACGAATCTGTCTTAAGGATACAGTGTCAAACACTGGACTTGATCAGAAAATAATTCGAACAAATTAAATCAAGTAAGTTATTTAATTTATTTTCAGTGTTGTTTTATTTATTTAAATCAGATTTTAATTTTGTTTTTTATAACAAAATAAAATCTGTATTTATTTAATTATTTATTATTTCAAATTTGATTTTTGTAATCAAACAAATTCTCTCATTTTCTTTATTTCTTTAAATTCTATTTGTTGTTGTGTACACAATAGAATTAAATCTTTTAAATACAGTGAAGATTGTCCAACAATCTTAAGACAGATTCCTTTTTTGGTATCTTCATTGTATTTAATTTTCTGTGTTTTCAAAGTAATATTCTGGTTGGAAAAACAAATAGTGATTTATGCTATTTGACAGATAGTAGTAATATACTGTCTCTTTTCTTTGACAACCAGTAGTAATATACTGGTGTCATTAACAATTGCAGAATATTATTTGGTATTACAGAAAATTATTGTGATATTTTATTTTTCTAGTTATAGTAACAAGGAAAATAAAATTATTTTGTTGTTATAATTTATTTTCTGGTTTTAGTAACTAGAAAATTAATTTATGTTTTAATTTTTTCTGATTTTTGTAATCAGAGATTATGGCTACTACAACTGAAACTGCATCTGGCAGTGGTACTCCTATTGTTATACCTACATCGGTCCCTATCTAGAACCATGTTCATGTACCAATCAATCATGGAGAAAAATCGGAAAAATTTAACGGTACCGAGTTTAAGAGATGGCAGCAGAAGATGCTGTTCTATCTTACAACTCTTAATTTGGCCCGGTTTCTCCATGAAGAGGCTCCAGCACTTAAAGAGGGTGAAAGTGATCAGCAAGTTGTTGCCGCTGTAGATGCTTGGAAACATTCAGATTTTCTGTGCAGAAACTACATCCTAAATGGCCTTGACAATATGCTGTATAATGTATACAGTCCTCTGAAAACAGCAAAAGAATTGTGGGATTCTTTGGAGAAGAAATACAAGACAGAAGATGCCGGCACGAAGAAATTTGTCGTCGGTAAATTTCTAGATTTTGTTATGGTTGACTCCCAAACGGTAATATCTCAAGTTCAAAGTTTTCAAATAATTTTGCATGATATTCATTCAGAAGGTATGTCTCTTAGCGAGTCATTCCAAGTCGCTGCTTTAGTGGAAAAGTTACCACCGGCTTGGAAAGATTTCAAAAATTATTTAAAACATAAACGCAAAGAGATGACTATGGATGAATTGATTGTAAGATTAAGAATTGAGGAAGATAACCGAAAGGCTGAAAAGAGGAATGGGAAAAATCCCATTGAGTCCAAGGCTAATGTGGTTGAACAAGTTCATAAACCACATAACAAAAAGAGAAAGTTTACTGGAGATGGTCCTAAACAAGGCGATAGTAGCAAGAAGTTCAAAGGAAAATGCTATAACTGTGGCAAAACTGCACATTGAGCTTAGGCAAAAGCAAAATCATAAAATAAACGTGCTCAGATACGTGATTCATAAATCAAGAACTTGAGCAAAACAACAATGGCAATGAATAATAAAAGCTTTTTGAAGTGAAACAAGGAATTGAAATAAAAAGGAACAGTGACTCACCCAAGAAAAATGAAGCCGAAGTAAAGTTTGCCGGGATCAAACGGTAGCCGAAAGCAAGGAAGTGCAGTAGAAGCCTCGCCGGAGGAGAGAGTGAGACTGGTTGCAGAAAGCTTCGCGAAAGCAGCAATGGAGGATTTAGGAGGGTAAAGAGAGAGCGTTTTTGCACGAAGACAATGATGTAAAGTGAAAAGACGAAGAGAGAGGGTGCTAGTTTTGTCAAAAACGCTAAAAGGCGGCAAGATGAAATTGATGAGCCTAGAACGACATATTTGTCAGACGGCACACGCAGGCGCAAGGCGACTTAAATGGTGCGTATCGGACATGGTCCAGTGGGGGACAGACGCGTGGTAGAAACGGTTGAAATGTTGTGCATGACAGCTCATACGCATGATAAAACTCTTGGAGTTCTTTGCTTAATGAAGCAATGACCCTGGCTGATAGGGAGATCTCGGCTAAATAACTCAAATAAACTAGGTTATTGGTTCTAAAAGCCTTGATGAGATAGACTACAGGACCTGGTCGT
The DNA here is from genome assembly GCF_055761805.1 of Camellia sinensis. NCBI lineage: Eukaryota > Viridiplantae > Streptophyta > Magnoliopsida > Ericales > Theaceae > Camellia > Camellia sinensis. The sequence continues at coordinate 87,261,899 of NC_138974.1, forward strand.
ATGAAGCCGACGTATTATGACCTCGATAATGGATGATAGAGCAAGATAGCTGACATGCTATACAATATGACGATATAGGTTCCATCACCTCAGGATGCCGAGGTAATAGAACCTAGGGGGCAGTTGTGGGGACATATTTTCTGAGTGCCAACGCGTGGCCAAGGTGACGCCGAAGTGTCAGCCGAGGAGCCACGTGTCTTGGTCATGACGCCGAGGTGATCTTGGCTAGGCTGAGGTTATCTTCGAAGATATCGAAGTCCGGAATAAGCGGATAAAGGGCAAGAGTCCTAGATTGAATGGGACTTCAGTTTGGGTAATGATAAGACTTTTAGAGAGTTTATCTCAATCCTACTAGGAGTCCAAGATTAGCAATAATCCTAAATCCAATGAAGCTAGGCTTTTATTGGGACTAGGATTGTGTTAGCTATAAAAGAGAGGCACCCCCATGGGTCTAAGGTACGCAATTTATATTCTGAATAGTGAGTTAAGCGCTTTTGCTATCTTTGAGAGATAACTGACTTGATCGTCGGAGTGCCCCCGGGTGGACAAACCATCGTCGGAATTTCTTTTTTCTGTTGTAAGTCATTCAGGTTTAATCTATTCTGCCAGTGCTCTCCAGCCAAGTACTAATTTGCTAGTGTGGTCGGAAATTGATACACACAGTTAAGGAAAATAACTAGAAGTGGAATTACATTTTCAACATATATAGTTGGGTTAGGTAAGTTTTTTTTTAAGGGATAATTGGTGAAAAGTATACACCTATAGAGTCATATATATATATATATATATATATTATTTGATTCAATATTTAAACTTTTTTGTTCATAATAAGAACATGTTTAATTAAATTATTTGGTATGCAGGACAAATTATTTTAAAGAATTGTTTTTTTTTTAGTTTTATCCCACCACTATTAGCCCACCATTGGACGGCAGCCAGACCACCGACGGCCCTTTGTTGGAAAAGTCGTTGGAGGCCAGCCTGTGAGTGGTAGTGGTGGTGATACAGATTAGGTAGATGGATAAGTAATATATGGACAAATAACGAAATGACATTTGGAGAAATATGTGACACGGACAAATGGACAAATAAGTAGGGTAATATGTGTAAGAGGAGCTAATTTGAGCACACTAAATTAATTAGGCCCAATAGTCCAAAGTTGGTGGACTCGAATTTATTGCAAGTCCAAGATTGGTGGGTTCGGATTTATCGCCATCAAACGGGCCGAATCGCTCTAAGCCTCGAAAGGGTTCGGATCCACGAACTTAGAGACTTACTCGGGCTCAAGCTCGAAAGGGTTTGGATCCACGAACCTAGAGATCCGAAGCACTTGGCTTCGAATGGATTGAGACGCAATCTATAAGCCGCTCCATTAATGAGTCCCAGAACACTTGCGGACTCGGAGCTTTCTGGGATCTACGTACCAGAACCATGGGCAAAATGGAGTCCGAACAAAGGACCCGATCCCGAGGACGGTGAGTAGAGATAAATTCACTCTTCGGTTAAACTAGCCTATACCCGGGTCGAGATGGCACGATCTAGAAGGTCCCTGAGACTTGGCAATATTTGCGACAGGGCGTTCTCTTGAACTACCCCTGACCTTTATGCGACAGGACGTCCTCTGGGACTACCCCTAACCCTTTGGGATGATTGGGGATCATTGGTTAGGTGTGGCTAAGAAGAAGGGTTCGCCGAGAGGTTGATCTCCTCTTCAAGGGTTTTTCTCATCCTCGAAGAGGTCACCTCCTCGGACAAGGTGGTTAAAGAGAATATTCCCTATGTGCCTTGCACATGGGCTCTATCCTACATCATGAGGTGCCTAAAATAGCACCCACCCATAACTTTACAAGGGATGGATTTTGGAGAGAAAACTCTTGGGAAAGAACTAATTTCCCTTCTCCATTATCAACCTTGAGAGTGAAAGTTAGAGATCCATGGGAGAGTCTTGCCATTATTCTCACTCTAACTATTTTTCCTTCTTCTTCACCCAATCTCTTATCTTCATCATTTCCTTCACTTTTGTGTTCTTAGTTGAGAATATTGAAGAATCTAAACCTCTCATCATCTTCTAGAGAATTCAATTTTTTCTTCAAGGATCTTCGAAGATCTTCGAATTTTTCCAACGATGTTCTTGAACCCTCTTATATATTTGGCGACTCTGTTGGGGAGGCGAATTGGTTAATAGTCTCAACAAGATCCGGAATCTACACAACTTCGGTAAAGATGGCAAGAGAAGAAGAAGTTAAATGAAATCTAGAAGTCGCTTCGTTAATGAGTCCTAGAGAGAGAATAATGGCAAGGCTCTCCTATGGATCTCCCACTTTCACTCTCAAGGTTGATAATGAAGAAGGGAAATTAGTTCTTTCTCAAAAGTTCTCTCCAAAATCCATCCCTTGTAAAGCTATGGGTGGGTGCTATTTATAGGCACCTCATGATGTCGGATGGAGCCCATGTACAAGGCACATGGGGAATATTCTCTCTAACCACCTTGTCCAAGGAGGTAACCTCTCCGAGGATGAGGAAAACCCTCGAAGAGGAGATCAACCTCTCGGCGAACCCTTCTTCTTAGCCACACCTAACCAATGATCCCCAATCATCCCAAAGGGCTGAGGTAGTCCTAGAGGACTCCCAGTCACTAAATATTGCTGAGTCTCATGGATCCCCCGGGGTCGTGCCACCTCGACCCGAGTATAGGCTACTTTAACCGAAGAGTGAATTTGTCTCCACTCACCGTCCTCGGGATCGGGTCCTTTGTTCGAACGCCATTACGCCCATGGTTCTGGTGCGTACATCCTGGAAAGCTCCGAGCCCGCAAGTGTTCTGGAACTCATTGATGGAGCGGGTTCTAGATTGCGTTTGAATCTGTTTGAAGCCAAGTGCTTCAGATCTCTAGGTTCATGGATCCGATCCCTTTCGAGTCCGAGTTCGAGTAAGTCTCTAAGTTCGTGGATCTGAACCCTTTTGAGGGTTAGAGCGATTCGGCCCGTTTGATGGCGATAAATTCGGGCCCCACCAACCTTAGACTATTGGGCCTAATTAATTTAGTGAGCTCAAATTAACTCCTCTTACATTTGCCCCTTGCATGTATGAGAAATTTTAAATTTCTCGGACATGCATATTGTCACCCCTTCGGCCCTGCTTCGCATCACGTCCCCAGAAATATGTTGTCTTGGCAGAGCTTATGGATAAAGTTGATGGCTCACCACAATTTATGGATGAAATCGACAAGTAATATAAAATAAATAAATAAATAACCCTTTTTTCTTTCTTTTTTTTTATATATTTTTTTTAACATTTTTTTCTTTTTGGCCACTAATTTGTTTTTTCGAAAGTCAACTTGAATTCTTCAATTCCATAAATCAGCAAGCATGAGTCCAAATCTTCTTTTTCTTATAGAATATCTAAGGTCCACTTTTTTTTATTCCAAGTCAAAGAACAATAAAGCCCCCATTTTTTTATTCTAAACAAAAGAAGAAGATCCAAACGAGCAAGGATCCTCTAAAGTGATTTTTCCCTAAAATTTCCTAGAGTGCTACATTGTGTGGTTGAGATTTACTGACAAGTCACATCTATTTTTCTGATGTGACTTGCCAGTAAATCTCAACCACACAATGTAGCACTCTAGGAAACTTTAGGGAAATTTCACTCTAGAGGATCCTTGGTGGATCCAAACACTCTTTTTTTTGCTTGGAAAACCGCAGGCACAACAGGCACATATTATATATATATATATATAGATTAGGGGCAAATGTCAACATTCTATAGAAGAAGTCTATCCATGACATTTATAATTAGTATTTACGATATTGTCTAAGAAGTTCTATCTTTCTTATGTTATGAAAAAAATTTATTTCCTCCATATTGTGTATCTCCATTAGAAGTTATTTTTTTTTTATATTGTGTATTTTCATTGTATTATGTTGCTTGAAATAGTTTTCAATTTTTGTTGCCCTTCAAAGAAGAAAGAGGAATAGTGAACTCGGTTACCAACCTGAAGGGATCTTTCTTGCTAAAGTAGTGTGTGCTCCCATTCGGGCATCCGAAGAATAGCTCTTACTTTCATCAGTGCAAGCTTCGATGGTCTTTCTTGTTGAAGCAGAGTATGTGTTCCCACTCGGACTTCCGAACAATAGCCCTTACTTCTATTAGTGCAAGCTTGGAGGGTCTTTCTTATGTTTCCATCAGTGCGAGTTTCGAGGATCTCTCTTGTTGAAGTAGAGTGCTCAGATTTTCGAAGAGCAAATCTCGTTTCCATCAGTGCGAGCTTCGAGGATCTTTCTTGTTGAAGTAGAGTGTGTGCTCCCACTCAGACTTTCGAAGAACAGACCTCGCTTCCATCAGTGCGAGCCTCAAGGATCTTTCTTGCTGAAGTAGAGTGTGTTCTTCTACTCAGACTTTCAAAGAGTGTCAAGGATCTTTCTTACTGAAATAGAGTGTGTTCTCCCACTAAGACTTTCGAAGAATAGCCCTCGAGACTCGGTGGCCTATCAGAAGGGATCTTCTTGCCAAAGTAGGGTGTGTGCTATTATTCAAACTCCTGAGTGACAGCCTTGCTTCCGTTTGGACTTCCGAGCCCTTGCTTTCATCAATGTGAGCTTCGAGGATCTTTCTTTTCAAAGTAGAGTGGACTCATACTCGAACTCCCGAGGGATAGCCTTTGCTTCCATTAGCTGCTGAAGTAGAAGTGCGCATCCACTTGGACTTTCGAGGGACAACCTTGTTTCCATTCGGACTTCTGAGGAAGAGCCTTGTTTCCGCTAGAACTTCTGAGGGACAGCCTTGCTTCTACTCAGACTTCCGAGAGACAATCTTTACTTCTGTTGGTGCAAGGTTGGTAGACTCGGTTGCCTTCCAGAGGGATCTTTCTTGCCGAAGTAGGGTGCATGCTACTTTCGGACTCATAAGGGATAGTTTTGCCCTCATTCAGACTTCCGAAGGACAGTCCTTGCTCTCATTAGTGCGGGTTCTGAGGGCCCCGGGGTTGTGGATTTCACACAAAAATTTATTTGCCTAGAATAGTAAAGCGGACAAACTAGACAAACAATATCGAGTTCAGATTATGATTCAAACATTACCGAAATAGAGGCGACATCAACAATAGTAATGATCTACTTAAGCTGCAACAATTTTATTCCTCTGAGCGAGTTCATGAAAATGCAACAATCAAGGTTTTGTCTCTCCCGGCCGGTTCCTCTCAAGCCGACATAAAGCTCCAACAGTCACACAAAATTTTGGCATCAGCTATGTATTTTCCAAGCATCCACAAGATCAACAAAACGACAATCAATCATTTGATAACAAGATTTATATACAATATGAGGGCCTCATTTCTTCAGGTTTCGTTTGCAATAACATTTATTTGCTCTTCAAATTTCAAGATGAACAAGTCTAACAAAATCTTCAGTAGCAACACCAATCCTTCATTTTCAACATCAGACCTCTATGTATGTCAGAATTATCGGCACAGGCTCAAGATTCAATAGCATGGATTTCAAGACAACAAAGCCAGATTTCTTCAATAAAATTAGCAAGGATTAAACATTGATTGTTCCAATATTCACACAAAAAAAAAAATCAAGATCTCTTCATCAAGATGTGCAACAACATAAATTTATGGGTTACATTATCCAGAAATTTATAAATCAGAGTTTATACAAATAAGAAATTCAAAAACGGATTTCACAAAACGTTTGCTCACAGATCAAAAATCACGAGGAGAATAGTATGTTTGAAATCAGAGAAATCAAGAGAGAGGGATTTGAGTTTTCTCATAGATTGGATATATGAGAGAAAACTTAGTCACAGCTTGAAGCAATGAAAACCAAGATCGGTAGAGCCAGCGCCGGAGATAGCCAAGACAGGTTGGCAGCAGTGTAAGCACTGATATTTCGAGAGCCAAATTAGTCAGAGGAATTTTCGTCTGGACCGACCAGCGACGCGTTGAGAGGGCGGCGTGGTCGGCGTCAACAGTGACTCTCACGAAGGCCGACGACAATGGCTTGTGTGGCCTTTGGTTCGGCAGCTGTGAAGCTTCGTTGAAGAAGAAGAGAGCTGGGTCTTCGTTGAAGGACAAGAGGGCTGGGTCGGTCTTGGTTTCAGGGAGAGAAAGAGGCCTGAAATAGCTGTGGGCAAAAAGATAAAAAAAAAATAATAATAAAAGAAAAGGCAAAAGAATTCTGATGGTCCTCAAATGTGCTAGGGGTATATATATAGATATATAGAATAGGTCCTCAGGATGTTGGTTTCTTATGATTGGAGGAGAAAAAAGTTTCCTTTCAAACATTAATTAAATGGTTTGGCATTACCACGTGATGGAAGATTTAAACAGCAAGGTTCTGAATCAAAATAATGAAGAGAGATGGCGTCGGCCCAACAAAGTCAAGTTTGACCCAAAAAAAATATGTGACTTTATCTTTTTGAGCATAAAAAAAACGATGACGATGGCCAAAAAAAAAAAAAAAAAAAATTATTTCAGATGTTGGAGCGAAAAAAAAAATATTATTCAGAAGCTTAAAAAAATAAAAATAAAAATAAAAAAAGCTTAAAATATATATATATATATATATATTTAATATTATTTGTCAATTTTATCTTTAAATTACGGTGAGCTCTCAGCTTTATCCATAGACTCTGTTAAGACTAAATATTCCTGAAGATGTAATTCGAAACATAGCTGACAAGGTGAAACTATGCATGTCCAAGAAAACTACAATTTCTCATACACGCAAGGGGCAAATGTAAGAGGAGCTAATTTGAGCTCACTAAATTAATTAGATCCAATAGTACAAGGTTGGTGGGCCCGAATTTATTGCAAGTCCAAGATTGGTGGGTCAGGATTTATTGCCATCAAACGGGCCGAATCGCTCTAAGTCTCGAAAGGGTTCAGATCCATGAAATTAGAGACTTACTCGGGCTCAAACTCGAAAGGGTTCAGATCCACGAACCTAGAGATTCGAAGCACTTGGCTTCGAACGGATTCAGACACAATCTAGAGGTCGCTCCATTAATGAGTCCCAGAACACTTACGGACTCGGAGCTTTCCGGGATCTACGTACCAGAACCATGGGTATAATGGAGTCCGAACAAAGGACCCGATCCTGAGGACGGTGAGTGGAGATAAATTCACTCTTTGGTTAAACTAGCCTATACTCGGGTTGAGGTGACATGATCTAGGGGGTCCCTAAGACTTGGCAATATTTGCAGCAGGGCATTCTTTTGAACTACCCCTGACCCTTATGTGATAGGACGTCCTCTGGGACTACCCCTGACCCTTTGGGATGATTGGGGATCATTGGTTAGGTGTGGCTAAGAAGAAGGGTTGGCCGATAGATTGATCTCCTCTTCGAGGGTTTTTCTCATCCTCGAAGAGGTCACCTCCTCGGACAAGGTGGTTAGAGAGAATATTCCCCATGTGGCTTGCACATGGGTTTCATCTTACATCATGAGGTGCCTATAAATAGCACCCACCCATAACTTTACAAGTGATGAATTTTGGAGAGAAAACTTTTGGGAAAAAACTAATTTCCCTTCTCCATTATCAACCTTGAGAGTGAAAGTGGGAGATCTATGGGAGAGCCTTGCCATTATTCTCTCTCTAACTAGTTTGCCTTCTTCTTCACCCAATCTCTTATCTCCATCATCTCTTTGCTTTTGTGTTTTTAGTTGAGACTATTGAAAAATCTAAGCCTCTCATCACCTTCTAGAGAATTCGATTTTTTCTTCAAGGATCTTCGAAGATCTTCGAATTTTCCAACAACGTTCTTGAACCCTCTCATACAATCTGGTCTTTTAAATTGTTATTATCCTTTTATATCTGAAAGAATAGAGCGAGACGATTGCCCCAAAAGTTTTGAAATTAGTCGAGTAGTCATATTTTTTGCCTAGTTGATAATTTTGATCGGGTTTAGGTGGAATATTTGAAGCTCGGCCTAATCCAACCCACAAATCTTACATATAATATATTTATATATTTAATTTTTTTATTAGAGATGAAAATAATTGAAAAATAGATTAATAAAAAAAAAGAAAAAAAAAAGAGTTTTTAACCTTGAGGTTCTAAGAAAATATCCAAATCATTGTACTATTTACGTTATTTTGTATTCATGTTGTGAGACCAACTCCAAGCCTATTAGGCAAAATATCTTTTAAAAATACAAAAAAAAGAAAAAAAGAAAAAGAGTATAATATTTATTTTTCCTAACTAGTTTAGCTAATATGCATTTTAACCATACTTTTTATTTTAACTAATTAATCAAACTAACTTAACTAATTTTTAAAAGAAAAACAATATTAACATAAATAAAGGATATAATGTTTCGATAATATATTATTTATGCACCTAGTGTTGATGTGACATTTATAAATATTTATTTATTTTTAAATATATAATTAAATTATTTTTTAAAATAATATTTTTTTCACAATCATATATTTTTAAAAATAAACAATGGGTTGAAACGAGTAGAGATGCAACAATGACTGAGGGAGCATACAGAGATGGAGACCTCAAAACAGTGAAAATATCCTATTGCCTAGTAATAGAGGCTAACTAGATGCAGAGAACAAAAGTGAAAATGGGCAAAATGCCTCTTGTGATGCATAGAGCTTGTTGGAGGAAATGGAAAACAACTTTATTAACAAAAATGCTTTATGTGACCTTTTTGCCTCCTCTCAGATACTCTAATACAAATATATTATAGAAAATGACATATAAATTTATTTTTTTAATTTCAACAATGATTCATCTCCCCTTTTCCTTCCACCCCCTTTGACCCCCCCTCTCTCTCTCATTGGTTACATTTTCTTTTTCTTTTTCTTTTTTTTCCTACTCCTCCAATCACCACCCGCCACGTGACAAAGGGGGTGAGGGGGTGACCCCCAAAAGGGGGTCCCAAGCATTATTCTTTAAATTTAGTGATATGTAAGTAATATAATTGATTGATAATTAGAGAAAATGATATGAAAGAGAACATTGTCATTAATATCCGAATTAATTATCATATTATTAAACTTAAAAATTAAATAAATTTTTTAATTTTAAATGGCAATACTCATATATTATCGTCATAAGCTAATGAGTTAGGAAAATGTCTCGTAACTCAAATTTTGTGGCTCAAAAGTGGCTCAAATTGCCAAAATGACGTCATTTCGGCCATTTTTATGTTGTTCTGTACTCAAAACGACGTGATTTTGGCAATTTAAGTCACTTTTGAGCTACAAAATTTGAACTACGTAGCATTGTCGAATGAGTTATATGGGTAGTGTCGGGAGTTGGGCGGAGCCAGGGGTTCAACATTTGGGACGTTTAGACTGGACTTAATCGTGGAACACTGAAAGCACAAGAATTACAGGATGATTTACCGAATTTATAATAAATTATAAATTATTTAAATAAGTTTTAAAACATTACTCACGCTTATTTTGGGAAGAAAAGCTAACAAGCGAAATTACTAAAACACCCTTGTGTGTGTGAATAAGCCTAAAAAAAGCAAAATTGCATGAGGGTAATATGATCAATTTATAATTGAGTCGTGCTACAGTCCTCGAATATTGAGGCGCAAATTTGCCTCGAATTTATTTAAGGATTAATTACCTAAAAGTCCTATCTACATATTTTGTGGTAGCTTAGGTCCTATCTAAAAGTTTTTGAACCAATAAGTCCTATTTATAAATAAGAAGACATTTTTACCCTTCAATCCAAACAGTTATATATATATATATATATAACATAAGCGGCAGAGAGTCGTCTTATTCGGATTGCCGTAGGCCCTTTCCTTTCGCTTCTCCCAAAATTCTCACTTCTCTCTCGCTCTCGCTCGTCGCGCCCCCACTATTTTTTCTTTTTTTTTTCTTTTGTGATTGGTTTAGGCTGTGTGTGACTGACAGGTGCCCTTCGCCCTCGCAGAGTGCCTAACAGCCAAACCCTTCCGCCCTCGTTAATTATTACTACCAGTATTTATTATTCCCCAACTCTCTCCTCCAACATTTGGCAGCACCTCCACTTCTACGTAATTACAAACAATCACGTGATTGAGAAAACACAAAAAAATTACTACAAATAAGGCAAAAGGCAAAGGCAAAAGGCAAAAGGCAGTTTTGATTGAGAGCACGTATTATAATGCCACTAAAAAATTTATAGAAAACACAAATAAATATACTAAGTGAATGAAGATACAATTTTGAAGGATCTCAAAGGATTTCTCGGTTATGCTTACGTTACTCACGCCGGCGGCTCCGTCATTGAAGTTCACCTTCCATTTTCTGTTCTTTCTGAAAAGAAATCATCGAGGTTGATTTCATGTTCATGAACGCACTACTTTTTCCACTAATGGAACATCAAATCCTCACTGTCTCTTGAATTGATCAAAATCATTGGCTTGCTCTCTCTAGCTTTCTCTCTCATCTTCTCTTGTTTTCAATTTGAATATTCTCAGTTTATAATATTTTCATTTTTAATCATGAAAAAAATTGGAAAATTTCTTAAAACTGACAATATTTTTAGAAAAAAATTTGAGAAATTTATTAGTTTTTATAAACTGAAATTATTCTCTGTTTTGAAATTGAGAACATTCTTAGTTTATAATATTCTCAATTTTAATCATGAAAAAAATTGAGAAAATTTTAAAAAATATATAGTAAAATTGAGAAAATTTTCAATTTTTTTTCAATATTAAAACTGAGGATATTATCATTTTTTCAATTTTAAACTGATAATATTCTCAATTTTAAAATTATAAAACTAAACACATTGATAATTCAAATAAATCAACAAACAAATAAATTGACTTTTCTTTTTCAAAATAGGCCTTTATCAAATTTTGAGGCCACATATATCTCCAACTCAGTTTTGAGAAATTTCTTAATTTCTTCATGATTAATTACAAGCCGACAAATCAGAATTAAAATGAAGAAGTTTACATATATTTATAATATTCTCTCTCTCTCTCTCTCTCTCTCTCTCTCTCTCTCTTCCCTGAATTCTTTTGTGTGTTCATTTAAAGAGCACACCAAATGAAGAATCAAAGCTCGTGATTGATTGAGGTGTTCTGCAACTCCTGTTGACTCCGCGAAAGCGACGACAATCTCTGATTCACCTCCATTGGACTCGTGCTTCTTCTGCCTTTGTTGAACTTCGAAAGCTTCGCGATCGGGACAGCAACAGGGACAACTGGTACGCATTCGGAAACAAAAACGATTGAAGAGGTGCGGATGGAGATGGAATCAACGTCCAGTGGATCGACCTTGGGGACCTGGTAGGGCACAGGAGGGCCGTCGTACTCAATCGCGATGGAGTAATCGAGCTGTTCTTCGTTAGGCAATGGAGCTCTGGCAAGTAACATCTTCCTCAGAACTTCTTCCCACTTCTTCGCGTGTTCTCGGTTAAGAGAGAGAGAGAGAGAGAGAGAGAGAGAGTGAATGATGTACAACAATGGATGTTTGGCAGCTATGGAGGAGGTCTTGGAAGGGTAAATTAGTCTATTAAAAATTAATGGGACTTGAAGGAGCAAATAATTTTATCTAGGACTTAGTGGATTATAAGTTCACAAAATGAAACTTGTATGTAAATGCCCCTTTATTTAACCGGTCTTTCGACAAAGAAGGTGACAACCATGGTCTCGATCATGTAGGTCTAACCGATCCAGATACACATGCAGCAGATATGGAAAAATATGCCGATCCGAATCAAATAATATCCCAAGCAAGGATGTACACGTGTACTAATTCAGAATCAATCAACACATGAGTATTTGTTCATAAACAGTATAAATACCTGGGATAGCGTTCGCAGTATTTTGAGCACTTTCTGGGATGAGTGCAATTACTCTATCCTGAGTAACAATTCCTACCACTGGTACGAATCTAGCTGAGGCAGAAGATTTATTCACATTTTGTTCAGTTCGGGGACAGTTCTTTACCATACGGCCCATTTCACCACACCTATAACAAACCCCAGAAATCTGATAACAAACTCCTCGATGTTTCGTACACTGGTGGTGGCAAAGGTTCTCGCCGTAGCGGCAACTGACGTTGTCGTCTTAAGGTTCCTGCCATTTCTTGTACCATTCTTTCCAGTCTATCAAGTCGGGCTGCGGAAGAGCCTTCCAGCTCGTATGCCCTTAATTTAACCATCCTCTACACAATTCTCATTAAACCTTGCCAAATACTGGGATGTCCAATACAAAATAAACACAGATACACATAGTCATATTCGTACATAGGCACGTCTTTATATTCTCATTTCACATATCGTACGCAATTAATCACATAGGTAACAAATAATTGCATACTAATCAAATATTACATGCTGAATATTTACTAAGTAATTATATACTCAAATCATGTTCATATTCCACATAGACACCCATTGGCAGAATTGGATGCACATAAACAACTTTTCGTGATTCATATATTTATGTATGTGCATTATATCAAAACAAACTTGTTGTACACATTAGTGTAACAATTCATATCTCATATTCCAATCATGTGTGGTACTTCCTTTAGCGTAACATAACATGTTGGTCAAGCATAACAAGTTCCATAATGGAACCTCTGGTACCGGGTAACATATCTCATACATAGGCCACGGTATTGTTTCCCCCGGGCGAGGGCCTGTGCCACGGTATTATTTCCCTCGGGCTAGGGCCTCATGACCATAAGCCATAGTATTATGTCCCCTGGGCGAGGGCCTCCGCTAAGGATACCACAATTACGTTCAAGGAGAATTTTGAACAATTATTCATTCATACAAAACAATAACTTTACAGAGTTATTACTCACCATTTGATTAAGCTTGCATTATACTATACACAAAAGAGTCACAAGTATGCATATACCAAAGAGCATACGTATCCAAATAATTTGTAATACAAGCGAATCACAAACTTATAATACATAATCGTTCACATTAAACATTTAAGCATATTCTTGATGCTTTCAGATTCATATTTATCACATGAATGCATCCTATATCTCTTCTAGACGCTTATTGCTCTCTTGGACAAGTGTGTGAGTTATTAACTCGTGCTCTGATACCACTCTGTCACGACCCGAACCTGCCCCTATGGGTTAAGGCCATAACCGGCCAGTAATCACGAGATTACCTACGGCCTCAAACCAAATAAGACAAGACTCATCAGAGTAAAAGGGGCCAAACGGAAGCAAATTTAAAACTTTGTCCATAGAGCCGTGCTTATATGCACACCATAACATTCCGTATGTACATATGTTAATAACTCACAATAGAAAGTGTAATGACATAAGATTCTATACAGACAGGATCATCCAAACTAAGTCAACCCATGAAAACTATATACCGACGTATTCAAAACTTCGCCAACCTGACAAAATGTAAATACATAACAAAAGGGCGAAGACGGGTCTCGTGCGTAAGACACAAGGGCTGACTCTCTCAAAACCTTAGTTGTTCCATACAGACTTCACTGAGGCTGGGTCTGGACTTCTCTTGGCTCACCTACAAACACATGAATGAGCGTGAGCGAAAGCCTAGTGAATAATATCAAATCCAATACAGAAGTTACATAACAATGTAGAACAACATGTTCCAAACGGCCTTGGGCCCAATTCATATTTCTATTTAACAGATATATAACTATACGAAATTCAAATCAAGTGACTGTAGTTCCAAACATTCTGGCCTTTGGCCCATTCAGATTTCCATTCATGTCAAAACGGCCTTTGGCCCATTCATTTATTCAAAACGGCCTTCGGCCCATTCGTTTACGTCAAAACGGCCTTCGGCCCATACATTTGTGTTAAAACGGCCTTCGGCCCACTCATTCATGTCAAAACGACCTTAGGTCTATTCATACATGTCCAAACGACCTTCGGTCCACTCATTTCTATCAAAACGACCTTCGACCCATTCAATTCTGTCAAAACGACCTTCGGTCCATTCGTTTACGTCAAAACGGCCTTCGGCCCATACATTCATGTCAAAACGGCCTTCGGCCCACTCATTTATGTCAAAACGACCTTAGGTTCATTTATTTCTATCAAAACGACCTTAGGTCCATTTATTCATATCGAAACGACCTTCGGTTCATTCATTCGTTCATGTCAGACTTTTGTCCACAATCCCAATTAGCAACTCATAAAGCTTATAAGGAAATAAATAGTTGGACATTGCTAAGCTTTCAAATATCGATATTACTCACAGTGATCGGCTTGTGGATTTGCCCTGGAGCTTGACCCTACATATTTCATGAACACAAAAGGGTCACTAACAGTTCAATCCATTCTTTAATTTACATATTCCTCTTTAGGCTTTATTCTTATCTCGTTAACTCATTTACAATGCTCAATGCATGCCTAAGAGTGCTTACAAGTGAAAGAGAACGGAAAACGAAACACAGAACGAGCATACAAAATTTCAAAAAAACAGGGTCCACGCTCGAGCGTGGACTTACCCGCTCGAGCGGACCCGAGAGGCCTGCAAAAGTACTGGTTACCTCAAAATTACGCTTGAGCGTGAGTTCGGGCGCTTGAGCGGAAGGCTTGTCTATATAAGCTCCCCGCTCGAGCGTTAAATATTCCGCTCGACCGGACATCCAACTTTGCAAAAAGTGCTGGGAGCACGATTTTCCCGCTCGAGTGGCAATCACTCCGCTCGAGCGGACATAAAAAATCTGGGTTTTCCAGATTGAGTTCTTGAGCTCCCTTCAACATTCAAACCATCATTTCTTGCCTTTAATGGCTCCAATTTCACATATACTTGTACTAACATGGTGTACACACCAAAACACATCTTCATGGAGCCCAATTTCATAAATCAAATACATGCATGGCTCAATTTAATTCAAGCTCAATTCTATCATACACATTCATGCATTCAAAGCTCCTATCTTTAATTATTCAAACATGCATGCTAATCTTGACTTCATTTCCATTCCAAATAATGCAAATGGTGTTCATTCTCATGGAGCTCAACAAAAACATGCTTGCATGTATGATTCAACATTTACCTTTCCATATTCAACTTAATACATGCTTGATTATGCAAAATCATGGTGATCTTACACATGCATGCGCACATTAGCTTCAAATTCATCAATTGTAGCACAACTCTTGTTCTTGATCTCCAATTAGTCTTTAATTCACAAAATTACAAGTTCAATCTCATGAATTTACTCACCTAGGAGTTTAATCTTCCAAACCCTAGTCAATTCTTGGACTTAATCTTCAAGATTCCCAAGCCTTGAGCCAAAACCACACAACTCTCTCCCTTCTCTCTCTAAGGCCGACCCCCCCTCTCTCTCTCTCTATTCTTGAGTTCAAAATCAGCCAAAGTGTTAAAAAGAGGAGGAATTGAAGTGTAATGGCCCTTATGTATAAGCCCACTAATCAAGTTTAATAATAATAAATAATATGACACTAATTCATTAATTAAATCAATGTAATCTGGCCTGAATCAATTTTTCAATTAAATTTCACCGTAGGCTCTAAAAATTACACTAATCACAAAGGCGTAGTCAATTTTGGGTTCTGTGGCCGATAGAGCCCTCAATTTAATTCCCAAGGCAGATTATTCAACAGATATTCCTACGGTGAACAGATAGAACTTCAAAACCACATATTTTCACATAATGGAATACAAAATCATATCAAAACACATAATCACATCATATTAAGGAGCAATTAACATATTACGGAACAGGGGTATTACAGAGACGCCCTAGATTGTTGTGTTTTGGGGGTTCTTCTTGTTCCTGGAAGGCAATATCATCTATACCGCTACATCTAAACCTACCTACAGTTATTGAGACTAGATCATCTCTTTTTCCTTGTCAAGAAGGTAAGATTTGAAGTTTGAAGCGCCAATGCCTTCATGTTGTTGAAGTTTCTTATTCAATAACATATGTTTCAAATATGAGATTTCTCATTCAAAAATATGTTTGAGATTTGAAATTTCTTATTCAAAAACATATGTTTCAAATTTGAGATTTTTCATTCAAAAATATATGTTTAAGATTTGACATTTCTCATTCAAAAATATTTGTTTGAGATTTGAATTTTTTCATTCGAAACAATATCCTTTAGATATGAGATTATCATTCAAAAATACATCTTTCAGATCTAAGAGTTTTTATTTGTTTGAGATCTGAAGACTCGCTAGGAATTTTACTTGGGTATAGCCTTCTTCCTGCTTAGGCTTTTGATTGTTGAATTTTGAGGGAATCTGATTACTTGAGCTTTTGCGTATATGAATGACATCCTTGATGAGGTTTGTTGCTATATTTTGCATATATATATATATATATATATATTGTTATCAATTCATGCTATATTCATTGAAAAAATGTAATAAATTATTGACATTCTATCCTTGAATGTTATTTTTTTGGCATTTATTATATCAACTACGTTTCATTCCAAAGAATTAATTCCTGACTCTGAAGAACATATGTCATCAATTAATAAACTGTGTGTGCATGCTTGTCTTGTGCTCTAGATTTATTATGGCTAAATTTTTTTAACTGGGCGTGGTAAATGTTGGTGATGAATGAAGGATTTCTTGTGATATACTATGATTAATAATAGTATAAGTTATTCATGTTTGGTATTAATCTGAGCTGTTCCTACCTTGCTATATTTGAACCTAAGCAGATGTAATTTGTCTGATGATGGGTGTGAAACGTTTTCAGGTAGGTTACATGTAAACTTTACTTTGTATCCCTCCTGGTTTAAGAATAATAGACTGTCTTTTAAATTGGGATACATACTACACTTTCTAATAGCACCAGGAAAACATTGAAAGCAACCTTCACAACAAAAGGTAACCTTTTTCATGTCATGTTTTTTGCAAGGCTACGGAATCTGAAAGTACTAAACTTGGGATTCAATGATATCTCAGATGCTTGTTTGGTACACATGAGAGGCGGGTTTTCCTTCTTATTTTTATGCAAGTTCAATAACAGTATAAAAAATTAGGGCAAAAATTATAGAGTTTCCCACTTCTGATACCCAAGAGGGATAATAGATGGGTCTTGTGCAACAACTCACAGCTGTACTTGGGGAATGGGTATTCCTCTAGCCGTTAAATATACAATATGTAGAATTTTCCCCCTTCTTTCTCAAAATCCATTCTTGTGGGTTTGCCTTCCGATGTGATTATTTTTGGCAGGTCATTAAATCAAATTATCAAAAGCACAGTATGCAGAATTTATTTGGGGTTCACTGAAAATATTTTTTCATAGAGACTTCTCATTTCATGCAACAATGCATTATGTTGCTACATACTTGGTTTTTGCCATTATTTGATATTGAGTTCATTACAAAAGAATACAAGTCTTTACTTTTTGTGAAGTTTTTGTCATTTATATAGTTTTTTTTTTTTTTTTTTTTTTTTTTTTTTTTTTTTTTTTTTTTTTTTGCTTCAAGCAGGTTTGACGAATTTGGAGAACTTAAACTTGGATTCATGTAGGATTGATGATGAAGGCCTAGTTAACTTGACAGGTCATTGTTCACTAAGTTCCTTTTATTTAATTTTCTTATGTCTATGTTGCACTTTTAATAACAGTTCTGTTTTCAGTCAATGGTCTGTAGAAGCTTATGCCTTTGAGTCGCACATGTATTGTGCATGAAGTTATAAAATTAGTGGGTGGTTTTGGGTGGAAGATGCATTATACTTCTCATTTTTTGTTAGTTGTTTTAAATGTCATCTAGTTAAGCATGCTTATTTGCCTTTTATGATAAATATTTGACCTATTCTAGATTGTATCAAGATATCAAGGAAAAGATGTTTCAAAAAATCTAGGGCAAACTGCAGAGCCATAGGTTGGTGCATATGATACTTCTATTTCCAGCTGCTCTAGAGCTGAATTTTTTTCTTTACTCTGTTTAGATTCCCAGATTTCAATTCAAAACTCATTCTTTTTTGTTCTTTTATTGGCTTTGTTTATCATTATTATTATTATTATTATTATTATGATTGGTAGAGACCGAGAGGATTGAAGACCATGAGAAGCAACATGGAGAGCAATTCAGAATGACAGTGAATGATGGATGGGGGCATTCCTTTGGATTCTCATTTATCTTATTTTTTCTTTTTTTCCTCTTATCTGATTGGGGGGTTGGGTGTTTCAGTTCACTTTCTTCTTATTTTTTGTGTTAAATGGGAGAGGGAGTGGTGTGTATGTGTGTGTGTGTGTGTGAAAGAGAGAGAGAGAGAGAGAGAGAGAGAGAGAGAGAGAGAGAGAGAGAGAGAGAGACGAAGGTAATGTTATTTTGTGGTTTTGTATATAAAGTAGTATTTTTTTGGTTGAGAATTGTGAATTCAATTTTTGGATATGTTATTTTGTGGGTAATGTTAAAACATCTTTTGTGGATATGTTATTTTGTGGGTAATGGTGATTGGATATTAAATTGAATGGAAAAGTGAATTAATGTTACATTTACTATTTGAATGGGAGTTATTATTTCATATTAGTACTATTCAGTTTTATTATAGATATTTTTTTAGTTCAATCACATCAAATTAGCAAAATGTTTATAAAAAAATAAAATAAAAATATCACAGCGTTTCTCAAAACGCCACTTAAATCTTAAATACTAATAGTTAGATTTTTTAAAAAAGATATGACAACGTTTCAAAAACGTCACTAAATTTCATAGTGACATCATGATACTGTTAAGTAGGACGTTTGACGGTGTTTTTAAAGAATTTCTTTTGTATTTCCTTATATAAGGATTCAGAAAATGCCGAATTCCTGCCTACAAATTGTTGATTACTCCAAAATGGCATTTTCTTTTGACCCAAATTTTTTCCCCTGTCCTTATCATTCAGAAAAGAAAAAAAAAAAATTCTCAAAATAGCAAACATTCCCTAGAATTTTTCTTAGATTCGAACCCATAGTTGATGATAGAACTAGAATAGATATTTTTTGTTCCCTACGCACATATCCTTGCTTTTCTATCAATCTCTAATTCTGATCTTCCTCCTCAATCTGATATTATGGTGTCGGTATAGACCGAAATTCCGTTATGGTCCAAATCTGATCGATAATAAATACCGGGGCATTGTAATATTTGATTGATCACAATTCTGTATGTTCCATTTATTATAGAAGTTCCCAAAGAATTCATTAGAGGAATGTTTTCAATAGAAATTGTTTGACCTTGCATGTCCCTACTTGTTTTCCAAATTAATCTCGCGGATACATATAATTCAGAAGAATAAAAATGCCGCCTATATTAATATAACAATATTTTTAAGACGTCATAAAGTTATAGCGACGGCCGTGATTTAGGCGTTTGGTACGAAACGTCACAAAATGAATTAGTGACGTTTTTTTCACCTATAGCGGCGTTTAAGAAATGCTGCTAAATGTTGATTTTCCAGTAGTATGTTTCTAAAGAAGAAACTTCTAAAATTAAAATAAATTGACAAAATTTAAATAATTAAGCCAATTTTCTTGGGTTTTTAGAGGTTTTTTAATTGGTAAAATTTTTTACTCTTTAAATTTTCTTATACCCTTTTAATCTAGAAACACACACACACACACACACACACACAAAAAAAAAAAAAAAGAAAAGAAAAAAAAGAAGAAGAAGTAGATAACTCATCCTTTACAGCCATTCTTTTTTAATTTTCCATTTGGATTTTACATCATTTAGGTTGTAAACAAGTCAAGTTTAACCAAAGGGTAGGTTGCTCAGATTTAACGAGTTTGAAGAAGTGTTTAAACTGAATTTATTCACATAACGAGTCATTTCCAACAAATTTTTAATTAGCCAAACATGAGTCGAGATCGAATAATTTGATTTTTTTTGTCAACAGAATAGTAGGATATTCAAGTTTGATTTGAAAATTCAATAAATTTAAAAATATGTTTAAATTTAACTTATTTATATATTACAAATCAATTTGAAATAAATTTTTAATTAACGGAACATGAGTCGAACTCAATTATTTGGTTCCTTAGCAGCTTGGAAATTATTGTCCACTAACATTTTTGCGATTTATGATTTTACTTTCAAAGCCCAACTGAGCCCAAAATAAATAAAATTTAACAAAATAAATTTAAAAGAAATAAAATTTAGCAATATATATATATTTTTTGTTTGCTCATTAGTATCCGTGGCTTCAGAAGAGAAGAAGACATACAAAAAGAAGAAAATAAAAAATAAAAAATAGAATAAAGGAAAACAATAATGCAATTAACACTCATAATAAGGAGTAAATAGAAAAGCTTAGGGTAATCATAGGCAAAGAAATAGTTGGGCATAAAATATCTCCTACTGTTTAGTTTTTCCATCCCCTCCTTGTGATCCCCTTGAATCTAAAGATTTCATCTTGAATTTCTCAGGATTTCAACTTCTGTATTTTTTTGAATTGCTTCTTTCACAATCCATACATTCAAACGTAAATTTATTTAATTTGAGCAGAGCAGTATACCAGAACATCTATAGAGATTCAAGAGGAAGATTGTTTCGCAGCTTTGCAAATCTTTTAAGTCTGAACTCTTCTTCATTTTCTTCGGGGAGTTTCTCGATTACTATAATAACACCTTCATTAGTGGTAGTTGATCATTTTCCGATAGATCCTTGAACATCGATAATAAATTGTTTGATTCAGTTTTAGCATCAAACTCAGAGCTGCCGGATAGCTGATGGAGTACTCTTTCACCACACTTTAGCCGGACATTTTTTGATAGTTTCTCTTGATGATTAATCTATTTCAACCTAGTTTTAATCCATAAATTCTCTAGGGATTTAAAATGAAGATTCTTTAGCAGCTCCCTAAACCTTCTTGGTCTGAAATCTTCTTCATTTTCTTCTGGGAGTTTCTCCATAGCTGTAATAACAATAACTTCATTAGAGGCTTCTTCGATCAGCTCTAGTTGATAATTTTGAGATAAATCCTTGAACAACGATAGTATTTTATATAATTCTCTTTTAACGAAGGGTGCTTGACGGAGTAATGCAAAAGGTGACAATCGTTTAACACCTGATGTTATTGGTGGCGGTGGATTTGGGACACCGCTACCGCCATTGTTACAACTATTATCATCAAACTCAGATTTCGACATTACTATATAGCATATATGATGTGCCAATAGCTATGCTAGGACATATTTGCATGAAATGAACACTTGCTTGATCCATGTATTTATACAAGTAATTACTAGCCATTACTTTTTCAAAACTGTGTCTGTTGGCTACATATTTTGTACAGGCCAATCACAGTTCAACATGTGGCAGGATGAGGGCAATACGGGAAGACAATTCAATTCTTCAATCGTAATCACACACGTGGCAGTTAGTATTGGTTATTGTGGATATGCATAGCACTAGATTAGCAAAGAAATGCAAGATGACGTGGTTTTAACAGTTACTTGTTTATTTGAATTCAAAATCAAGAGGGAAGCCTAACTGAAGACATGGCGTAGTGGAGCTAACTGTGAGAAAACATGATCAGCGATCATGGAGGGTTGATTTGACGGTTAGAAACTCATTTCGACGGTTATCATTGAGAAGTACAAATAGCAGAGAAGGCCCCAGAAAGAAGCCCCCGAACTCAGATCCAAAGAACCAATTTTATCTACTTTATTTTCCTTCTAGTTTTTACATTTCTTGTTCTTTACATTTCTGTACTTCAAATTCCTGCACTTCACTTCGTTCATAGGAGTAGTTTCAAGTAGCTTGTTGCTGTAAACCTCTACGAGACTGAATTGGATCATTATAAGTCCTTCATTTTTACTTAATGAAATGCTACAATTGTTCTTAATTTAATCGTTGTTTGCTCAATTCTCCTAAACAAAGCCACCAGTAAAAGTCCTCTTCATTAAGGCTGAAAGAACTAAAACACAATCGTCTGATAATTGGTTGGCAATTAATCTTTTGTAAAGACTGATTGATCCTTGCTAGCATGCTTAAAATTACAGTAATAACCTTCGAAAGCCAAAAAAGCCAACATATATTTTTGGCACGCCCAGTGGGACTAATTGAAATGGCTAGACGTAGGAGACAAGGAGAAAATGAATACTTGGAAGAAGGCGTGCAAGGAGAGGTAGAAATACCTAATCTAGAGGATAATGTGGTAACACATCCTGTGGAAGTACCTGTCTTATCTAAACCTCTGCTCGAACAGACCAGCACTTCGGGGCAAGTACCACATGTTTAAAATATTGGACGAGGCCATGGAGTTGGACCATCCACTGTTCCATCTACTCAGCCAACAAATCCATGGGGAGGCCTAGTAGATGCCATGGGACAACAGTTAATGAACATAATGGAAAGATGGGCAATATCCTTTATGGATCCAGTGAATACCCATCAACCAATTAACACAAGGCATATGGAGGAAATTTCAAATGTCCCTCAACAAAGATTGGCTAGAGATAAACAGCCTATGCAAAATAATGGACATACTAATGGTCAAACTAGTAATCAAAACTATGAAAGACTATCACCTCAGTCTTGGTATGAGCCTCTTTCGAGGCCTGTGACAAATCAAAATGCCTCATTGCTTAACAGTGAAGCCGTGCAAATTGGTGGATCTGGGCCAACACAAGAAAATGGCATAAGGATGTTTCCAAATCCCAAGTTTGAAGCCATACCTGGCACGAGGGGGTTTACTAATCCTTTGTTCAAATTTGTACCTGGGGGGTTAGAAGGGTTTCCTGTGACTGGAAGAGACACAACACCTGTTCCAGCACCTTTCGTAGGTCCTTTCGTAGGACAGGCTCAGAGGGGTCACCCATTCCCTTAACAGCAGCCAGCACCACAGGGACAACCAGTCCCAAATATACCTCCCTATGGACCAAGAGGACCTCAGGCACAAGGTTTTCCACCAAATCCTATGTTTGTTCCTCCAGTGGTGGTTCAACAAGCACAAAATATGGTCCCTAGGGACCAAATTGCCGATATTGTGAGAGAAATGTGTGGACCTATGGCTCGGGGGGTTCAAACTCCTGTATATAGGAAACTATATCCAGAATGGGTAGATAGGGTAGATGTATACCCAAGAGGGTTTAGAATACCAGCCTTTGTTCTTTTTTATGGGAATGAAAACTAGTCAACAGTAGAACATATTGCTAGGTTCGCTGCCTAATGTGGTGAATTTACCAATAATGATTACATGAAGTTAAGACCATTCCCAAATTCTCTAACTGGGGCAGCTTTTGTATGGTATATTAACCTTACACCTGACTCTATCCAAACTTGGCAACAAATGGAGGAGGCATTTCATGCTCAATTCTTCCAAATAGAGCCAGAAATTTCCATGGCAGACTTGGCAAGGTTGAGTCAAAGGCTTGATGAGAAAGCTGTTCAATTTATTGCCAGATTTAAAAGAGCACGAAACAAGTGTAGAGTCATTCTTCCAGAGCCTGAATTTGTGAAATTGGCTCAAAATGGCTTAGAGTTTAGGCTTCAAAAGAAGTTTGACTCAACTGAGTTTAGAGACTTGGTGGAATTAACCTATAAGGTGTCTAGGTATGAATCATTACTAGATCGAAGTAATGCATCATACAAGACGTATTATAGAGATCCTAACTATGAAATTGATGCAGCAGAGATCGTAGGGAAATAACATGTGATCTGTGAGGCATTAATTCATAAGGACACTACAATAGACCAGTAGTTTAAAAAGAAAGACCTTCATAAGAAATATTCTTTCGATTTAACAAAGACAAATGACATTTTTGATCATTTGCTTGCTGTAAATTTCCTAAAGCTACCAAAGGAGGTCAAAATTCCTTCCCCACAAGAACTTAAAGGAAAAATGTATTGTAAATGGCATAATTCTTGGTCCCATTCAACTAAAAATTGTATTGTTTTTCGGGACAAGATCCAAGAGCAGATTCGAAAGGGAAGTTTAAAATTCCCAGCTAAAGCAGAAAAGGCTATGGGGATTGACACTAATCCATTCCCAGAAATTGAAAAAGTTACAGCCAATGTTATTTTGCTAGACTTCCAGAACTTATCCTTGAATGAATTGGAAGAGGTTAATGTGCAAATGCATGTTGCCAGCCAGACTACTATCAAGAAAGATGGTAGAAGTTCACCAGCTGATGAAGAGGGCTTTGCAGACCAAAGGGAAGACTCTGACGAGGAGGCACTAGATGATGACTCTTTAAAGGCAGCTGCTATGCAAAGAATGTGTCCCAGATGCAGGTTGAGGTACAAGTGGTTGAAAGGGCTTTCGATTGATGGGAAGCAGTATTATGAGGATGTGCAGAGGCATCCTAAACCAACCAGTGCCTATAACAAGAGGCCATATCCAACTGATCCTAGGCGGCAACCATTCATGGCTGAGCCAACAGCCACTAAAGTGCACTCCAAGGGCAAGAGACCTCTACATGAGTTCAGACCACCCAACTATTACAGAATGAAGGGCAATCATCCTGAGATGAGAAATGAAGTGGGCTCAAGTTATGGGATCAAAGCCAAAGATTGGCCCCTTAGACTAGCCTCACACAAAAAGGAAAGTGGCCACCTTCATGGAAGGCCTAAATTAGGCCCAAAATAGGGAGTCAGGGCCAAACAGTGGCCTTCACAGCCAGCTTCGAACCTGGCATCAAAGGAAGAAAGAGACAGTTCGACAAGAGAAATGTCATGCAGAAAAAACCAGCCAGCCAGTGGGTTCATGGGTACCTGGGGTTCCAGATTGGTTTGTCATGCAGAAAAAACCTAGAGAAATGTCTACCCAAAAAAATGTTGTTGGAGACCAGGGTAGGATGGTTAAACCTCTCTTGGTGGCTCCAAATAATTGAGTGTTACTAAAGCATCCAAAAACAAAGGAACCAAATATGGTCCCAATGATTTCTAGATCCTAAAAGAGGAAGATCCAGTGAAGGTACACTCAGTATCAGAAGGATCTGAAAGAAAGTGGGGAAAGCTCTTCATTGGTCCAACCAAAGGGCCAGACAGAGGGAAGAAAAAGTTCAAAGTTAGATCATAGTCCAAAATCGACTCCTCAAGATAAAAGGAGTTACAGCAGAGAGCAGTTGGCCAAAGTTCACTTCAAACTGAAAGCCAAAGAAAGATCCAGTTTGGCAGGATTAGAAAGGGCTTTGATGGAAAGCGATAGTGAGACAGGGGGAGAAGTTGGCCTAGGCCAAAGGAATGAGATGGATGAGGAGGAAATGTTTGAAGCCTTCATGGCTGAACAGCCATTTTTGGTCAAAAAACCAGCAGAAACAGACCATTCGAACGAGGTCATTAGTACTGAAGTGCCAGAATGCAGCATGAAAGATGTTTTGGAAGAAATTGAACAAGTTGGCCTGGAAAAGAAGCAGATACAACCAGTGGTCCAATTTTGCTCATTTCCTCCAGTGTTAGTGAATATGGTGCATATACTACCACAGGAGTTCCAGGCTGAGGATGAAAACCAAGAAGGTTAGGAGATTGACCCAATTCCAGTTTCTGGTGAGGACTCACAGGTTAGTATGGTGCAAGACGAATTCGAAGTGGCCACACCAATGAAAACTGGAGACGAGAGTGAGGAAGAGGTGAGTATTAACCTCTCATACCCTTTTGAGTATCCTACGACATCCATGATGCAGCATGTGAAACCCTTGTGTATCAAGGCCTTCTTCGATGGGATACAGATGAACCGGGTATTGGTGGATAATGGGGCAGCGGTAAACCTGCTTTCGAAATCTTCCTTGAACAAACTAAGAAAAAGGAACCCCAGATTAATCCCAACCAGCACAACCATTGCTGGTTTCGCTAGAGACAAACAGATGACTTAGGGTATTTTGCCCATCAACCTGAGTGTGGGAACCAGGGATTACATGACGGCATTCTTCGTTATTGACAACAATGCTAAGTATAATGCTCTACTTTGTAGGGATTAGATTCACACCAGCAAATGTTTGCCTTCCTCTCTACATCAGAAGATAATGATGGCCTTGTGCAATGGAGAGACAAAGGAGATCAATGCAGACCTTCAACTCTTCATAGCTTGCGCAGACTTTACAGAGGTCAAATTGTATATTGAAGGAGTGACACCACTCAGTATACTGAGAAAATCTGATGGATCAGCCGAAGTGATGGCTGATGAGGAATTAGCACACATGAAGCACTTAGTCCATGAAAGTGCTGATGAAGAATTTGTCGCCAAGGATGACAATGATGCCTGGTTGTAGGCAAAAAGATGGAACCCAGGAGGCCAGATCTTTGGCTTTAATTAAGTTCTCAGTATTGGACATAAAATCAATAGTCCAGAAGGTGCAAGAGCAAGAGAAAGAAGCCATGGTAGTTGGCTGTAAGTAGGAGCAGCAACAGGTCAGGTTTTTGGCCTTTGATAAATACTGCGCATTGGACATTGAAACAAAAGTCCAAGAGATACAGGAAGAAGAAGCCTTAGGGACAGACTTTGTCTATGAGGAGGAGGGCAAAGATGTTGAATCAAAGAAACCAGGAGCAGAACAAGGCAAGAAGATTGCTTCGAAGACAGAAGAAATCAAAAAAGAACCATCAGTCAGTTCTCAGATACAAGACCCCTTAGAAGAAGTTAACTTGGGGGAAGGTTCTATACAGCAACCCACCTACATTAGTGCTTGGTTAAGTGCTCTTGACATGGACCAGTTGTTGGTGGTCTTAAAGAGATATAAAGATTGTTTTGCATGGTCTTATAATGCACTACCAGGGTTGGACATGTCATTAGTAGAACATAGGCTCCCCATGAAGCCTAATTTCAAGTCATACAAGCAAAAACCAAGACTGATAAGTCCTAAAGTGATTTAGAAGGTCTAGGAGGAAATTCTTAGGCTCCTTAAGGCAGGTTTTATTAGGACAGCCAGGTATGTTGAATGGCTA
This sequence comes from Camellia sinensis, assembly GCF_055761805.1. Classification (NCBI taxonomy): domain Eukaryota; kingdom Viridiplantae; phylum Streptophyta; class Magnoliopsida; order Ericales; family Theaceae; genus Camellia; species Camellia sinensis. The sequence continues at coordinate 87,288,686 of NC_138974.1, forward strand.
TCCAATATTGTGCTTGCAGTTAAGAAGAATGATAAAATGAGGGTATGCATCGATTTTAGAAACCTGAATTTAGCAACTCCAAAAGACGAGTATCCCATGCCCATAGTAGATTTATTGGTGGATAGTTCAGCAGGGCACAAGATTTTGTCAATGATGGATGGGTACTTTGGTTATAACCAAATCTGCATTGCAGAAGAGGATATCCACAAGACAGCATTCAGATGTCTTGGGAACATTGGCACCTTCGAATGGGTTAAAATGCCATTTGGCCTAAAGAATGCTAGGGCTACATATCAAAGGGCTATGAACACTATCTTTTATGGTCTCATTGGAGGATATTTAGAGTGTTACATTGATGACATTGTAGCAAAGTCCCAATCTATGGAGGAACATTTGTTTCACTTGGAAGCAACTTTTGAAAGAATGAGAAAGTTTAAGTTGAATCCTCTCAAATCTGCTTTTGGCGTATCAGCTGAAAACTTCTTGGGCTATGTAGTACACAAGAAGGGAATACAGATTGATCAGAACAAAACCAAAGCTATCATTGAAGCCAGACCTCCATCAAGTAAGAAAGAAGTACAAAAATTCCTTGGACAGGTTAATTTTCTTCGAAGATTTATATCTAATACTGTAGGGAAAACTAAAGTATTTTCTTCCTTATTAAGGTTGAAAGATGAAGCTGAGTTTGTGTGGACAACAGAGCATCAAACTGCTTTCGAAGGAATCAAAGCCTACTTGGCCAAGCCTTTAGTGCTGATGCCACGAAAGGGTGATAAGCCCTTGAAGTTATATATTGTTGCGGCAGAAGATTCACTAGGAGTTTTCTTAGCCTAGGACAATAAAGAAGGTAAAAAGCAAGCAGTTTATTACCTTAGTAGGTTTCTAAATTTTTGTGAATGTAAATATTCAGCTGTAGAAAAGTTGTGCCTTGTATTGTATTTTGCTGCAATGAAACTAAGATACTATCTTTTACCTACAACTGTCTTGGTAATTGCAACCACAAATTTGGTTAAATATATGTTATCTAGACCTATGTTGAGAGGAAGAATTGGCAAATGGATACTAGCTTTATCAGAATTTCATTTAGAATATGTCCCCCAAAAGGCAGCAAAAGGACAAGTTTTAACTAATTTCTTGATAGATCATCCATGTTAGACAGAAAGCCAAGAGATAATGGAGCTTGGTATGGTTAGTGTTGAACCATGGCAAATGTGGTTCGATGGATCAAAAGCCAATGGTCTAACTGGAATTGGTGTGATGATTAATTCACCACTAGGGGTAGAAACCACACATGGTTTCAGAGTAGATGAAATTACTTGTTCCAATAATCAAATTGAATATGAAGCTTTAATAATGGGACTGGAAATACTTATTGGATTACAAGCTCATGCAGTTGATATATTTGGAAATTCCCAATTGGTAGTTAACCAGGTGAAAGGAATTTTCAAGTGTCAAAATGCAAGCATGTTGCCATACTATGTTGTTGCATTACATTTTCTTTCTCAATTTTAGATAGCAAATGTGACTTATGTCCCAAGATTCTTGAATAATAAAGCTAATGATGTGGCTTAGAAAGGTTCGAATTTCAAGAGAATGGATAATACTCAAATGAACATAAGCCAAACAACATATCAAAAGATAATACCACCCTTAAATAAAAGGAATGTGGTCTTAGAAGTCAATCATAATGACTTACAAGAACAAGATTTGAGGCATCCAATAATGCAATATCTAGCTGGCCCATCTTCAAAAGCCAGCAGAAAAATCAAATTGCAATCTATGCAATATATAATGTATGGTAATTCTTTCTATAAAAGGGGGGCAGACAGGTTATTATTGGAATGTTTAGGCCCAAAGTAAGCATTGACAGCTATGGCTGAGGTTCATGAAGGCATCTGTGGTGCTCATCAGCCTGGTGTGAAGATGAGGTGGATGTTTCAAAGACATTCCTACTATTGGCCAACCAGCCTTAAAGATTGCATAGAACATGCTAGAGGTTGCCAGGCATGCCAAAAGCATGGCACAATAAGACATGTACTTATAACTGATCTGCATGCGGTTGTGAAGCCTTGGCCGTTTAGAGGATGGGCTATGGATATGATGGAAAAAATACATCCACCCTCTTCGAAGCGTCATTGTTTCATCTTAGTAGCCACAGACTACTTCACTAAGTGGGTCGAAACTAAACCACATAAGGCTGTAGACCAGACTGAAGTTATTGGATTCATTAAAGATCTGATCCACAGATTTGGCATCCCTCAAACTATAACTGTTGATAATGGGACTATATTTGATGGGAAGATGGTAAAGTCTTTTGTGCCAGAATTTAGAATTAGCCTTGTTAATTCTACCCCCTATTATGCACAAGCAAATGGTCAGGCAGAATCATCTAATAAATCCTTGAAAAAAGGAATACAGAGAGTTATGGATGACAATCCCGAGGATTGGCATAACTTACTGTTGGATGTATTATGGGCTTATAGAACTTCTCCAAGATCAAGTATAGAAGTTACTCCTTATGCCTTAGTAAATGGGCATGATGCAGTGTTCCTTGTAGAAATCAACATCAAGTCCTTAAGGGTGAGAGGCCAGGATCAGTTAGTTCCTAAGTAGTACCATCATAGTATGTGCTTGGAATTAGAGAACGTTGATGAAGCTAGAATTCTGGCATTAAATAGCATTCTTTTCCAGAAGAAGAAAGCAGCCAAAAACTATAATAAAAAGGTCAAATACATTAGCTTTGATGAAAGTGATTTGGTATGGAAGACAATGCTCCCAATAGGGATTAAAAGCCACAAGTTTGGCAAATGGTCACCTAACTGGGAAGGACAATATCAAGTTCATAAAGTCTTGCCTTGGGGAACATATCATTTGAGAAATTTGAATGGATATGTACACCCCAAGAAAATTAATGGCAGATATTTAAAGCCTTATTATCCAACCGTGTGGGAAACGCAAAGAATATAATAAGTGCTAAATGAAAGGAGCATGAAAACACTCAAATAATAATTAAGATTTTATTTCATAATGAGTTGAATACATGCAGCCATAGATTGGCCCAAAAGTCAGTACAATGTTTCAGCTGTTCCTTTACAATTGACTTTCCACCCTTAAGAGATGGGAACAACTGAATGGCTGTAGCCATCTCCTGCTTTCAATCAGCCGATCCTTGGTTAGTAATCTGTAGCTTCGTGGCAGTTAGATCTAAAGCCAGGTTGACTGCTATAACTCTTCTTTGAGCTGAGCTTTCTTCTCCAATAGTTGAGCTCGAAATTGGGAGACAGAGGAATGTTGTTCTTTTAATTCTGACACTTCAGCATGTATTTAGGAAACAAATCTCTAGTCTCTCAGTAATTTCTCTTCTGTAGCTTTGGCAACTGGTAGATATTGATGTAAAAGTCAATGGTAGTTGCCGTATGAGATAAATTACTTGAAATAGTCATGTTGGATTGCTCAACAGCCTTGTAGCACTGGAGGAAACCATTCTTGATAATAGGCCTTTGTAGGGCTTCGAAGGAGATCCTAGAGAAGAGTGTCAACAACTCCGAATAGTAGTCCAAATCTAATGAAGGCAAAGAAGTCCTAGTAGTGGAGGAAGAGCTCTCAAAAATTTCTAAGAGAAAATCAGCCAAGACTAATGGCTCCGTTTCGTTGCTAGCTGTTCGAATAGTGGAAGGCATGTCAAAAAGACTAGCTAGCCTAGCCTTGAAGATGTCCATCTCTTCCGTTAACATGGAGGGTGCAAAAAGGACTCTGGTAGAAGGAAGAGATGGCTGCATAGGAATAGAAGAAGAAGATGAAACATCCCTAGCAGTCTTCATAGTTTTGGCTACTATTAAGTTAAGAGAAGAGGGACTGGAGCTAGATAAGATTAGTGGACAAGGAACTGGTGAGCTACCAGTGTCTTCTCTATGGGAATCAGCTATCACTGGAGATGAAGTAATAACTGGAATTTCCTCAGGGGGGGAAGGAGCAGTAAGGCTTATAGGGAGAACAAATTGAGTAGAGTTGAAGGCTATAAGAGGAAAGTATGGAGTTAAGCCGAAAGATAGGGATGCATGAATGCTTTGCCTCAAGAAAGGTATGAAAAATGTAGGACCAGGGAGTGGGAGTATTGCTTGAATTGGCTCCACATTTTAAGGTCTTTCAACTTCAGATGAAATTGAAGAAGTCCTTATTGAAGGAGAAGGTAGAGTAGTTATTGCTGCAAAAGAAGAAATACAAAGTAATGTTAAGTCTCAGTGTCAAGAATTTGAGAAAGGAAAGTGGAGACATGAAAGGAAATTACTGGTTTCAGAAATGGTGGCAATGATGGGAGAACTACGAAGGGAATAATGCTTAGTAGTATGTTGCCTTCTCGCAGTTTCTCTTTGGCTTATATTAGCAGCAGCAGCTTCATCCCTTAGTAGTTGTTGCTACTGCCTTTTTTCAGCCCTCTGGAAAACAATTGTTTCTTTAGAGTGTTCTTTCTCCACTTTTTTGGCAGCTGCCTCATGAGTAGGATCTTCGGCCAAGTCAGGAGAAGAGACGGTTGTCTTTTTTTTCTCTTTTTCCTCTACAGTGGTATTTCCTGCTCTTTCTCTGTCTTTTTCTCTGCAATCTGAGACTCAGACTCCTCAGGAGTGAGTAGTAGTTTTATTTTTTTTCCTTGCTGGTGTTTGCCATTGAGAATAGCCAGAGCTTCAACTCTCTTGGAAGATTCTTCTTATGGAGACCCTACACCAAGTAGTATGAATATGAAGAAAACAAACAGAAAATTATGAAAGGAAGAAAACCTAAAAGTGCATACCTTTCTTCGAAGCAGCTCTGGTAACTTTGGAAGGAGGGAGTGAGACTGTAGGAATAGTCTTGGTAGCTGTAGAAGAAGAAGGGATGGTCCCAATTTCTTTTTGTTGAGCCTTAGAAGGCACACCTAGCCCTATTAGTAAATCATGAGGATGTATTGCTAGATGTACTTTCATATTGACTGTCCACCAATTTTGAAATCTTTTTAAAACTGAGCCAGAACAGTTTAAATGTTGCCTCCTCTAGTTTAGGTTTGGGTACTCTCAGGTCTCTGGCGGTAAGATGGATATTCGAGAGATTGCAAAGTGGAATGGGAATTCCTTGGGTAAGCCTAAATTGCCTGGCAAACTGGGAGGGGCAGTATACCTCAGATAAGCATTTATAAGCTCGAGGGTTTAAAGTACCAATAAAAAGTTCCCCCGGCAACAAAATAAAGGCCCACATATCCTTCTGCAATGGGTTGGAACACTGTCTATCAGCCAAGAATGTCCTTAGCTAAGTCGGTCCTTTATTGGCATCAAAGAGGTAAAAGAAGGTGGCAGATGGGGAAACAGGAAGCTGGTGAAAAAAAGTAAGATAATATGCAAAAGAAGCAGGATAAAGGGCAATTCTAGCATACTTTTCTCCATAATTGCTAGGGTCTTGAACTAAGAACTTCAAGCAATCGGGATATAAATCAGTGAAGTATGCAAAGAGCCAGAGTTGAAGCACCCAGAGGAGACCTCCCTAGCTGATATGAAGAGGTTTCTCACAGAATTGGGAACAGGCTCTATAGACATGGCCTAAAAGATAAGGGGTCAAGGCTATTCGCTTTTTCAAAACAAGGGCCTTCGCAAGCGGGGCAAACTCAAGCATGATTCGTTGAGATGATGTACAAAAGAGAAATTTACTCAACCAATATAAAATAAAGGAGAAGAGCTCTCAATCACTCATAAGGCCCTCCTTTTTATTCTCAGCTTTTACGAAGTCACTGAAGGAAGAATTCAAAGGTGGAAGAGAAAAATCAACCGAAAGGTCTGGATAGCTAGGTGTAAAGGGAGTACCAAGTGGTGAAAGCCCTAAGAGATGACAGATATCAAGAATGGTGGGGGCCATCCGTAGACACCCCATTTTTGACCGTCCTCAAGACTTGGACGTCACCGTTTGAACACTCGGTGATTATCCATGTTTGTGTTTGTCTTGAGTTCCCAGAAGTCTTGGCTGCGCGCTTCGCCTCAGGATCTCTCGACCTGACTGTTCCGTGTTTGGCTTTGGCACCAAACACTTGTGTTTTTGCCTTGAAGGGAGGAGAATGGCTTATTGGCCATCCTCACATTCCACCGGCCTCCCCCTAGTATCACCGGCTATTTAGGGGTGCCACCGGTCATGGTTTCTTAAAATCAATGGCCGGTCGGCATAATATACTGCCGACCGGCACTTTGTTTTGTCGGTGACATCTTTTGTTGGCCGGTGTGACTCCTTTGCACCCTTGAGGCATGGTGCATGCCAGCTGTGCCAGCTGGAATGCACCATCACTCCTCCCCGTGCAGTTTTTGGCTGGTGTGAGCCTTTGAACCCCATTTCCTTCTAGAAGCTTGAACCCTTTGGCGAAGCTTCTTGGGGAAGCTTGGCCAGCTGTTTTAGCTTCTCCAAGAAGCCAAGACTCCTTTGCACCCTTTGCCCTTTTCATTTAGCTTCCTTGAGAAGCTTTAGTCTTGGCCCTTTGCCTATTTAAGCAATGATCCCCTCCCTTTGTCAAGGGTTAGAGCTTTCGAACCAAAAAAATAGAGCTTTTATATCTGTATATCTGGTATATCACCCTCTCTCTCTATATCTCTCTCTCTCTCATCCTTAGGGTGTGTTTGGAAGCCTAAAAGTGCATTTTGGCCTTACTTTTGCACTAAAACACACACCATTACACCTTGCTCCGAGATTGAGAGGCATTGAGGGTTGTTTTTTGAGGTTTTGGACTGATTTTGATCAGTAGAAGGTGGCTGGATCATCTGTTCTTCAAAGTTTTTTCAAGGGTAATAACTTTGCTTTAGTTTCCCCGAACTTGCACTAGTTTTTTACCTGCCTTGCTTGCTAATTTAGGCTTTGTTTTGGCACGGAGTACGATGTAAGTATTTATGCTTTAGCATCCTTGCATGCGTGTGAGTGTTGCCATGATAGCATGATTACCATGAGGCTAGCTGCTTATGTGATATAACTGCCTGAATGCCTGTGGGTGAAGGTTGGGTTGCTTGAGTTGGAATAGCTCATTGAAATCCGTGTTTTAGCCTACTTGCGAGTAGCAAATTCCAAAACATTTTTCCAAAACAAATGGATATGCAATGCTTATTTCCAAACATAGTATAACATAACATAGTAATTCTAATCTAATCTATACTTGTTTGCTGTGCGCATAACATAGTAATTCTAGGCTAATAAATGGAATAAGAACACATAACGTTTTCAAAAACGGATATCACGGTTAGTAGAGGCCGATCTTCGGATCGGGCGAGAGGGGGTGCTCATAGCTGACCTTCCCCAATCGTACCCTAGCTCCCGAGCCGAGGCAACTCTGGTGATGACGGACATGTGGCCTTCGGCACCGAGTCAGGGTTTCCTAAATTCCCCCATAAAAAAATATTTAGGTGGCGACTCTGTATCTGGCAAAACAGTCCATGTTTGGCACTTCTTTTCAAAAATCTGTTTCTCAAAACGATTTGCCGGATTTGGACGCTTTGGTTCAGATTAAGAACCATGACACAAATCGAGTCCGAACTGTAGTGAGGCCCACGGGCGCGTCTACAGTTTCTGGCGACTCTGCTGGGGATATTTAGAGAGCTTGACTCGAACTCATGATATCCTGTTTTGATCTCATTTGTGTGTCTCTTTGCATTGCATGTGCATTGGTGCGCCTAGGAACACAGTGTTTGCCATCTGCCATTCCTGAACGGTTTGCCAGAGGCTTGTCTTGTCAAGGCATGACCATAAGGCTGACCGGTTATGGGCTCTAACAGTATGGGAACACAAACCCCGATTTTACCGGGGCACCCTTTTCGACCATTCGACCTAGTGCATATTCGGATCCATAGTGACCATTCCAAGTTAAGACAGGCTGCTTACCCGATGTTAGGTTGTTTGAAGACTGCTGCGTGCATAGTGGAACCCTAGCTCCTGACAAAATAGGACAGGGAAACCCTACCCCAACATAGGGGTGTTTTGGCTCTCTTTACTTGCTATGTGCTTTTAGAGTATATCTCTACAGGAACGTACATATCAGTTTGCAAGATTGAGTATTTGACCTGAGGGCATCAGTATCAGTTTATGAGAATCAGTTATCTGCGGGTACCAGGTTCAGTTTTGGGAACAGTGATTCTGGGGAACAGTGATCAGTGTCGAGGAACAGTGTGTTCGGCTTACCAACTGTGTATTATGAATACCCAACTGTGCGTTGTATGTGTTTATTTTACGCCGTTGTGCTATCCGATTGTTTGTTTATTTACTGCTTTATTTATCTTTTTGCTAGGTAGTTTAGCACCATTGCTTCCAACCCGGTAGATATTCCCCAAGCACTCTGGATTAGAGGTCGTCGGCTCCATCGATCTGAGGATCTGGTAGACGGACAACCAGTGTACCACTCTCTACCCCCGGTTACTAGACGGACAGCGAGGCAGAGGGCATCAGTTCAACAGTCAGTACAGAGGGCTTTATGTACCCCACCTGTGTACAGTAGGGATCAGGATTCCGTTTCACCCACAGGAAGGGAACATATACCGATAATTCAGTCAGAACAGAACAGTATGGCTAGTTTAGAGGAGATGGTGCGCCAACTCCAAGAAAGCATGAAAGTGATGCCGCAGGATGCTGTCCGACAGGCAGAATTCGCCAAATAGCAGGCCACAGTTATAAATGAGCAAGCAGAGTTAATCGTGAGATTGCAGCAGCAAACCGGAGCATCTGCTTCACAGCAAGTCCCTCCCCCACTAAGGGTTCCGATACCGAAGAAACACCGAATGCCTAGAATATCCAAGAAGATACAAACATCCCAACGGGGCCGGCTCCACCCTTGATTCTACCTCAACTATCCAAGGCACCCACTCCTATCAATCAACCGGATTCTCCCTTCGAGTCCGAGGTGGACCCCATGGCATTAAAAATGAGCAAGCTTGAAAAGCTGTTCAAGAAATCTCAAGGTGTGAAGTCTATTCCGGACATTGAGGACGGGTATACCGACGCAGCCGTGACGCTGCCAGATCGGTTTAAGATGCCACAAATTGATCATTTTGACGGATCCGGGGATCCCATGGTGCACCTGCGATTGTTTTCAGACATCCTAAGGCCAATGGGCCTCACTAGACTGCAGAAGCTGTCTCTATTCAGCCGGGCCCTGTCGGGTGTAGCAGCCATATGGTATGCCAAATTGGAGGATGACGTCAAGAGAAGTTGGGACGAGATGGCTGAGGCCTTCATCTTGCAGTACTCATACAATACACAAATCGAGATTACGACCCGGGATCTCGAGACAACGAGGCAAGAACCCAAAGAGAGCTTCTCAGAATTCATAACCAGGTGGCGGGCTAAGGCTTCGATGATGACCTTAAGGCCTACGGACAAAGACCAGATTCGGATGATTGTGCGCAATCTTCAGCCGAAGTTAATGCAAAAGATGATTGTCCTCCCCTTCCCTACCTTTTCTGATCTGCATGAAATGGGGGTGCAGATTGAGGATGCCTTAAAGCAAGGCTTGATTGATAATGACCGGGAGCAACCCCGCAGAACTTTCAATCGTAATACTAATGCAGGCCCGAGTGGCGCTATAACTACCAGGACCTCTGAAGTGAGTATGGTCACCACCAACCCTCCCCCGAGAACTATGGCAGCCGCACCATTCTCCGGTGCTTCCGGAAGCAACCCACAAACAGCCAAATACCCTCCCAAAAACACCAGAACCTTCGCTCCGCTTTATATGCCCCTGTCCAAAGCTTTGGGGTTTCTAATCAGAAAAGGGCATCTGAAGCCCCTAGAGCCGCGGCCCTTACCAGAAAGACTCCCCGCTGCCCACAACCCAGCCAAGTATTGTGCATTTCACCAGCAGCATGGTCATGACACCGATTTGTGCTTCCGATTACGTCATGAGATTCAAGATCTCATTGATAACGGGGTGATTTTACCTCACGAGAAACCCAATGTTACTACAAATCCTCTCCCCACACATAACCAAGCTCCACCACCCAAAAGAATCAATTTCATCCATACTGGGGTCGTGTCCTACAATCCTAGTATTTATATCACACCTTCCTGTCTGCCTAAGCTGGAGGTTTTCCTTCCCGATTGCACCGATTTGTGCATGATGGACGTTTCCATAACCCAACCCAAGCCAGCGGTGGTGACTATCGAGAGTAAGAGAGAGAAGACTCCAAAGGAGAAGGGGGTTGTTGAGCCAGAGTCTGCGGAATCTGGGAGTGATGCTGGGAATGCTTATAGTCCGAGTGACTACATTTCACCAATAGGCTAGAATAGACCAGATGTGGAATTTCCAGCAGGAGGGGAGTTGTGTGCGATCCAAGGGGACAGTCCAGGACAGGGAACGAATGATTTAACGGCTATGGAAGAGGACCTCGCCAAGTTCCAATTTTACAGTAACCAAGATCCAGGAGACTCAGCCGTCAACTGGTTCGATTATGAGGAATCGACAGAGGCCACGGGGTGGTTGGATGATCAGCCAGATGTGGTAGGAGAGTTTCAGTCAGAACAAGGCCCGGCAGGGGCAGGAATGTCAGTAACAGCCGGGAGGGTCGAAGAACAGAGTACATCGCCGGAGAGCGCCGGTGTCAAGAGTTTTGCTTGGGATTGGAGCATTCTGAGTACAGGGATTATTGAACAATCGATTGCTTTGACACAGTCAGAACAGGAAAGATTCGAAGATTTCGAGAGAATCAGGAAGGCAAAAGCCCACGTGGGAGTTGAGACCGCCGCAAGTACAGAAATGGAGAATGCCGCGAGCATAGGAATAGAAGGTACTGCAAGTATCGGAACAGTCATGCCAGAACCGGACAGGTGCTTGTCAGTTGCAGATGGAATGTGGTGGGAGGACGATGATCTATGTCTTGCCCACACAGACGAGGATTGGGGGGGTAACCAACCAGATGATACCTGGTATATCGGCGAAGTCGATCACATGACTAGGAGTGGACGGTACTTCAAGCCTCCACACCTAGATCAACCAGAGGCGTCTGGAAAAGATAAGGAGGCAGAGAAGCAAAAAGAAAAGCAACTCGAGGATGAGGCCGTATTGAGACAATTGAAGAAGATACAAGCAGACATCTTCATCTGGGGGCTGCTTATGGCTTCTCGAGTACATAGACATGCTGTCCTTTCAGCCATGGACAAAGCCAAGCTTTCTATAGACACCACGCCCGAACAGTTGGTGGGCCTAGTTTTTCCGGGAGGAGGTCCCCCGGCATTAACCTTTTCAGAAAAAGAACTACCGCCTGAGGGCACAAATCATAACAAACCCCTCTACGTTTCCGTGGAATGTAGAGGCAAATGGATACCGGTGGTACGTGTTGATACCAGGTCCGTCATCAATGTCTGCCCAGCCAGAACAGCGTATGCAATCGGGATGAAACACGCGGACTTCGTGCCTACTGCTCAGGTGATTAGAGCATATGATAATACTAGCAGGGAAGTGATGGGGACTGTCAAAATTCAGACCCAGGTTGGTCCCGGACAACACAACATTGAATTCCATGTCTTGGACGTTCCCGCAACCTTCAATCTGCTCTTGGGGCGGCCGTGGTTGCACCAAGTAAAGGCAGTCTCTTCCACTTTACATCAGATGCTGAAGTACCCTCATGGGAAGGGGGTGGCTATTGTCTTTGGAAATTCATCAATCTATCCGCCGCCGGAAGTGTCCACACCTGTCTTGGAAATCGAGCATGGCACTGAGGATGTGTTCTTATCAGGGTTCACTTTGGCTGAGGCTCGAGTGGTGCAGAATATTATGGCTGTGAATGAGGGGGTGTACGTCAGTGCTCAATCCGTCTACCTCATGAACAAGCTTCAACACATCCCCGGGATGGGATTGGAAAAGAGCGGCCGGAAGGGCGTCGCAGCATTGGCCGAAGTGCCACACAACCCTCATACCTTTGGTTTGTGTTATATGCCCACCAAAGAGGACTAGGTAAGGAAGGTAAAGAGATGGCTGGGAGAGCCAGAGCAAAGAAGGCTGGGAAGCCTTTTGAGTTGATTCATAGGCCCATTCAGGGTACCCTAAACGGACGCTTCGTCCGGGAGGGGGAGGACTTTCCGTTTTATGGCTTCCCAGAACCATGGCTGAACGCGGAGAAGAAGCGCGTGCCAGGTTTCGAGATCTTCTTCGACCTGCAACTACCCGGAGATGATATTGCCAAAGAGCAGACGGACCCATCAGCTGAGATTGGGTAGTGTAAAGCAGTGGATTCCGAAGGCACTGAACTTGAGATGGGGGTAGCGCTGGCGTGTCTACTCTCAGATCCTTCGATCGACCAGAAGTGCTTGGGGGATAACTCCTCGGTATGCATGATCGGGAATGAAACGGCTGCGAGCCTACCATCAACTATTTTGGATGCATCCATTGCACCCTCTCTCGTCTGGCAATATGAAGAAGGATTTTTATCAAGCAGCACCGGATCAGGTAGTGAGCCGGAATCTGATTCCACCGAGTCTTGTGAGTCAGAATCAGGTTCCAGCTCAACTGAGTCTGAGTCCGGTATTCCTAGGGGTGATAACCCGAATGCCACAGTCCTGTCTAGGTCGTCATTTTCTTTCTCTTTTGAGTCTGTTGTAAAAGAAGAATCAGACGGCTTGGAAGTATTTAATGAGAATGATATGGATGTGGTTTCTGAGTATTTTTCTGTGCCTTTGATTTATTGCTTAAATCAGGATTTTCAAAATTTTGATGAAAATGACGAGGAAGAAATTCCTCTGGTTTTGCAACGATTAATTGATCAAGAGCACCCTTAATGGATGAAATCACTACTGTGAATGTTGGTACTGAGAAGGACCCGCAGCTGGTCCAGATCGGGTCCACGTTGTCTTCGGAGGAACGCGAGCACTTAGTCGCTTTATTAAAAGATTTCAAAGATGTTTTCGCGTGGTCCTACGAAGACATGCCTGGAATCGATCCTGAGATTGTACAGCACCGGATCCCTCTTGATCCCGAGGCCCGACTTGTCAAATAGAAACTCAGAAGGATCCGCCCTGATTGGGCCATTAAGATCAAGGAAGAGGTCACCAAGCAAATCGATGTAGGCTTCCTGCTGGTATCCGAATACCCGACTTGGTTGGCCAACATTGTTCCAGTGCCGAAGAAGGATGGCAGAATTCGGGTATGTGTAGACTTCAAAGATTTGAACAGGGCCAGTCCGAAGGACGACTTTCCCTTGCCACACATTGATGAATTGGTAGATTTCACGGCAGGGCATGCCTTGCTTTCGTTTATGGATGGCTTCTCAGGCTATAATCAGATAGTAATGGCACCCGAAGACCGGGAAAAGACTGCATTCACTACCCCGTGGGGTACATATTGCTACAGAGTGATGCCATTTGGGTTGAAGAATGCTGGAGCTACTTATCAACGGGCAGCAACCACAATATTGCATGATATGATCCATAAAGAGGTTGAGGTGTACGTGGACGACATGATTGTCAAGTCCAAAGAAAGAGAGGGCCACTACACCGCCTTACAAAAGTTCTTTCAAAGGATCAGAGAGTGCGGCTGCGGTTGAATCCTCAGAAGTGTACATTCGGTGTTATAGCAGGAAAAATGCTAGGGGGCATCGAAGTCGTCCCTCCAAAATCAAGGCCATCTTAGAAATGCCACCACCAATGACTGAAAAGGAGGTGCGAGGCTTTCTAGGTAAAGTGCAATTCATAAGACGGTTTATCTCAAAATTAACCTTGACTTGTGAACCACTTTTTGGTCTCCTGAAGAAAGGAAAAAAATTTCAATGGGACGCCGATGTCAAACAGCTTTTGAACAGATTAAAGAATATTTACAGAACCCGCCCGTGTTGTCACCACCAGAGCCAAGGAGATCGTTGATATTGTACCTTTCAGTAACTGAGACTACCATGGGCTGCATGCTCGCACAAGAGTCAAAGGACAAAGTGGAAAGGGTCATCTACTATCTGAGCAAGAAGATGCTGGATTACGAGACCCGCTACACTCCGCTGGAGAAGGCTTGCTTGGCCTTGGTATGGGCTACCAGGAAGCTGTGGCACTACCTGTTAGCTCACTCTGTAATGTTAGTTTCACGCTTGGATCCCATCAAATATCTTTTCGAGAAACCGGCACTTACGGGTAGGCTTCGTTGGCTGCTGTTGCTTTCTGAATTTGATTTGAAGTATGTAACACGCAAGTCAGTAAAAGGAAGAGCGGTAGCGGAGTTCCTTGCCGACCACCCGGTTGAAGGGGATGAAGCGGTTGAGTACCTATTCCCAGATGAAGCCATTCTGCACATCGAAGATGAAACTTGGACGATGTACTTTGACGGAGCGTCGAACCAATACGGGTATGGGATAGGAGTGTTGCTGATAGCGCCGGACGATTCCCGTATCCCTTTAGCATTCAAGCTCCGGTTCAAAGTCTCGAACAATGAAGCAGAATATGAGGCATGTATTGCTAGCCTAGAAGCAGCCCTAGAACTAGGGGCAAGACGGTTGGACGTCATTAGGGACTCGAACCTTGTTGTATCTCAAGCAAAAGGAGACTGGAAAGTCAAAGAGGAAAGGATGATAATTTACCACCAAACCTTGGATTTGTTAATTCCTCAATTTGAGAAGCTAAATTTCACCCACCTAGTAAGAGAGAACAACAGGTTCGCAGATTCACTAGCAACTCTATCTTCCATGATAGACATCCCGTCCGGAGTCCGGATGCGTCCAGTCATTATTGATCAGAAGTTTGTGCCGGCGTATGAATCAATCGCTACCATAGACGAAGTTCAGGACGAAAACCCCTGGTATTATGACATTTGGAACTTCTTGGAGAAGGAGGCATATCCACCAGGGGCAAATGCCAAGGATAAAAGGGCAATCAGAAGAATGGCTGTTCAGTTCATCATTTGCGGGGGTAAGCTGTATACGAGAGGTCATCTGGGAATGTATAAGCTCTGTGTAGAAGCTGAAGAGTCGAAGCACTTGATGGAGGCCATCCACGGAGGAGAATGCGGGGCACATATGAATGGGGTAATGCTGGCCAGAAAGATCCTCAGACAGGGCTACTACTGGTCTACCATAGAAGAGGATTGTATCGGCTTTGTTCGGCGATGCCACAAATGCCAGATCCATGCAAACCGCATGAACATCCCACCGTCAAAGCTGTATAACATGACGTCCCCATGGCCGTTTTCAGTTTGGGGAATCGATGTGATCGGAGCTGTTACCCCGAAGGGATCGAATAGGCATGAGTTTATCCTGGTAGCGATAGATTACTTTACGAAGTGGATCGAGGCCCAATCTTATGCAGTGTTGAAGGCTTCACACGTCGCGAGGTTTATCAGAAACAACATCATCTGTCGCTACGGGGTTCCAAACGAGATAATTTCAGATAACGGTTCCCACGTCAAGAAGGAAGTGATAAACTTGTTGGAAAAATACAATGTGGCTTTTCATAAGTCATCCACATACCGGCCGCAGACCAATGGAGCGGTTGAGGCCGCCAACAAGAACATCAAGCATATACTGCAAAAGATGGTGGAAACCTACCGGGATTGGCCAGATAAGCTTCCGTTTGCTCTGTGGGGCTATAGGACTTCAATTAGAACTTCTACTGGAGCGACTCCGTATTCATTAGTTTATGGGTTGGAGGCCGTTCTACCTATCGAAATTGAGGTTCCGTCCTTACGAGTATTGACTGAGTGTTAAATAGCCGAAGTAGATTGACAGCAGAGCAAGTTTGAGGAACTCATGCTCTTTGATGAGAGAAGACTGAAAACACTGTACCATGTTGTAGACACCCCATTTTCGACCGACCTTGAGACTCAGAAGTCACCAGCTGAGCGCTCGGTGATACTGCATATTGTGCTCGTTTAGAAATTTCATAGTCTTGGCCGTGAGCCTTGCCTCCGGGCTTCCAGACTCTTTTGTGCTTTGCCTCGGTTTACGAACCAGGCTCGATTTTCTCTGTTTTCTCTTCACAAAGGGAGGGAGAGGTCCCGTAGATCATCTCTCAGTGGCCGTAGGCTACGTTTTGTGGTCGTAGGCCATTTCGCTCGTTTGGAGTCCAGTTTCCGGTTTTTCGAAGCCGTTGGCCGTGTGCCTTGGTTCGGGAGCGCTTAACCACCTCCGTTTGCTCCAGTTTTTGGCATACTTCTTATTTGCTCCCTTTTTGAGGGACACTATGGTCCGAGAGACCGACTTTGTGGTCGAACACCACTCCCGGCGCCTAACAGCCCGTTTTCGGGGCCCCGGACTGCGCGTTTCGGCCCCCGAACCTTCATTTTGCATCGGTTTTGGTTCATTTTTGGCAGGGACCTCTGTTTTATTGGTAAGAAGGCCGTAGAAGGGTGGGAGGCCAGTAATTGTTCTGTCAGCCAACTTTATCCCTTCATCGCCCTCCATCGCCCGTTTTTCCTCACTTCAAAGCCAATGTTGACCACCATTGGACCATTTTCTTGAACTTTTAACCACATATTTGTGATGTACACATCTGGGAGGCCACCAATATTTGGTGGCCGGCTAGTAATTGTTGTTGACCTTTTTGAACCCCTTTGAAAAATGGGTTGTTCTCTCTCCTGGTTCACTTTTTCCAGTGTTCAACCATAGGGTTGTGTTGTGCACATATCAGAGGCTCTTTATTTGTGGTGGCCGGCCATTAATCACACTTGACCGTTTTGACCCTTGGCCGGCCGGCCATGGGAAGTAGCTGGCCGGCCACCTGCAACCAAGATAACTGGCCGGCCATGTTCCTTGCATCAGCTACAGTGCAGATGTGTATCTGTTTTCCCTCCAGATTCTGTATCCGGGGGGCTGCATTTTGGAGGGAAACTTGGCATGTTTTCCCTCCATTTCCCCCCCCTTTTCCCCCCCATTCTTGCCTATATATCAGAGGCTCCAGCTCTGATATTAGGGTTACAAAATTTCCCTCTAAGGCCCTTGCATTATATCTCTCTCCCTCTCTATATTTTCCAAGCTAAAACACCCTTAGCCCAACACCATTTCTTCACCAACCCATAGCCCTACCCTTCCATCCTCCATTCCAGCAGTTTGAGAGTGTTCTCCAGAGCTTAGGGGTGCTGCATTTTGGTCCAAGAAGCTACCAAAGTTTGGTCTTCAAGGGTGAGTACCATTCCCACTCTTTTGAGCTTATTCTTGTATCATTTCTTAGCCATACATGCTTGCTGTTTTGAGCTCCGGACCTAACTGAAAGTGGCATTTTTTTAAGCTCCTTTTCACTTTTGTTTAAGGGCCCCTCACTGTTTGAGGCCCCCTTGATGCACTTACTTCATTATCCTTCTTATATGCCATTATCTTGTGTAGTATTTTTGGCCTGTGTATAAACTATTTTGAGCTCTGTCATGAATTGAAAAGTTACTTATTTTGAGCCCTTCTTCAATGTTGTTGAAGGGCTCATTGCTGTTTGAGGCTCCTATCTTCCACTTGCCTTTATATCTCTATTTTGGCTCCATTTTTGCATGATTTGTTAGCCTATTTTGCTTCTGTTTTTGGGTTGTGGTCCGAACTATAAATGGCCTTATTTTGACCCTATATACATGTTTCATTAAGGGTCTTTCATGGTTTGAGACATCTTTTATATACTTTGTGTTATATCTCTCTTTTTGGCCCCATTTTGCATAGCATTTTGAATATATTTGCATACTCTTTTGGGTCCGGCCATCAACTGTAAAATGCATTATTTTTTGCCCCTCTTCAACATTGATGAAGGGCTCCTTTGTGTTTAAGGCCAGCAACCACTACTTGCTTCTTTGTCCATCTTTTGGTCCATTTCTTGCATGAGGGTTTAGCCATACCTGTGTTGGTTTTTATGGTTTGTTGTGTACTGTAAAATATCATATTTTGGGCCCCTCTTCAACATTGTTGAAGGTCCCTAATCTGTTTGGGGTCAGCAGCTGTGAGTTGCTTATTTATCTCACATTTAGGGCCATTTTTGCATGCTAGTTTTGCCCTACTTGTGTTTGTTGTTTGGCCTTTCTTAAAACTGTAAACATGATTATTTTTGGACTTCCTTGAATCTGTCTTCACATGTCATAGTCAAATAATGCATGCTTGATGTAGCTACAAGTCATTTCATGCGCTTAATCTTGCATTTCGAAACCATTTCATGCATCGGGTGCTATTTTGCCATCTTTCGGGGCTGTTTTGGGTCATGTTTTGCTGCTGAAATTTGCATGCTCGTATGCCATATTCCATGCTTTGCCATGTCTTGTTAGTGTGGCATTTTGTGCCTTAGGTTCGGTCCTCGGTTTGCGTGCACGTGTGCACGTATCTCGAGTGTCTCATTTTCATCGAATGGCCTCCTATGTGAGTGTGGCTGAGGTCCACTTGTGTTGGTGTAAGTCCATTGTGCATTGTGTATGCCATTTCATTTCATAGCATTGTGTATGCTAGGTTGTATGTTAGCACATTGTGTGTACCATGTTATCTCGTGCATCGTGTATGCCATTTCATAGCATTGTGTATGCTAGGTTGTATCTTAGTCGCATTTCATGCATGTCATGCATATTGCATTGTGCTTGGGATAGGAGTTAGCCCGAGCACGGGAAACGAGGTACGTTTCGTACTCCGAGTGACGGAACGTGTCTTAATTCCCTAGTCACCGACACTCCGGATTATCCGTGATGGATTTAGGTTTTTGTTTTGTTTTCATGTGCATTCATTCTATATTGAGTTGCACATTTCGACTCCTCGACCATCATGCATCGAGATGCGTGATTGGTGGCACGAGGATCGAGGCATGCATACATTTGTGAAAATACATTGCTATGCCCCTTTCCTGCTCTCTATTGCAGCAAATCAAGAATTAGCAACCTTCCGGAGTTTGGCACGCTTTCTAAGAAAAATTACAAAACAGAGGCTAATCGGGGCATCCCAGTGGATTTCCGCGCAAGGCAGCCCAGACATGCATCATTCATCAGAGTCAAGGCAGTCCCTGGCTTGCATGCCAGTTTATAGCTTTCTTAGTTAATTTGTAAATTAATTAGGAATTTGTTTATATTCGAACTGTATCATTTGGACTGTATTATTTGGGACTGTATATTATTTTATTCGGACCCTCTGCGCGAGGGCACAACTGTAATAAGTGTGTGCGTGTGTGTTGTATGTCTTCCAACCCCACGTCTTTCTCCCTTTTATTTACCCGCTTATGATGGTTAGATTAGGGCATGTTTCAATTAGCATACAGTATGACAGCATGTTTGCATTCATTCATCTGTTTTGCATGCACCGGGCTCGGCGCATCATACTAACTGCATTGTATTTTCAATTCCAAGTTGAATACATGTTAGCTGTTGCATTTCATATGCCATGTTTAGAATAGCCGAGCCTGTTATAGTTGCATTTTTGCATGTGTTGCATTAGGCATCTCTGTATAATTAGGACCATGCATGGATTTCTAATGAGCTTGTTTTTTTGGCTTGGAGTACTCAGTAAGTTTTATGCTTTAGCATCCTTGCATGCGTGTGAGTGACTGCCATGAATAGCATGCTTACCATGAGGCTAAATGCTTATGTGATATAACTGCCTGAATGCCTGTGGGTGAAGGTTGGGTTATCTGAATTGGAACAATTCATCAAATGTGTGTTTTAAGCCCACTAGATAGTGGCAAAACTATCTTTTCTAAGCCCACCTGAGGGTGGCAAATCCACGTCTTAGCCTACTTGCAGGTAGCACCATCAAACCATTTTCAAACAAACGAACATGAAATGTTTTGTTCCAATTCAGGCGACCCAGTCTATACTTGTATGCTGTGCGCATCACATAGTAAATCTAGGCTAATAACCGGAATAAGAACACACAATGTTTTCAAAACTTGATATCATGGTTAGTAGAGGCCGATCTTTGATCGGGCGAGCGGGGGTGCTCACGAAGTGACCTTCCCCAATCGTACCCAAGTTCCCGAGCCAAGGCAACTTTGGTGATGACGGACACGTGGCCTTAGGCAAACGAGTCAGGGTTTCCTAAATTTCTCAAAATAAAACATTTAGGTGGCGACTCTGTATCTGGCAAAGCAGTGCCATTAAGAACCGTGACAATTTGAGAGTCATGAGCTGTAGCGACCCCAAATGAACAGAACGGGAGCTCGTTCCTCCCGGGGCGTTCGGGGACGTCTACAGTTTCTGGCGACTCCACTGGGGATTTAGAGAACTTGACTCGAACTCGTGATATCTGTTTTTGACTACACTTGTGTGTTTCTTTGCATTGCATTTGCATTGGTGCGCCTAGGACACCGTGTTTGCCATCTGCTATTCTTGAACGGTTTGCCGGAGGCTTGTCTTGTCAAGGCATGACCATAAGGCTGACCGGTTGTGGGCTCTGCCAGTATAGGAACACAAACCCCGGTTTTACCGAGGCACCCTTTTTGACCATTTGACCTAGTGCATATTCGGATCCATAGTGACCATTCCAAACTAGGACAGGTTGCTTACCCGTTTATAGGTTGTTTGAAACCGCTGCGTGCGTAGTGAAACCCTAGCTCCTGACAAAATAGGACAGGGAAACCCTACCCCAACATAGGGGTGTTTTGGCTCTCACTTACTTGTTATGTGCTTTGGGGTGCGTCCCCATACGAATGCATGTATCAATTTACAGGGTTTGGGCATCAGGCCTGCGGGCGTCAGTTCAGTATTGTGGGTATCAGGCCTGCGGGCATCAGTTAGTATTTGAGAATCAATTATCTGTGGGTATCAGAGATTCAGTTTTGGGGGCAGTGATTCAGGGATAATAATCAGTGTTGGAGGACAGTGTGTATTCAGCTTGTCAACCGTGTGTTGTTATGCCCGGCTATGTGTCATGCATTTATTTTAAGCTGTTATGCTGTCCGTGTATTTGTTTATTTATTTCCTTATTGCTTTATTTATCTTTTTACTAGGGCAGTTCTAGCACAATTGCTTCCAACCCAGTAGATATTCCCCAAGCACTTTGGATACGAGGTCGTCGACTCAATCGATCCGAGGAT